>NC_056753.1:25133333-25449166 GCF_018687715.1 Carya illinoinensis | reverse complement strand
TTGGATGTACTTGGTGGGATGTTACCAATATGTTTAGCTATAAAACAAAAAGGGTCACATTTAATTCTGCTAGGTTTTACTTTGGAGTTTAGAACCTTTCTTTTGAAAAAGAGTATTTAACTCGTTTAGTGCCACAAAATACGTTTGTTGCATAGCACTTCTGTCTTCTGTACTCATCCATGTCAGCTTCAATTGGGTAGTTGGACTCTATTTGAAAGGGTACACTATGCTTGGCATGGCACTGTCATTGTGGTTAGGGACAATAATTCAGGAACAATGTCCACCATCATGAGTTTCCCAGAAAGAAGAAAAAAAGCCTAATCATGAAAATTGTGGATTAACTGTCGGATCTTGAGTTGCCAATCCCCTAAATGAATTCGAGAAATGGGTCTTGACGAGTATAAATAAGCTAGCTCAGACAAAGGAAATATTGTGGTAGATTTATGGCCAAGATTGATCCAGTGTCTGACTCCTGTAAAGATGAACGCTATTTTCTCTATCCCTCACTCAATTTAGAAATAAGCCAGACCCTTCATATCAATTCCAGTCCAAGCAAAATAGCCAATCCCTTACCCTTAATGATTGGTGGTTCTATTATTCTATATCTCTGTTGGTAATAAGAAAAGAAATTAAAGGATTTATTTAAGCTAATTGCATACTAGTTGATTCATAGTGGCAACTTGTTAGAATCCTGACCAAATAGCCAAGCTTTTTATATGGTGGATACTGGATATTGGATAAACCAAAGTCTTTACATTAGATTGAGAAACCATCTATCTCATTTTATAACTTTTTTAAATTTTCGCATAAAATATAATAAACAATTCAACTTTTTCAAATCTCAAAATAAAAATAATATTAAAAAATAATATTTTAACAATATTTTATTCAACTTTCAACTTTCATTTAAAACCATTTCATCTCATCTCAATATCCAAACAATTCCTAAAGCTGGACTTTTCTTGTTTACGACAGTAGCATACTGCTTTGAAATTTTAACCAATAGAATCTCATGCTTTCTACCATAGGAACTGTTTTTTTAAGTCCTTTCTTTAGGATGATAGCGAATTTTGCAAGACTTTTGATTTTTGGTCTCTTGTAAGTTGTAACCGCCAAAAACTTTCTATTTTTGGGTTACTGTCCCAAAAGTTCAATAAAAAAGAAAAGAAAAGAGGGGGGGGGGGGGGGGGGGGGGGGGGGAGGGAGGGGAAGATAAAGCACAGTTTTGCATGCACACCTGCATTCAATGAAGTACATGGCCTTCTGCAACTCTATTTACAAGTAATAATTATCATGAATATCTATTTGATATGTTACATACAAAATTTAGATTCTCAGATCTGTAACAAAAATAGAACAAATGGAAACCCTTGTAAAAACTATAACATATCAGATTATAAACAACAGAGGGGAGGAAAAAAAAAAAATCTCATGCTCCTCAAAATCACCTCACACTCTGCTTCATGGGTTAAGAGTACTTGTGCAAACCAACAAGCATAGAGATGCACATCCACATGATATAGAGCTTCCCTCTCTGCTGTCTCACCATTCTCTTCCACTTTTCAAATCTCCCACCCATTTTTCTCAGTATATTGTTTATTGCAGTACTGATCAGCCATGCTCTGACTTGGTCCAGATTTATTCAGATCAAATCCTGACTGGCATAGGATTCTGCCAAAACAGATTGGGTCCACATGTAACACTTCAAGGCCACGTCAAAGGGTCCACCTGTACCTCCACAGTGCATGGATATCACGTGCAGGTTCTATCTCTAAACTCGTCTTAAAACGTCTCTTCTTCCATAAGTTAAAAATGCTGCCGGCCATTGACTATTGTCGCACTTGTTAAAGCAGTAGTCCCAAGTACAAAACACGAATCTTATCCTCA
The DNA here is from genome assembly GCF_018687715.1 of Carya illinoinensis. Lineage (NCBI taxonomy): Eukaryota > Viridiplantae > Streptophyta > Magnoliopsida > Fagales > Juglandaceae > Carya > Carya illinoinensis. The sequence continues at coordinate 25,447,279 of NC_056753.1, read as the reverse complement.
ATAGTTGCTAACCCCACGGGATTATCCCTTTCTGAATCATTGTCCTTTTTCACTTAAGCAGTATGGACACAAACAATGAAGGACCTTCAGGAAACCTTGTAAGAAGTGACCGTTCAGAATTTAAACAATTACTTATTTCATGTAAGCTCTAATACTCGGTGTTATTAAAGAATATGAAGTGCTCCAGCTTTTAGAATTCCAAATTATCTAATATCTATTCACATGAAATTTCAAAATCTCTTAAACTTAAAATCTCAACAGAAGCAGAGCTTTTGCTCGAAAATTGTACATGTTATAGATTATATTCTGAACAAATATGGAAATATGTTTTTTTGATTATGAGGTATCTGAGAACTTTTATTGCCCTAGATAAGGTCCTGGTTCTGGACTAATTCCTAAGGTAAAAGAGGTCTCTGCCAGCAAATTTGTCACCTTCACCACGGTGCCTTATTTGCAAGGACCAGAGATCAGCCAGGAGCAACCCACCTGTAGGGTCTCCTTTGGATGCCTTCATCGCCCAGATTGGAGTCTCTGGGGAGCCTTTTAACCTCCTGCTCAGAGGGGCAAATATGGAAATATGTGGCAGAATGAAATACAGTGTTCTGTACTTGTTGATTGCACAGTGCATATTCTGCACCTCAGATATTATAGATTGTCTAATAATTAGTGCAAACTTGGGGTGAAACAGTGGAAATATGTAATATGCATCAGGACATGACAACAAGGTAAATATTTCTGTAGATCACAAAATCACAGTAAAACTTTTGACAGATGCAATAATTCCTTATATCGCCCTCCACGTGTCCAATCATGTTTAATTGTCATGTAAAAGAATGGCAAGGAAAGGCTTTCACACCTTATCTTTTAAGCAAAAGTATGAAGATAAGATTATATGGCATCTAAATCTCTGTGGACCAGTTGGATTAATGTTCCGATACCCAGCTAATACTGCTCCAGATGTGATGGAAGAAGATAGGGGGTTTTGGCCCTACTGATGAGTCTTATTATTTGAAACTCAATGGGGGTCATGTTTGAAGGCAGTTGCAGATTGGGTGCAAATGACAAGGACCCTTAAGAGTTGCTTCAGAAACTGATGTGAAAAGGGAAAATTACTCAGATGGTGGGGAGTCTTTCTTTTGTTGAGTCTTGTTGGGTCTTTGTAAGGTACAATAATGAGTGGAAGTAGTGGATCTGTGTATATAGTTTAGGATGTGACCAACTGGGACACCACGATCACAACATTCCCTTGAAAGAAACATAGATCATAGAAAAAGAGTTCCATGTTTGGGAGAGAGGGAGAGATAGTGAGAGTTCTTTTTAAGGGTCCCTTTGGGCATAAACCCTATAAAACATGACAACTCAAATAAAATAATGTTTGCCAGGTGGCTCAGAGGGAAAACAAAGTTTGTAAAATGTAATTTAAAGGTTAAAAGTATAACCAAATCAGTATCACCGTTAAAGAGTTTAGTCAAATCAATATCGCATCCAAATCGGACTTTTGATTTTTAGAAGACTTTTAGATTGTGTTATAAAGCTCCATCCTATCATATATATATATATATATATTGAAGGTTTTTTTCATGTCAGTGTTTATGGCTACGAGATGCTCTTTCTTTTCATGCTTCATGTAGTGGGATAAATCATAGGCCATATATAATTGAATTATCATATACAAAATGACAAAGCATAAGAGCAAACTGTACATGAAGTGAATTAAACAATACAGTGAAGGACCCTCTTTTAGACGATTAGATAACATTTTTGGGATGATATGCCTGTAGTCATTAAATGAACAGGAATTGGAATATTTCAAGATGTAGGGATGTTGAGTAATTGAGTTACTTTAGTAATAAATAGATTAATCGCTATAGAGTACATTCTTTAACAAATAAATTGTAGAAGAATGCATAAAGTAGAAACCATAGGATTGATTATTTCCTTAATTTCCTCGTCTGGGATAGTACATAAAAAGTTTTGTGATCAAGTCTTTCTTATTCCCTAACATTCATCCAATCCACACATATCTCTCGTTGATAAATATTTGATTTACACCATGATATGATTTAATGTGATCCATCATATTGTAAATTTCTTTTTATTGTAAAATAGAATTAATCATGTATTTACCTTAAGCTACATCAATGTGTAAAATTCTTCTATAAGATTCTTTTGTAGACCTAACCCTTTTATTTTTTATTTATTGCTACTTTGTCAAAAACAACTTAGGGTCTATTTGGGAACATAACTGTTATCAGACTATTTTAATATTATTCATAAACTATTTATTACTATTTCACTGCTATTTATAGATAATCTAAAATATTCTTAGTATCTAAACAAAACCTTAAACTCTTATGGATGAATAATCTCGTCATGATAAAGAATTTTTCTCTATGTTAACTAGAAATCACCTCTTTTATTAGTGACATCAATTTGAATTGCTTCCAAAAATGGACCTATTGAACACAGTGGATGCATCTCCATTTCAATCCTTCCCCCTTATCACTTGATCGTCCAATTAGCATCTTCCTTTTGCAACTCTCATTTACTTAAAAAGAAAAAGAAAAAAGAAAGGAAATACACTCAACACTGTGACATGTTTGAAGTGGTTTGAGGCCGAAGTGGTTCGAAGAGAGTAATCAAGGAAGAAGATTGAGTTGATCAATTCGTGACCATGGATGAAATGGATGTTTGGGATTAAGCCATCACATGGAAAGTGGGATTCTAGAAGACTTTTACTTTGCTTTTATTTATGTTGTATTTCCATTTAAGTAGAATAAGTAGTAAATTGTATTGGTAGTGATTTGTCATGTTGTGAAGTTGGGTCATAGTAGACAAATGTCTAGTTAGTTACTGGTAATAGGAAATATGCTCTGTCATTTCCTTTTATGCAAAATTTCAGTAAAGTTCCATTTCTCTTCTTTCTATCTTTTGGAGGCACCTTCCCTCAAAGAGAGGTTATCTTTATTGAATTGAGTCCTTACAAATTGGCATCCCAAAGCCCATGATCCTTATACAAATTTCAATCATGGCGGATGGCACAAGAATTAACCGGTTACAAGAAGGCTTAAGCTCCTTTAAAAAAATCAACTGAATCTCAATTCAGTACAATCCAATCTCAATTTTAAAATATTGAATCTAAAATGTTGGCGTTCAGGTGCCAATCCGAAATAGGGACGTACCCAGCAACTTGCCCTCTTTACGATGGAGCTGCAAAAGAAGAATAACAATATGTTAGGGGATGGTTCCAGCAATCACACAAAACAAGCAATAGTTACCATGAGAGGAGAGGTATGAACACGCTCAATTCATTTGGATTTTCCTCTATTTAACGGGGAGGACCTTAATGGTTGGCTCTACACAAATTATGCTTGGTTTCATTTCATATGGAGGGCAAGACCCTCACCTAGTTCCAAGACTAGGATAAGTCAAGAGCCTTACGGGATTGGGATGCCTTTGTTAAGGCTTTGGTTGTGAGGTTTAGGTTGAGTTGTTATGATGCCCTAGGGAGGGCCTCACACGGCTAAAACAAGTTGGGTATGTAGAAGACTACAAAACCCAGTTCGAAGCCTTATCTAATAGGCTTGGGGGCCTATCTGACCATTACAAACTCAGTTGATTCTTAGCGGCTTGAGGGATGAAATTAGACTTCCGGTGCGAATGTTTAATCCAGACAACTTATTGACTGCATTCAGCTTGGCATAAATCCAAGAGGAGCATGGGGCTCTTTACAAAAAAATGGACTAAGTGGCCATCTAACCCCAATCTAGAACCTACAATCTTAAAATCACCTTGAAAACCCCTAGACCAATCTAAAAAACCCCACAAAGAACCTAATACCCATCCAGAAAGTAAACCAAGGTCAAATAAAAGAAAGGCGAGAAAAATGCCTTTGTCATTTTTGTGAAGCCAAGTGGAGCCTTGGACACAAGTGTCAAAAGCCCAAGCTATACCTAATAAAAGAAATACTTGAGACTGTGGAAGCAGAGACTGATCAAAAGAAAGGAGGTAGAAGCAATGAGTTGAAGCAAGACCAAAAGGGTCTAGCAATTGACCTAAGGACTCTTAGAGACAATCCAGACATTTCTTTGCATGCTATATTAGGGTCCTCCAACCCCAAAACTATAAGGGTAGTTGCTAAAATTGGTGCTGTAAAAGTTGTGGTTCTCATTGACATGGGAAGTACACACAACTTCCTAGACTCAGAGGTATTACAGAAAATTAAGTTACGGGTGGATAAGGCCACTAAGGTTCACGTAAAGGTAGCTAATGGAGAACTGGTGGGTGGTGAAGGGAATGTGGACTAGGTTTCCTTAACAATACAAGGGACTACCATTAGGACAGAGGCTTATATCCTTGGATTGGCTGGTTGTGATATGGTCCTAGTTGTGGCATGGCTCCAAAACCTAAGGGCCATCTTTTGGGATTTTAAAAATCTAACAATGCAGTTTGTGTGGGAAGGATAGTAGGTTGTGTTACAACGGTTGTAGAACTCTAAATTAATTGAAAAATAAGGCTTACCAGGCTGCAACAACTTAGAAAACAAGGGGATCCTATTGCAAATGTTGGAGGCTAGTGACACTGTTGGAAACCAGTAGCTTCTTGAAGCTTTCATCAACTCTTACTATAGTTCCAAGATATATTTTCAGAACCAAAAACACTAGCCCCACATAGAGCCAGTGACCATTCCATAATTCTACATCCTGGAACGAAACCTATTTCAGTTCGACCCTACCACTATCCATTCTTTCAAAAGGATGAAATTGAAAAAATAGTTAGAGAACTCTTATCCACATGGGTGATTCAACCCAGGCACAATCCCTATCCTTCCTCCACCTTGCTGGTTCGTAAAGCTAGTGGTTCTTGGTGCTTATGTGTTGATTATAGAGCCCTCAATAGTGTCACTGTCAAGGACAAGTACCCAATACAGTGGTGGAGGAGCTCCTAGATGAACTTTGTGGGGTAACCATTTTCTCAAAATTAGACTTGAGGTCCATATACCACTAGATCCAAGTCAAACCAGAAGATGTGCCAAAGATTGCCTTTCGCACTCATGAAGGGCACTACGAGTTTTTGGTTATGCCCTTTTACTTGACCAATGCTCCTTCTACTTTCCAAAGCTTAATGATTTTGTTTTTAAGCTTTATTTGAGAAAATTGATCCTTGTGTTTTTACACGATATTTTGATGTACAGTAGGGATGAAAAACAACATGTGGAACACTTGCAAATCACCTTGGCCACCTTAAGACAACATCAACTTTTGCCAAGATGAGCAAGTGCAAATTTGGAAGCAGTGAAGTGGCATATTTGGGGCATTTCATATTTTTCCAAGGAGTCACGGTAGATCCCAAGTTAAGAGAGCTATGGGTGAATGGCCAATCCCATCTTCCCTCAAATCCCTTAGAGGATCCTTAAGATTAACAGGATACTATAGAAGATTTCATCAAAAGGTATGAGGATATAGTAGCGCCCTTGACAGAACTTCTAAAAAAATATGAGTTTTACTGAATGAAGAAGCTGATAAGGCCTTTGAAAGATTAAAGAAGGCTATGATGAGACCTCATGTGCTGGCCCTTCCAGATTTTGCCAAGCCTCTCAACATTGAATGTGATTCTTCAGGCAGGGCAGTAAGGGCTGTCTTATTATAAGTGAGGCATCCTATAACATACTATAGTCAAGCCTTGAAGGGAAGAGCCTTAATGATGTCAACCTATAAGAAGGAACAACTAGCTCTTATTTTAGCAATCAAGAGGTGATGGCCTTATCTACTGGGAGCTAAATTCACTGTAAAAACAGATCATAAAATTTTGAAATTCCTCCTGGATTAGAAGGTGGGAACACCTATGTAGTAGAGGTGAGTTTCCAAACTCCTGGGATATGATTTTTTGGTTGAATATAAGCAAGGTAAAGAAAATAGAGTGGCAGATTCCCTATCTCAAAGGGGGAAAGGGGAATAACAGTAATGAGCAATGATGACACTTGTTATGGTGTCAGTACCTGATTTGAGACTATTAGAAGAATTAAGGCAGTTGTACCTTACAGATGCTAAACTACAAGACTTGTTACAACGAGGAAAGGAAGGGAAACTCAATGATAACTACTCATGTAGGGATGACCTGCTATACTGCAAAAACAGATTGTATGTGGCCAATAATAGGGCCTTTAAGAGGAAGTTATTGGAGCTACTTCAAACAGTCCTAGTGGGGGAAACTTGGGCTATGAGAAAACAATACACCAGATTATGAGAGAGTTTTACTGGCCCTATTTGAAGATTTAAGTGAATGACTATATCTGTAATTGTAATGTGTGCCAGTGCGTGAAACTAAAAAAAGTCTACCAAGGGGGCTTTTACAACCCTTGGCAATACCCTCAAGGTCATGGATTAGTATTTCAATGGACTTTATTGAAGGGCTACCAACATCTCAGGGTTTTGACTATTTGTGGGTTATTGTATATCAGTTAACCAAATTAAACTACTTTGTTCATTTGTCTCCCCCCTACACAACATCTAAATTAGCCCAACAATTATTGAAGCATTTGTTTAGACTACATGGGATGCCTAATGAGATCATTTCGGATAGGGATAAGACCTTCACCAACAAGTTCTAGAGAGAGCTTTTCAAGTTGCAAAGGGTACAACTAGCTTTCAGCACAGCCTACCACCCCCAAACAGATAGTCAATATGAAGCCATCAACAAGCCCTAGAAAACTATCTTCGTTGTTTCACTGGAGATAGACCCTGTGACTAGGCATCATGGATCCCCATGGTAGAGTGGTGGTACAGCACCACTAAACCCAAACATGCCTCCACACAGATCACTCCCTTCAAGACCTTCTTTGGGTACCCCCACCCAAAACTCCTAAGTTACCCAGCTGGATCTACCCAGTGAAAGCTGTGGGTTCTATGTTATACTCTAGAGAACAAGTCATGCCATTACTAAAGCAAAATTTAGAAAAATCACAAGAAATATTGCAGAAGTATGCAGATTTAAAAGGAAATTAAAGAACTTTGGAGGTTGGAGATTGGGTATTCATGAGGTTGCAACCTTATTGTCAACAGTCGATGGTGCAAAGGCAGAATGCGAAACTCTCTCCTCGAAAATGCCTACCCACACCTTGTGGGTAAGGTGTTGTGAACTTGGAGGCTTTGTGACACATCTGAAGTGGTTTGAAGCCAAAATGGTTCGACGAGAGTAATCAAGGATGAAGATTGAGTTGATCAATTCGTGACTGTGGATGAAGTGGACATTTGGGATTAAGCCAGCACATGGAAAGTGGGATTCTAGAAGACTTTTACTTTACTTTTATTTCTGTTGTATTTCCATTTAGGTAGAATAAGTAGTGAAATGTTATTGGCAGTGATTTGTAATATTGAGAGGTTGGGTCATGGTTAGGCCTGTAAAAAAAAGCCCATTGGACTAAGCAACCCATCTGACTCGATCAGATCTATCCAATAAAAATGATTTTGCTTCAATGTCGGGTTGAACTCGATAAATGACGGGCAGACCCGACTCTTAAGTTGTGAGTTCTTCACAAAATCGAACGGGTTTTCAGCTATGAGTTCCCAGATAAATGACGTCACTCTTTCACAATTAAATGACGGGCATATACAACTTAAGATCTGACACAAAATTGAAGTGCTTAGACTGAAAACCCTAGGGCAACTAACTTCTCTTTTTGCTCTAAAGACGATTGTGCAGAAATGAAAGTGTAGCCATGAATCTCATGAAGCTCAGCCTCTCTCTCTTCTGTTGAGACTTCAACTCCTCCAAATGGTACTTGTCTCTTTCTATTTCCCCTTCCCCTTCTGCTTTTTTTTTCTAGCTTTCTTTTCCCTATTGATCGCACTCTTTTTACTCGGCTATTATAAATAGATGACCAAAAAAAAAAAAAGTGAAAAGACTAGGAAGAACCTAGATCCAGTTCTGAAGATGAAAGAAGCTTTTATGATGGTAAGTTTGAAATCATGAAAAGTAAATGCCAAAAATGGAAAATTCAAAAATCGTGTAAGGACTTTTCGTGGCCTTCTTGATTTCTTAATACTTTTCTTGATACATAAATGAGTTTGAGCTTTTCTGGTTTTGCATGTCCTTTTTGATTTCGCTCATCTTGTCACATTCTAGCCATGGTTTTCTATTTTCTTTTTTGGTAATAGGAGGAAAAAAGAGAAGAATTTCAGTTCCCTGTCCACTCTCTCTTTTTGTGTGTCCAAATGGATGAACCAAACTAGGGAAAGACTTTGCAAGCCAACCTATCCAAACAAAACGATGGAAAACCAGGAATCCCAAGCACACCCAATTACTCAAACTTGATCCATGGGATTTAGATATTTTTTTAGTCCTTTTTTTTTATTGCTTGAGCTTTAATTAGTTAAGAGTGTAGTGATGTTATTTGAATATTGGAGTGTATTCTTTTTTAGACCCGATCCAAATATTACGAGTCAGGTTGTTTTGGCCCTAGCGTGTGATTGGTCGGGTCCGGACCGGTCCGATCCAAAACCAATACAGGTTGCATGGTTTACAGACCTAGTCACGGTAGACAAATTTTTAGTTAATTACTAATACCCTTGAAATAGGGAATACGCTCTTCATTTCCTTTTATGCAGAATTTTAGTAAAGTTCCATTTTCCTTCTCTCTATCTTCCAAAGGCAGCCCCCTTGAAGAGAGGTTATCTTTGTTGACTTGAGTTCTTACAAACACCTTCACACTATTTTGCACATCAAATTATCAAAACTCAAATATTACATCATTGATCCATCAAATTTAAAACTTTACATCCTGATATTCAATTATGGCCCTTGAGATTAATGAAAACTAAGTGATGTACAATTTTGACTGCCAGACTTGGTTTTGATATTTTGAGAGTGTTTTGGTAGATTATGTGTAAAGTATAAAATCTTTAATAATTTAATAGTGCGGCGTGTTACACACACATATATCTTACGTATTAGGTAATGAGAAATGCTACAGTCACAAAAAGATCTTATAAAAATAAATTCACAAATTGATATAATTTTATATGATATATTATATTTACTTTATAATAAAAAATAGCTTTACATTTTAATATACAATATCAACTCATGTAAGTTTATAAATTTATTTTTATAAAATTTATTTGTAACTAAAACATTTATCTTACGTGGTAGGTATTGAGCAGGTTAATCCTATTGTAATAAGGTGATTATTCTTCCATGTATTTTACCTTCAAACATAATTTTGGCAGCCGTTGCAGAAGATGGAAAATGTGTGTTATATGCAACGGTCAAGGCCGAAGTATATTCAAAGTTCTGAAATATTAGAGCACTCACATCCGTATCCCCATCCCTATCTCTATAATTTAACTTAAAATCATATTTTTTCAAGTTTTTCCCTAAATTTTATTCATCTTCTAAAAACCTCCCACATCTCATTCCCCATCCCTATCTCTATTCTATTAAATAATATTTCTCTATTCTTTTTTTATTACTTTTTTCTCTCTCTTCCATTTACAATCTTAACTACTAACTCTTTTGTCTTATTATCTTTTTTTTCAAATATCAATTTCTATTAAATTTTTTTATGGTTTTGACTATCAAATACAGTATTTTTTTAACCGGAATTAGTATTATAAAAACAGTAATTTTTTATTTAATTAGTGAATTTTCTAACGTGATGGTCATATTTTATTATTTAGTATTCTTTATTCGCTCTTTTAAAATTTTCTCTCACGTATTGAATATAAAATTTAAACTCATTTTTTTAACGGTAACATTTTTTGTCTTTTCTCCAACGTTAACATTTTTCGTCTTTTCTCAAACGGTAATATTTTTTGTCTTCTCTCAAACGATAACATTTTTCGTCCTATGTGTAACAGTAACTTTTTCCTCCATAAATACGCATATTGCTAACATTCACTCTCACAAACTCTTCTTTATTTTGATCTATAGAACCGAATTTCAATAGTCTCCCCTGATCTCCCACTTCTTTCATCAAATGGCTCGTACTTTCTTTCGCAAATTGTTGACATACGTATCCTCTGAAGATGATAGTGATGTTGTTTTTAATGAGGAGGCCGATGGACAGTCATCGAGGCATCGTAACAGTCGCCAACGTCGTAAGTTTATTCGGCGTGATCATATTGAGGGGCACGAGCGGCTATTTCGCGATTATTTTGCTGAAAATCCAGTATATCCCTCGAATCTATTTCGAAGGAGATTTCGGATGAGCCGTCCCTTATTTCTTCGTATTCTAAATGAGGTAGAGTCTTACGAGCCGTACTTCGTCCAGAGAAGAGATTCCGCCGGAAGACTCGGTTTATCTTCTATGCAAAAGATAACTGCAGCACTTAGAATGATGGCGTATGGGGTGACTGGAGATTTTATGGATGAATACATACGTATTGGTGAAAGCACCGCAATGGAGAGCCTGAAAAAATTCTCCTCGACAATAGTAAGTGTTTTTTCAGATGAATACCTACGGTCTCCAAATGCCAACGATATTACCCGATTGCTTGCTGTAGCTGAACAACGAGGATTCCCAGGAATGCTGGGCAGCATTGACTGCATGCATTGGAAGTGGAAAAATTGTCCCGCAGCCTGGAAAGGTATGTACTCTGGCCACATCCGTGAACCCACTATTATTTTAGAAGCAGTTGCTTCATATGATCTCTGGATATGGCATGCATTTTTTGGTATGCCCGGTTCACATAACGACATTAATGTTCTAGAGAGATCTTTTATTTTCACGGAGCTTGCCCAAGGGCGTGCTCCTCCAGTCAATTACACAATCAATGGCAATGACTACACTATGGGGTATTACCTTGCTGACGGTATTTATCCCAAGTGGCGAACTTTTGTGAAAACGATTCCGTCACCAAGAGGGAATAAGAAGAAAAATTTTGTGAAAGCACAAGAATCTGCAAGAAAAGATGTCGAGCGTGCATTCGGGGTTCTTCAACAACAATTTGCTATCATTCGTGGACCTTCCCGAATGTTCAAAGTGAAGGATCTAACTAATATAATGAAAGCATGTGTTATTCTGCATAATATGATCATTGAAGACGAGCGTGATGATAGTGAGAGTCTGAACATTGAGTATGATCAACTTGATGATGATTTCCCGGAATTGTCGCGTAATCATACATCTGAGCTTACGGACTTCATCCAACGTCATCATCAAATTAGAGACAGCTCGGCGCATAATCAGCTTCAAGAAGATCTAATTGAACACCAATAGTTATTATATTCCCAACATTAGTCGCGGTCGCGTTATATTCTATTATTTCCACCAATGTTATTCCAAACTATGTTTGAATTAATCTGCTTTGTATTTGTAATTCCTTAATATTATTAGTGATTATATTAATTGTAATCAAGTTTGTTGTCGTATTTCTTTGAGTATAATATGGGGATTATTCGAGGTAATTTATCAAGATGTCTGAATTTGTCTTATCCAATTTAATTGCACAAAAATATCAATTTGCTTACAATAAAAAAAAAAAACACAAAAATTGCAATTTTACTTTTTACACATATAAATGTGCCCGAAACTAAATAAATATCAAATACATAAATATTTCCTCTCAATCTGGTCCTTGGGCATGACTACGTCTCGTGATGATTTCTCTCTGGAGTTGCTCGAAATATAGCCGCTGCATTTCTGGCATGACACTCACATCCATCATCATAATGCGCTGATCTGATTCCTTCTTCGCAAGCTCCACTTTCTCAGCCTCCAACCTCAGCCTTTCGTCCTCTTGACGGATTTTACTTTGCTCTTTTGCAGCTTCAATTTTAATCTTCTCTGCCTCTAACCTCAATCTTTCATCTTCAAGACGTAATTTTTTTTCCTCTTTCTCCTTGTCATACTCCATCTTCTCGGCCTTCAGGCAATAAAACTCTTTCTCCTGAGCGCGTGACTCCTCTAACATAGTATACTTCATCTTTCTGAGTTGGAAATTTTCCTCTGCTTGCCTGCCTTGGGCCTTTCGTTTTCCTTTTTCAGCTTTCCTTCCCATTGGCCGGTCCGATTCGATAACCTCATTCTCTATCACATTATCTGTCTCGAGATCAAAAGCTGAATCCTCCGTAGCCGCGGAACATCGAGTCGGGGTCGGGGTCGGGGATGGGGACATCGTCTTCCTTCGCTTTGGATCCTCCTTTGTGGCGTGCCAAATCCACTTAGGTTGGTCCTTTAACAGGTGCCAACAATGCTCGAACTGAAAGGTGCATTTTTCTAACGATTGGTACATAATCTTCGCCTTGTCAAACTTACATGTAAACAAATAAAATTCATGTTAAACCAACTTTAACAAAAAATAATGCGAACGTAAAATACTAAGAGTAACAAAATTCTACCTTGTCTTGGTCGGTCATGCCACTTTGATTCAACCCTTCAATTTGAGCTAGTTTCGCACAAAATTTATTTGTGGCCTTTTGAATAACTGACCACCGATGTATTAGAAACTTTATTGTCCGCTCATTTGTGGTTTCCTTATATTGCTGAAAGTAATCAAAGATTTTTTTCCAAAGTTGGGAGTGTTTTTGATCCGTTCCTTGGACGGCATCAAGGCTACAATTTAGCCATGCAGAGACAAGTAACTTGTCTTCTTCAGGGGTGAAGTTTGCACCCCTGACTGATTTCCTAATGCCGATAGGCTCATTAAGGGGTAGGGGTGGAGAGTCACCAAGAGTCATAGGGGAGGATCCACTTTGCCCACTGCAAGTGGGGTCGAGTTGAGGATCTTGACTAAGGAGGTTGGTGAAGTACATATGTCCACGGTCTTGTGAATCCATCTCTATAAAAATGTTTAAATGTTAGAACCAACAAGTTTGGGGTCGGGGTCGGGGTCATTGGCTCAGAAACCGATTGGTGACATAATGGAAATTTGGCCACCCACTCATGGCTGCAACATCCGGTTGCCACTACTTGATGGACGTCCGGATTACCTAGCCATTGAGGGAATGAAACAAATTTTCGGAATGCGTGCCAATACCAAAACATCATCACAGCCGAGTTCGAGTAGTTTCCACAAGCCAATTGTATTACAACATAACAAGAAAACAACAACCAAACAATATGCAAATCATAAGAATTCAAGAAATAAGAGCATCCCCATCCGGTCTAAATAATATGTGGATATATATTTATAAATGTGGCTCAGTATGGTGTAAATATTGACAGCATACGTAACAAAGTTGCCAAACATCAAATGGCTGCAAAACCCCACCCAAACCCCGATTGCCTTTTGTGGAAAGTACCACAAACTGCAATATGTCCATCTGGGTGGGGATTACCCCGCCATATTGATGGGACCCCATTAACACTTGTGAAACAACAACAACTAAACACCATCATCATTGCCTAATAATACTCCCCATTCCCCACAGATCCGAGACACTGCAATGGACCCAATACGATGTTAATCACAGCCTAATTAACACTTGCATGTACAATTGTGAAAAAATAACAATTTTAATAATGTATAATATGATATAACAGTTAGCTCTTAGGTATATTTGATATTAAGCAAGGACCCCACGACAAAAAATTTCCTACATATTCATTAGATTGGCAATAAAATGTAGCTTTTTGCTAGATGCTAGTGGACCCCACAATAAAATATAGTTTTCATTTCCACAAAGAGAATGTTGAATCCGAATATAGAATGTTGATATTAATCCATGAATATCACTGCATGCTCCTCCATTATATCACATGCTTAAACTAATCACAAGAGTAAACCATGCATCCAATTAAATAGTCCAAGTTATGACATAATAGAGGAAACGAAGATTGCATGAAAGGGGGGACAAGTAACTCAGATTCTAATAGTTTAGCACAATAAATATTCTATCATATTTAGTACAATTAAAGTTGCAATCTATTTTGAAGGAGAAATGTGACAATTCGGACAAGAGAGAGTTTAACATTAAAATGGCAAAATATCCTACAATGGGTCTGCACAGACCAACCCATAAAAATGGCATTCAAAACCAACAGCTTTAAAACCAACAATCAACAACCAAGTCTCATTTCAACCATCCATTACAACTAAGTTCAAAATGATAAAGCTCCATATTGTCACAACTACAATGGGTCTGCACAGACCAACCCATTAAAATGGCATTCAGCTCCAACAACTTTAACACCAACAATCAACAATCAAGTTTCATTTCAACAATCCATTACAACTAAGTTCAAAATGATAAAGATCCATATTGTCACAACTACAATGGGTCTGCACAGACCAACCCATTACAAGTATATATAGAATAGTACAATCAACCAAAACATATGGACTGAGTAGTCATGAAAGAAAAGAGATGGCAATGTGTAAGTACATATGTGCAAGAATAAGGTTTAGATATCCAGCCCCCAATAGATAGATACTAAATTAACAATCTCACCCTACTTGGTACACCTAAATGAGATATCAAATACTAAAAAAGGAGCTAATATTGCACGGCATCAAGTCATATTATTCATCACAGAAAATCTCAGTGCAGTTCCACCACATTCACTCGGTACAATGCCAATACAAGTTGAAGATTTATCAACTTGCCAAACCCAGAGCTGAAATATACAACTACAGAAACATTTTTTGCCAAAAAATTCATATGTATTGCAGTGTTTTTGAGCAGAAAATTCCTAGCTATTGCAGAAAAAATTTCAGCCCCAAAGTCCAACAAAATGTTCGGTCCTTCAACAGATCCCCATCCCCATATGTAATCTCATAGCAATGGTAATCATAACTTACAAATTCAGAGCAACCATAACCGAAACAAGGAAATCAGAGCAACCCAAATCGAAGCAACAATTTCAGAGTAACCCAAATCCAAACTCAATCGGGGACATCAAGAATAGCTAGGGTTTTCAGACTGTAATACATGGCAATTTAATCTATATTTTTCGCAATAATCAATCTCCAAATACATGCAACCATGGAGGGAACCGAGTGAATTTCTCAGAAATGATAATGCAGTCCCTCGGTGGCCAACCATGGAGGATCCCGATTGAAACAAAGCCCAACAATTTTCAGATGCCGAAACTCAAGGTATGCAAGATCAAATGTGAGAATCCGGCCATGGAGGAAACCGAAAGGGAAGAAAATCACTTACAATTGCTCGAAGACTGCTCGGATGGCGAGGGAGGAGGTGAAATCGCAACAACACCCAACTGTCCAGAGCAAAAACCGCGGGACAAGAGAGAAAAAATTAAATTTGGAGATGTACAGTAAATGCATAAATATGGGAATTTACTGTACAAACCGGAAACCCAAATCCCATTTTAGGGAATGGGATGGAGGAGCCAAATTGGAAAAAATCCTATAATTTTCCTTAAATTATAGGAAAAGTGTCGGTATGGAGATGCTGATGGGAATGCTCTTAGAGGCCCATTCAGCCACGGGAAGGAAAAGGCCGAAGGGAAAAAGCTACCTAGTTTTACGTCGGCAAATGCGGTAGATTCTCCAATTGGAAAATGTAGGGAGCTGGGGTTTGACTTCAGTAAAGAAAAGACGGGGAAGCGAGAAATCATTTTCCATCGGGTTCAAACTTCAAAGCTCGAACTCTGGTCCAAATATGATATGTAAATAAATTAATGTCATAAGATCAGACGGTGAGGAAGAAAATTACCTCAATTTATATTTATTTATTTAAATAACTGGCTTGCAATTCGAAGGCAAAAATGAACACCAACCTCACCTACCAGTCGTAAGTGTGTCAATACCGGAGCTTTCGAGAGAGAGTCGAAGATGTCGTGCTTGGCGTCTTGCTGTGTAGCTTCGACCTGCGGTCTATGCACCTCTGTGGCATCAGGGATCTCCAAACGCTCGGCCAGACTTGCTTACTGCGGTCTCTTTGGTTTATCGTTAATTGTTTCCTGGATTCTCCGTGAGGTCGCAGCTCCTCTCTTGGAGAAAATCCCATGTGAGTTGGATTCCCCCCCCCCCCCCCCCCCCCCCCCCCCCGTTTTCCATTTTGGAGCTTATTCCCATTTGGATTTGTGAGATTGTTGAATATACGAATTGGGTTTACTCTGTTTCCGACGTCGTTTCCTAGTGGAACTCAAATTGGGTTTGTCATACGGCTTGGTTATTGCTTAGTGGGGATGCTCTTATTTGGGTTGCTTAGTTTGATTTGCTTTAGTGGCTTATTCGAAAATATGGATTCTTTAGTTTGTCAAAGCGCTTTTTTTATTAGAAATCGATGGCTCTTATAATGGGACTGCCTTGTTTTGTTTTGCTATCTTTGCATTTAATTCCAAAATTTTCCAAACTGGGTGTCATTTGCTTTTATTAATATTGAAGCCTGTTTAATATGAGAATAGTCGAAGCGGCCAAGCTGATTTTGTTCTGTATTATTTCGGACAAACAATCTAGAAAGCCAGTAAAAATATGGTGAATTAAAGGATACGCAAGTCAAAGGAATTCAGGGCTTGTTAAGATTGGGGCCAAAAGTGAACTTCTTTATAATACCAATGAGTTCCTAATTGTGACTTAATTTTAATTTAAAAATTGGCTTACCTGTGCAGTAATAAAAATAAAAATAAAAATAAAAAATCCAATATGGTTATAATTTATATTTTATACAATTTTTATTTTTATATTTGATTTTATTAGAACTTTTTTTTATTTCTCTTGTGTTAACAGGGATAAACAGTTCTGGGACTCACACAAAGGAATGGTTTCAAGTACAAGCAGTTCTTCGTGTGAGCATGGGGAATTTCTTGTTTTTTGCAATTTTTGCCCTTATAATGATTGGAATAAAGGACCAGAATGACAGACGTGATTCATGGCACCATGGTGGATGGATTGCAAAGATGGTGATCTGGCTTTTGCTTGTAGTGCTTATGTTTTTCATTCCTAATGTTGTCATTTCCATCTATGGTAAAATCTTCTTCCATGATTATGTTATTACAGATTTTTATGTTCTGTGAGTTTTGTTTAGCCAAGGTTGATTTAGGATTCTGTATGACTTGTCCTGGAATATCTGTGTTCTTCCCATATGTCATGGAGAGGGTTATTGTCAGAAGTTTTTGCTGCTTTATCACAATTTTTGGAGTGAAATGTTGGAATAAGCTATAATAATTTGCTTGAACAGCAGCTAAAATTAAAGTGGCAATAGTCTTCTTTGCACTATGATACGTACAGTTCAAAGGAATTTTTAATTCTTGATTTTATGACTTTCGTGCATGATGCACACTCATCATACTACTTTTCAGCCTGTACATGCAACACATGGTTTTTCTGTAATTACCAATCCCATGTTCACCTATGGGATTTCTCATAGTTCCTAGGCACAAAGTTGATTAGAATTTTATTAATGAAAGGGAAAAATTACTTTTCTCCTTGTTGCTGTAAAATGTCTCCACTGCTGTGATATTGCTATGATACAGAGAAGCTATTGATCATGTGATCAATAATAAATCTCACCATTCCCAATTTTTTTTTCTTGGCTTTGACAACCCTTGCGTTTTGAGTTTTGAAACCATATATACAGACTTGAGAATAGATGTCCCACACCAGTGGGAAGAAGGAAGAGGAGTGGGGGCACAGTTACATGGCTACTTTATTTTATTATGATGCTGTTCCCCTGGGGTGGCTGCCTTTCCTGATTCCTCAAATGATTCAAAGTTGTTCATTCTTTTCTGGGACATGATGCCATATATAATTGATCTACGCAAACTTAATCCTTGCAGGAACGATATCAAAATTTGGGGCAGGGTTATTTTTATTGGTTCAAGTAATTATCTTACTAGACTGTACGCACTCATGGAATGACGCATGGGTTGAAAAAGACGAGCAGAAGTGGTTGGTTTAAGTTTTCAATTCTTATCAAACTTTCTTTCACTGCTTGATTTTAAATATAATCTGATAAATGGCATGCTTTTAGGTATATTGCTTTACTTGCAGTGTCAGTTGCATGCTATATTGCAGCATTTGCGTTCTCAGGAATTTTGTTCATTTGGTTCAACCCATCTGGCAATGACTGCGGCCTCAATGTCTTTTTCATTGTCATGATGATGATTTTGGCGTTTGTGTTTGCAGTTATTGCATTGCATCCTGCGGTAAGCATAATTTTATGTTTTTAACTGGCCCATGTCCATAGTTTTATTTATTTTTTCACCTGTGTAGCAGCAATCGTAGGTCACATGATGTGGTTAGCCCACCTCCACCCATGGATCTAAGACATTTTTCCTCATATAGTTTTATGCATATGCCTATGATGTAATCATCCCTGTTACGATATCAAAAATCAAATGCATCTGATGTACTTAGTAAATTCTCTGAATCCCATATTTGTTCTATTGCACATAAAGGAATTAGCTTTGACGAAGTTTTTTCTTAAAATGATATAACTGTCTTTTTGTGTGTCATAAAAATTCATAATTGATATTCTTAATATCTTCCTGACAATCAAAGAGATCTACATTAATATTGATATGGGGTGGCTCAAATTAAACTAAATTTGCAATCTATATGGCCTTGAGGGATGTGCTAGCCTCTCTAGAAAGCATAATCTTTTTATTGACCTTACAAGACTCAACTAGTAGCATTAAGGGCTTCCTACAGTACACCTGCCGCCAGAAGCAAAATCCATTGTGAATTTGTTATTTTTCAACACTCTACTAAAATTTCCCTTCATAACTGGAAGCCTTTTCACACTTGATGCGGTGCACTGTAATTCATATCTTGACTAACTTGGAATTTGGTAGGCATTAACCAGAGGAATGTGAGCTCTTTACTCTACATTAAAGATAAAAAATGGTATTTTTCAACTTGTATGATGATTATGACTGGAACAATCAGGTGAATGGAAGCCTTCTGCCTGCTTCTGTGATATCTCTCTATTGTGCTTATGTGTGCTACACCGGTCTCGCCAGTGAACCTCGTGATTATGCATGCAATGGTCTGCATAACAAATCCAGAGCGGTTACCACAAGTACTCTTATTCTAGGGCTGATCACGACTGTTCTGTCTGTTCTTTACTCTGCTGTTCGTGCTGGATCTTCAACAACATTTTTGTCACCACCATCTTCACCCAAGTCAGGTACCCATAGCTATATGGAATCCTTTCTAATTTTTATACGTTTTGAGTGGAAATGCTCTAAAAGAAGTTATTTGCTTGGACTGCTTGATGAAGTTGATGTCCAAAAATGAAGAAACAATAGTACTTTCGTTGTTCTACCTCTTTGTAGAATAAATTCTTGGATGCTTCATGGCTTCACACAATGTTCACAATGGGATTACTGAATTGAAACGATGCTGGTATAGCTGTCACGATTATTTCAACAGGTTCTATTTACTCGGATGTTTTCTCTTTTGCATGTCTAACCATCCATGGCATGTGACTGATAAGGCAGTGAAAGGCCAACCCACTTGTCATGGTATTGGGATGAAAGGTCTTGATCCTGTGGCTTTTTGGTCTTACCTGCAGCTGCATGGAATGAATACTGGCTACGTCAGAACATCTTGAGCAGAGATGTTTTCTATACCTAATGAATAGGTGTTCAGCTGGGCATCTTAGCAGTGCCAGATAGGGGAATTTTTGTCATTAGTGAAGAATTCTAGTATTACCTGGTCATTGCATGCTGTGTGTTTATAATATTGTTGAATCTTGTCGCAGCTGAGAAGAAACCTCTTCTCGAAGCGGGGGAGATGGAAGAAGGAAAGGAAAAAAGCAAGGAGACTGAAGCGCGTCCTGTTAGTTATTCTTATACGTTCTTCCATGTGATATTTGCTTTGGCTAGCATGTATTCGGCTATGCTTCTTTCTGGATGGACCAGCTCATCTGAGAGCTCAGACCTCATAGATGTTGGCTGGACATCAGTTTGGGTTCGGATCTGCACAGAGTGGGTGACTGCAGTACTATATATCTGGTCTCTTGTGGCTCCTATGGTTTGCCCCGATCGTGAGTTCTTTTAAGTATGCTGTTCATGATACGTCTAGCATTGCCAGAATCTGTTATTATGTAGATAATTAGGTGGTGGAGCCTAAATTTAATTTGCCTAATTTTTTTTCTTTTGGTGGAAAAAGAAAGGGATGAAATGGGGAAGGAATGTCACCAGTGTTGGGTCTGTCGAGGGTTGTAGTATCCTGTACTCAGGTTTGCATATGTTTAATTATGAAGTAGATATTACCAAGAAATAATTGTCCTCCATAAGAATTTCAGTGTCAAACTTATTTTTCTTAAATGTGCTTGTTCTTCCTCTTCCTTGATTTGTTTTGAATTTCATTTCTGTATTTAGAAGACAAGGAATGAACATAAATATCATTAAGTTGTTCTTGTCCTGAATCAACTTTGAAATGGGCAATGCAGCATTTTACCATCCATTCCTGCAAAATCATAAAATGCATTGCTTTGGTGAAGTGATTGAACAACCTTTGTTGGGAACGATAATGTGAGAATGGTAAAGAAAAATTGAGAAAAAATAATTATATAATTCAAGATTTACGTGATTCGGCAATTTGTCTACGTTTAAGGAGTTGCAACGGATTTTTATTTAGGAATGTTAAAGTTCATTGTAAGAACTACAAGATTTTCACTCAACCCAAGCTCTCCCACTCTCTCTATCGCCCCACACTCTCTCACTATTCAAAAATGTTGTTTTGTATATAACTTTCCGTTTCAACATTTTACCTTTATATGTGCATCGAGTAGCGTAGTGAAAAAATCCTAAGGTAGTCATTTTTTTTGTATGTTCATTTGAGTGGTGTCTAGAGCGTATATTGAGTAAAAATTTTCTTTAGTGTTCGCTCGAGCGGTAAGTCGAGTAAGACTTGAGCAAACGAGAAGGTTGAGCTTCGCTCGAGCTGATTGTTGAGTGCCTAATGAGTGAATTCTTTGCCTAGATTTCGCTCGAGTCCACTTTCAAGTGCTTGTCAAACGAACTATTAGGCTGAGCTTTGCTCAAGCAGTTTGTCTAGCGAATTCTTAAGTTGCCTCATCTAGAGTATAAATTAGGCTACACGCTCAACAATTCTCTCATTTGGAGACTGTTACAGCCACAAGTATCATCTATATGCCTCTAGAATTGAATCCTCCTCCTCTACAACTCATATCCCTTGTCCTAAAGCTAGAAGGCCAACTAAAGTTGCGCACTAATTTAGCTTTTCAAGTGTGACACCCTTAATTAACATATTTGTAGGGTTTTTGTTACCATATATCTTTTCAAGTATCAACTCGTTATCATCAAGTAGAGATTGAATAAAGTGATATATGATCATTCTGGAATGAAATGTCGGGTTCTTGGCAAGGAATATGACACTTTGATTGTCATTGTAGAGAGTGCCCTATTCGTTCTTTTTACCCAATTCCTCTAAAAATTTTTGTAACCAGACCATCTCTTCTATTACTTCTGACACACCAATATAATCAGCTTCAATGGTTGACAGTGCTATTGTCTTCTGCAAATTTGAACTCCAAGACATTGCAGTACCACCCTGAGTATATACAAAACCTGTGGTACTCTTCCTACTGTCAATGTCACCTACTAGGTCAACATCAACATATCTTTGTAGCTTTATATCAGTTCTTGTAAAACAAAGAAACGTATATGAGGAGCCCTTAAGGTACCTTGGGACCCGTTTTACTGTTTCCCAATGCTGCTTTCTTAGATAAATCAAAGAACCAACAGTCGAGGCATAGGGTACCTTACACATATGATCATGCTCCTCTTTTGACTTCAGTGACTGATCCCTGGTAAGTCTAAAGTGGCTTCCCAAGGGTGTACTCATTGGCTTTGCCTTGTCCATATAGAACACGTTGAGCACTTTTCGAACATAATTTGCTTGTGAAAGTTTCAACGTATTTCTAACTTTGTCTTAGATAATTCTCATGCCAAAGATTTGTTTTGCAGCTCCCAAATCTTTCTATGTAAACTGCTTTGAGAATTGTCTCTTCAAATCATTAATCTTCTCAATACTGGACCCTGCAATAAGCATATTATTAACATATAGTAACAAAATGTCAAAATGTCTAACATAGCAACAGTGGTCTGCCTAACATCTAATTCATCTTGAACTGCACATAACACTGTCAAGTTTCTTATATCATTGCCTGGGAGCTTGTTTTAGATCGTACAAGGTATTTTTTAGTTTGCAAACCAGACTCTTCTTCCTATGTAAGGCAAATCCCTTTGGCTGATTATATGTAAATTTCTTCTACTAAATCTCCATGAAGAAAAGTTGTCTTAACATATAACTGCTCAAGATATAAATCTTTTGTAACTACTAGTCTCAGTACTAACCTAATAGTGGTGATTTTAATCACTGGTGTGAAAATATCATAACAGTTAATGTCTTGCTTCTACTCAAATCCTTTCATAACTAGTTTGGCTCTATACCTCTCATTGTCGTCATGCTCAGTCTTCAACCGATATACTCACTTGTTGTATAAAGCTTTTTTTCCTATTAAAAGCTCAGTCAACTCTCATGTCTGATTTCCTAATAAAGAATACATCTCTTCTTTCATGGCAGACTTCCACTTGTTCAAATTTTCATCTTGTAAGATTTCTTCATAGTTCTGTTGTTCACCACTATCTGTTAATAAAATATAGTTGAAAATATAATGCAAGTTGCAGTTATAGGTGTGGATGGCTCTGAATCAGTTTGTGGGAAAAATATGAATGGATGCGTTAGGCCCACTCTCCCCATCACTCTCGTTATTGATCGGCACTATAACCTATAGTAGGTCATCCGTGCTCACCCCCAGACTCACGAGGAATTGCATCTATTGTTGTACTAGATCTGTCTTTGTACATAACTTTCTAATTGAAAATTACATTCTTACTACTGATGATTATACAACTCTACTCATCCCATAAGCGATAGCCAAACAACATCTCTATAGCCAATGAGTAACACTTTCTTAACTTGGCATCAAACTTGTTACGAGCATTAGAATCAACATAACCATAAGAAACATAACCAAAGGTTTTAAGATGAGAAAGTTTCACTTCTTAGGTAGTATGTATTCCAACGGAACTGAAGGTCCTCTATTTATCAAATAAACTATAGTGTTGATTGCATCTGTCCAGAATGTAGGTAGTAATTGAGCATGCAATCTTATACTTTTGGCACGCTCATTGAAAGTCGTGTTCATGTGCTGAGCAACACTATTTTGTTGTGGGCTTCCTATAATGGTCTTCTCCATTCAGAGACTGTGTGTTGCACAGTACTCTCTGAATCCTCCATCAATGTACTCTCCGTCATTGTTAGACCTTAGGCTTATCTCTAGCTCAACTTGGGCTTTCCATTTCTTGAACACATCAAATATGTCAAATTTAAATTTCAAGAAATGAACTCATACTTTTCTGTTGTAATCATCGATGAATGTGAGGTAGCATCAGGAATCTCCAAGTGATGGGACTGGGGAAGGCCCCCATAGGCCAGTGTGTACAAGTTCCAACTTACTTGGTCTTAGTGCTCTGCCGCCTCTCAAGAAGTTGACTTTTTTCTGCTTGCCTATAATATAGCTCTCACACATGTCTAGATTGACTAACTTCAGTTTTGGCAACTTTCCCTATGACAAAAGTGATTATGTACCTCTCTGACTCATATGACCCAACCTAGAGTGCCTAAGTTCTGCATTGTTCATATATAGAGCACCATTCTTCTGTCCACGTGCTAAGACCATAGATCCTTTTGTAGCTTTCTACAAACCACCTGAAAAAACAATTAAATGGCCGTTATCATCCAACTGTCCCACAGAGATCAGATTCTTCACTTGGTAAACTGTTTGACTTTCTATAAAGTCCACACATTAATGTGGGAGTGTAATGTGCACATCTTCAAATCCCACTACATCCAATGTTCTTCCATCAGCCAAATACACCTAATCAAAATTACCATAAACATAGTTCTGCATAATTTCATAATGTGAAATGGTGTGAAATGAAGCACCTGAATCTAATACCCAATCATTAACTAGACTATAAACTGCAAGAAGTAGAGTGTCTTGTACTTCCTCAATTACAACATTTTCAGTGTCATTCTGTCTTTTTCGAGCTTTTGGTCTTTGATCTACCCTATCATAATTTTTGCCCCTAGAATCAATGTTCAGACAGAGCCTAAACTAGAGGTTTCGATCAAATCTTTCCTGCATACCTCCTCAACAAGAATTAAATCTCGAATATCATCATATTTTAATTTCATTTTACCAGCATAATTACTCACATCCATTATCATGGCTTCCCAACTATTTGGCATTGATGTTAATAGAGTCAATGCTTTAATAATCTCATCATCAAACTCAATTTCAACAAACGACAATTAATTTGTGATAGCATTAAATTCATTCAAATATTGGGTAACAGATGTACTCCAGACATATTTAGATTGAACAGTTTCTTCATCAGGTGTATTTTGTTATTTGCATACGGCTTCTTGTACATCCCAAATAATGCTACCTTAAGATCTATTGTGGTTTTTTCTTTAATAACATTATGTGTAACTAACCTTGATAGAGTCAACCGGTTAACCCCCTAAACTTATCAATCTAATAGATCTCAATTAGCATCTTCTATACTTTCCGGCTTCCTTCCTAGTAGAGGAAGACATAGTTTTTTCCCATAAAAATAATATTTAATCTGAATTCTCCAATACCCAAAATCTACATAGTCAAACTTTTCTATTCAAGGCACTTTCGCTTCTTCTCCAGCCATTGTTTTTCCTCAATCTCAAGCTTGAAGTTTTAATTTAAGTCGTTGGGAATGATAATGTGATAATAGTAAAAATAAATAAAGGTAAAACAATCGCACAACACAAGATTTACACGGTTTAGTAATTTACTTACGTCCACAGAGTTACGAGAAATTTTTATTAAGAGGAATGTTGAAGTACATTGTGAAAATTACAAGATTTTCACTCAACTCAAGCTGTCCCTCTCTCTCAATGCTCACAAATGCCGTTCTATATGTAATTTCCCGTTTCAACATTTTACTTTTATATGCGCATTGAGCGGCTCAGTGAAAATACCTTAAGCTAGTCATTTTTCTTTATGTTTGCTCAAGTGATGTCTCAAGTGTGTATTGAGCAACTTTTCTATTTAGTATTTGCTCGAACGTTAAATTGAGCGAGATTCGAGCGAACTCTCAAGTTGAGTTTTATTTGATTTGATTGTCGAGCGTCTGTTGAGCTAATTTTCTGTCTGGGCTTTACTTGAGTCCAATATTAAACACTTATTGATCAAACTCTTAATTTGAATTTCGCTCGAATGATATATCGAGCGAAGAACGAACAAACTCTCGATATACCATCTTACCAGTATAAACCAGGCTCCACACTCTTAAGAGTCTTACATTTGACAAGTTTTATGGTCTTGACTATTCAAATCTCAGATCTGTAAGCTCTACTTTCTGGAAAGAGAAGAAAAGCCTTGACCCTGCAAGACTGCTGGTGTTATCCACCAAATTTTAAAGGACCAAAAGAGCTCCAAAAGATAACAGGTTGCATTCTCGTGATTGGTACCGTTTACTATTGTTAATATCTTGTTATTAAATGGCCATTCCTCAGATTGAAAGGTCCAAAACTATTCAATAATACATTAAAGTGTTCCTTTGCAGGCATTTCGTGGTTGAAAATATACTTGTCAATCAGCAGTACGAGGAGAACAGTTTAGTCAACATTATCTACTTTACCCTTCCAAGTCTATGCTGAAATGTGCAATTTTTTTTTTAATGAATAAAAAAGTAATTTTAAATATATTAATATATTTTTTCTTTTTTAAATATATTAAAATAATATAAAAAAACTAAAAAAGAATAACGTGCGATCAAATAGAACAGTGCTATTCGGGATTAATATAATCCAAAAAATAAATAATGGAAGAATTTCCCCAACTTGGATTGGATAACAAAATAAATAAATATTATTTTTTATCTAAAATTTTATCATTCTTAATTATATTTATTGATATCATATATTTAGTCAATCACTTAATTAACAGTTATTTAAAATCTATTACATATAAAATACTATTAAGATTTGAAAATGATAAAATGTAAGATGGAGAGTAGTCTTATATTATTGATTTGAATAATTAACTTGGGAGTGTAATTATCTTTACCTTGATAATTGGCTTGCAAATTTATTAATTTTTTTTCTATTTTTTATAATACAGAAATGCTAAAACTACACATGAGAATTTCAACGGAGATCTTGATAATAATTATTTTTATTTAATGATTAAAGAAATATATTTTAATAATATAGTGAATCTTTTTTAAAAATATTAAAAAAATAAATATGCTGTTGAAATCTCCGTCAAGATTTTCATACGTGGCTGTAGAGCCACTCCTTATAATAATCTCAATCCAACTAAATCCAATATGACAAATCACATCACAATACCTTCATTTATTTATATAAATTAATACAAAGTCAAGAAGATAAATAAATAAACCAATCAAAGAACTTTTTGCTTCCGGCCTGCCTCCCAATTCTATCTCCAGTTTTCAAATAAAGGAATATGCTTTAATATGAAGAACTATTATAAATATAAATAAATTATATAAAATAAATTTATAAATTAATATATTTTTATAAAATTTATTATATCTATTTTATAATTTCATATATCACATCATATTATATTAATTTATAAATTTATTTTTATATAATTTATCTGTAATTATAATATATTTTTTTATATTATTATTTTTCTCCACCTTCATAAATAAAAAGAAAAAATTTTGTTATATACAAACACAGTCACATATTAATCTATATATTAATACTGATTTATTTATACTTAAAATTTAAATTAATATTATTTTTAATAAAATTTATATTTTAATTAATTATATTATATTAATATACAAATTAATGCATAATTACGATGCAAATATATTTTTTAAAAAAGAAAAGGTTTCCCACTTTTCTACTTTTTCACTTTTCTACCACCCCCACTCTCTCTGTCTCGAGGCGCGTGCGTGACCACACCACCTCCCTGAGTGCCATACGCACCCCTCCGGCTAACCTGCGCACCTGGGGCTGGCTTCTTCGGCTCTCCTTCACACCCCCCAGCTCTCGATCTGTCACCATCCACCATTTCCTTCGACCTCTCTCTCTCTCTCTCTCTCTAGATATATTTATATAAATGTATATGTATATATATTACATACAGGCATCTTCGTCTCGGTGGTAGACACGAACTTTCACTGGCTTACATTTCTCTAACATGCGCCCCCTCCTCTTCACCACCATGCCCTCCAATTCCAACTCCTCCTCGATATTCCCCAAACCCCACAGATCTTCTAACCCCAATCCTAATTCTAACCCTAACCCCGCCCTCTGCAAGCACTCCCCCTCCGCCACGCTCGACCTCCTCATCCTTATCCTGGTCCTCTTCTCCGGCTCCTTCCT
Organism: Carya illinoinensis; assembly: GCF_018687715.1. Taxonomy (NCBI): domain Eukaryota; kingdom Viridiplantae; phylum Streptophyta; class Magnoliopsida; order Fagales; family Juglandaceae; genus Carya; species Carya illinoinensis. The sequence goes on along the minus strand of NC_056753.1, from coordinate 25,419,929 downwards.
CCTCTCCTCCTACTTCTCCTACCTCTTCCACTCCATCTCCCTCCTCCTCTCCAACTTCTCCCCACTCCTTCAACATGTCTCTGTCCCTTACCTCCTCTCCTTTATCCTCTTTTTCGCCGTCTCCGCCGCCCTCGCTGACTTCTGCTGTGGCGCCCGATCCAGGCGCTGCCGAAACCCTGGCTGCAAGGGCTTGAAGAAGGCCATGGAGTTCGATTTGCAGCTGCAGACCGAGGACTGCGTCAAATCCGCCGCCAAGTCGAAGGAGATCGATGGCTTGCCCTGGAAAGGCGGCAGCGAATCTAACCCCGATTACGAATGCCTCCGATCCGAGCTTAGGAAGATGGCCCCGCCCAATGGCCGCGCCGTTTTGCTCTTCCGCTCACGCTGTGGCTGTCCCGTCGCCAAGCTTGAGGGCTGGGGGCCCAAGCGTGGCAAGCGGCATAGGAAGTGAGTATCTTTTCTGTTCTCTTCTTCGGGGCCTTCTTTTTCAATTAATTGAATTGAAATGCCAAGGAAATGCAATACAATGCCTTTTTCTCGTGTGCAATTGAATATTTTCCCCTTCTTTCTTATACAGTTTGTTGCGCATTGGTTGTTGATTGCGTTTGCGTTTTCGTTTTCTATGTTCTCACAATTTTTGTGTGATTTATTATTGGAGTAATTGCTTGGATTGGACAAAACACATGAAAATGACTAAAACTCTTATGCGATTCGGTTTTGTATTCATCTGGGAAGACTGGAGTGATTTCGCTTAAGAAGCTATTTTTATTGCTGCATGTTTGGATGATTCTAATTGAACCTTACAATTCAACACAAGTTCCGAGTAGAAAAGGAGCGTGGTCCTACAATTTTTGTTCCTTTGTTGTCTTTCTTGGTGGGGGTGCGGATTCATTTAATGCCGTTCTGATGGAAAGTTAACATGAATTAATTTACTCTGACGATCTTCATCTGACTTGGAAAATTCTGTTGCCCACTGTTGTTTGCTTTCCCTCTCTTTAATCCATAATAATCCTACTGACATCTCTGTTTGAGTTTATCAAACAGAAGTACTTCTTAGAGTTTGTTCTAAGTCCTAGTCCATTTAATAACCAAATGGTTTAGAAGAAGAGGGATAGTTGATGGCAAGTGGGTAAGGAACCTTTGTGAAAAGAGGTGGAAGCAAGTTTTTGTGAACTTTTGTGGTAGAATACGCTCCCAGCTCCCACATCCCACAAAACAGCCTATTCACTTATGCTATGTATATGGCATATTGGATGTGGCTTATTGTAAGCAAAACAGTTTGCAATAAGGTTTTGTTCACATTTGGGAAATCAATTGGAAGTTAGTGGACAAATGTGTTCAATTACAATAATACCCAAGATAATGGACTACTAGTCAGCTTCTCTTCTATGTTTTATTATTCACCAACAGTTTTCTTTATTAGGAAAGATGAAGGAGTAACCCCTAGGGGTTGGCTCAAGTGGTAAAGGCCTTGGGCTTGGGGGTATGCTCCCCCTAAGTCTAAGGTTCAAATCCCTTTGAGTGCAAACAATCTCTAAGGGCCATTGAGGGATTTTCCCCTTGAATTACCCGAGGTGCATTTGCGGGAAATTCCTTGCTAAAGGGCCTGTGTACAGCCGGGATTAGTCGGGATACTGTTCTGGACACCTGGTGCCAATAAAAAAAAGAAAGATGGAGTGTATTGCGTAAATATTTGTGGTGGATATAAACGGCATATTAAATATTCTAAAATTCTTGAAGTTTTGTGAGCATAGGACTTCTACTATTGTGAGCATGAGGTGGTTGGTAAAATCAAGCTGTACTTTTTGCGAAAGGTATTAAGAGTGATTCATGTATACTCATAATGATAGGGGATTGGTTAATGTTTTTCGGTAGTGTGTATCACTCGCCTATTGTTTTTTTGATAAGCAGCGTGTATCACTGCCTATTGTTTATGAAGGCTTGTTGATTTACCAGTTGTCTTTCTTGTTTATGACATTGTTCATTGTTGTTTACCTATAAACTGAAATCCATCTGAATTTTAGAAAATTAGAAGTGTTACAAATTCGTTGGTTGAGAGGTTGCTTATACATTCCTTTTGTGGTTAGGCTTTTGTTGTAACCCCTTCCACCCACCTCCTCCCTCTATAAAAAGAAAGAAAGAAAGAAAAGATGATGAGAAGAAAGAGAGGTTGCTCCCTATTGATGGTGATCTCCCAAAATGAGAAGAAATGTTTCTATTATTTGGCATTTTGGGTTTTTACTAACTAAAAAAATGAATGTGTATATTGAAAACAATTTTTAAGGTCCTTGGTGTGAGTTGAGTTTTATCCATTTTTGAACTAAAATTTGGAGAAATTCAAAATTTATGCCGATACTTGGATGAGCATATTTTCAACAATTTCAAACTTGCTGAGATTATATGCTCAACTTGAATCGAAGCTATTCTAAAGCATAAATAGTTGAACTTTCTAGGCGAATAATGTGAAGTGTGTGGAGTTGTACTTATGCTGACTAGGTCTATCTTGCATCGAATGGGCTTCAGGTGAAATTTTATTGATGTGGGACAAAAAGTTGTGGAGAAGTTAGGGGATTTTGTGGGGGAGTATATAGTGCCTTGTTCTTTTAGGAGTGTAACAGATAATTTCTTGTGGGCTTTTGAAAGTTTATATGGACCCAATGTAGACAATGATCGAAGATATGGGAGGAGCTTGCTGGCTTACATAGCTGGTGGGATCTTCCCTAGTGTGTTGGTGGGGACTTCAATGTTATTAGATTTCCTAGTGAACAATTTGGAGGCAACAGGATGCGCCCAGCAATTACAGAATTTTCAAATTGCATTTTTTACTTGAACTTGGTGGATCTCCCCTTATGGGGGGGCCCTTTTACTTGGTCTAATAATTGGATGTGGTCTCGGCTGGACGGATTTCTAACCTCACCGGATTGGGAATCTCATTACCCAGAGGTGTGCCAAAAGAGGTTGCCTCATCTATGTTCGGATCATTTTCCCATCCAGTTGGATTGTGGTGGTATACAAGGTGGGTGCTGTTATTTTAAGTTCGAAACTATGTGGCTTAAAAGTGAGGGCTTTGTGGAACGGGTTAGGCAGTGGTGGTCTTCATATTAGTATCATGGTACCCCCTCCTTCATACTAGCCCGGAAACTAAAAGCTATGAGAATGACCTTAAGCTTTGGAATTCCTAGTCCTTTGGAGATATAGGGGAGTGAAAGAAAACTATGGTGGAGGAGCTACAACAGTTTGAGAGGATACTTGAGACTCGAGTCCTCTCCCCCGAAGAATTATCAAGTTTGACATATTTGGCTTCAGAGGTGGAGAGATTAATTTCATTAGAGGAGATCTTTTGGTGTCAAAAGTCCAGAGTTTTGTGGTTGAAGGAAGGGACTGAAGCACCAAGTTCTTCCACCAAATAGCTAACTCCCATAAAAGGAATAATGCATTTGAGATGCTGTATATCAATGGCACCGAATGCATGGAGGCTCATGTGATTTAGGATCATGTGGTGGATTTCTTCGATTAGCTGCTTGCTAAATGAGAGGGGTGGAGACCCAAGGTTGATGGACATGGTTTTGACACTATTAAGCCACATGCAGCGTGAGGTATCTGATGTAGTGGAACCCATGGTTAAAGATAAAACACTTGGTCCAAATGGCTTCTCCATGGGCTTTTTCCAAACATGCTGGGAGGTAGTAAAAGAGGACATCATGAATGTATTCCATGAATTATTCTCGGTTGGGAAGTTCAAGAAAAGCTTAAATGCTACATTCATTGCACTTATCCCGAGGAAGAGTGGAGCATCAGAGGTGAAGGATTTTAGGCCCATTAGCCTCATCAATGGGGTTTACAAAATTATCTCCAAGGTGCTTGCAAACATATTAGGGGAGGTTTTGGGCAAGATAATTACAAAGCCACAAAATGCCTTTGCTCAAGGTCGTCCAATCTTGGATTCAGTCTTTATAGCAAACGAAGGCCTAGATAGCAGACTAAAATCTGGCTTCATAGGGATTATTTGTAAATTAGATATAGAGAAGGCATACGATCATATTAACTGGGATTTCCTTATATACTTGCTGGGGAGATGTGGTTTTGGAGATCGATGGCGAATGTGGATAAGTTGGTGCATATCCACGGCAAGGTTCTCAGTATTGATTTTTTCTTTTTTTTTTTTTTTTTTAAGTAAAGAGTTTATTGATCCACGTAAATAGGCAAAGCCCGAGTACACAGGAAGTAGTTCTCAGTATTGATTAATGGCAACCCTACTGGGTTCTTCAATAGTTCTCGAGGCTTAAGGCAAGGAGACCCGCAATTCCCACTTCTCTTTGTATTCATAATGGAGGTCCTCAGTAGGATGTTATCAGCCGTGGTTTCGAACGGTTTTGTGATTGGATTTTCTGTGGGTGACCCCACTCGGGGACTTATTACTTTATCTCATTTATTATTTGTAGATGTTACATTATTATTCTATGAGGTGGATCGATTTCAGTTGAGGACACTAAATGCACTATTGCTATGCTTTAAAGTAGCGTTAGGCTTGAAAGTGAATTTCGATAAATCAAAGTTAGTGTTAGTGGGTAATGTCAGCAGCACTCGACAATTAGCCAACATTCTTGGGTGTAAGGTAGCTTCTCTTCCCATTACTTATTTGGGACTCCCTTTGGGGGCTGCATCACGGGCCACATCCATTTGGGGCACAATTATTGAGAAGATAGGAAGAAGATTGGCAAGGTGAAAGAGATTTTACTTGTTGAAGGGTGGGCGGTTGACTCTCATTAAGAGTACTCTCTCTAACTTACCAACATATTTTTTTGTCTGTTTCCAATTCCAGCTAGTGTGGCTTCTTGGATTGAAAAACTATACCGTGACTTCTTGTGGAGCGGAATGGGGGAGGAATTCAAATTCCATCTGGTCAGTTAGGATAAGGTGTGTAGGCCAATCTTGTCAAGTGGGTTGGATATAAAAAAATTTGAGAACATTCAATCGGGCCCTACTTGGAAAGTGGCTATGGAGGTATAATTTGGAACTTGAAGACCTATGGAAATTGGTGATTAATTGTAAATATGGAAGCTTGTGGGGTGGATGGTGTATTGGAGAGGTGAATGGGGCTTATGGAGTGGGTTTGGAAGCATATTAGGCGAGGATGGGGGGGTGTTTTATAGTCACTCTAAACTAGAATTGGGCAAAGGTTTCCGGATTAAGTTTTGGAGGGATATATGGTGCAGGGATAAGGCTCTAAAGGACTCTTTTCTATCTGTTTCCGAGTGGTACGTAATCAAGAAGCTTCAGTAGCAAACCTAATGATTCGATTAGGGGACCAAGTTCAATGGAATGTCACTTTCAGTAGAGCAGCGCAAGATTGGGAAGTAGCCAGCTTTGAGGCATTTTTCAGCCTACTATATTCTGTGGAGTCGAATGGACACCATGTCGACAGACTATTGTGGACACCTGCGGGTAAGGGTGCTTTCTCGATTCAATCCTTTTATAAGGTGCTCACACATTTACCAAATAACCAGTTCCCGTGGTGGAAAATTTGGAGGAATAAGGCACCTCCTAAAGCAGCCTTTTTCACTTGGACAATAGCCTTGGGGAAGATTTTGACAACAGATAACCTAAGGAAGCATCACCTCATTATCCTAGATTGGTGTTGTACGTGCAAGAAATCCGGCGAGTCAGTGGACCATCTCTTGTTACATTGTGAGACAGTTAGAGCATTGTGGATTGAAGTGTTCAGAGTTGAGTTAACTACGTAATGTTTACCACAGTGGTTGAGCTACTGGCTAGCTAGGCACTTCCAAAAGGTGTCCCACAAGTCAAGGCCATGTGAAAGATGATCCCAAGCTGCATTATGCGGTGCTTATGGCAAGAGCGTAACGATTAGACTTTTGAGAACAAGGAGCGGTCACTCGAGGATCTTAGATCTTTGTTTTTTCATACTTTATTTCTATGGGCCATAGCTTTAGATTTTAATGGCCTAAACTTTCATGAATTTCTTGTTTCCACTACCTTGACCTAGATAGGTCTTACCTCTTGTATACCATCTTGTGTACTTGGGTTATGCCTATCTCTATTAATAAATTTCGTTTACGAATAAATAAATAAAAAGTTTGTTCTTTCAGATAAATGGAAGGTCAGATAACAGTTTAAGTAAATATTTGCTTCAATTTCTGGAGTGTCTTGTCTGCGAGATTTGCATGCATTATCCTCAATGCATTTGTAGCATAGAACTACTCTCTTTTGAGCTCATTTATTACCAGTTTAGTAACTTTTACACCTACATAAGTAAATATATAAATAAATACATAATGCGTCCATTCATACATGCGTGCATACATACATACAGCTATATATATACAACATACACAAATGAGCACACATAGTGGTCATTATAGCAGTTAAACCTTCTAAGGAACTACTGAGCAGGGGCAAAATTACAATTAGCATATATTATCTTTAATACTCCCTAGATTTCCTGTGGAGCTACCATTTTGGATTTTCTTTGGGTTATAGCTTTGTTTGGAGATATGCACGTATCTTTCAAACAATATTAAATCCATAGCTGTTGAAATTAGGAGCTTCATCATTCCAATGTCTACACTATATTGCTGCTTGTTGTTGCATCATAAAGCTTAGGTGAAATTAGATAATCTGTGCTTTCTTTAAACTCCAGCCTAGTGTTGGTGAAAGATGCAGCAGTCAAAATTGAAGCGACTTGTGAAATTAAGTTGATTTACAATGTTCTAAGACTTCCACAATTGATCCAACAAAATGCCTATTTTTGCAAGCTATTTGGAAGAAAAAAAACTACATTCTTTGACTCTTTCGGTTTTAAGTATATCATTTAGGGTTATAGATAATTGCTTACGCTTAAACTTCAATACCCATAGAAACTTGATATATGAGGACCTTGTTTGAAGCTAATGGGATATGCGACCTATCCTAAACATGGGTCTATCCTGACAGTCGTACAATGTAAGGTTACAAAACAGGTAAAAACAATTGGGCTATGTAAAGCCCCCCAACCACTGCAGATTCTAGTTCTTTATCTGAGCTCATATTGAGCTTTTAGCACCTTGTGGAGGGAGCTCACATATGATATCTTCCTGATGCATTTGGGGACTGATAATGAGAACTATTATGGACCTTGTTGAACACTTTTTTTGTTAGTAAGCGGGCCTTGTTGAACCCTTGACCAAGGAAGGACAGTGTCTAGTGAGGTTGACCGTCAACCTTAAGCAAAATGTGACTGCAGCAAGGTGTAAAAGTTTGTATAATCTAGAGTGTCTCAAGAGTGACCAAGGGTTTTTGTGTATTGAGTATGTCTGCATTATACAGGAAGCACCTGCAATGTAAGAAGTAGATTGGGATGGTGTCTGTATACGACATTCTCTGTGGTAGGGGCTTGAATCCCCTCCTCCACATAACCTTTAGATTACGATTAAGGGGGAAATGGAGAATGCTTTCATATGATGGTCAAATCTTTACTTTGTACCGGGCAATTGCCTATTCTTTTGATAATATAATTTATTTACTTATTAAAAAAAAATGATGGTCAAATCTGCTATTTGACTTATCCAATAGATTGAGCTGTATGTTTTTCAACGCATGAGATTGTAGGAAATTTGCAGCCACAATGTATCCTAGCACTTAGCTTCTATGTTTATATTATGACTCTAGGTCTTAAACTTTTTCATATTTAGGGAAAGTGCAGGTTATGCCTATCCTTATAATTTAGCCACATTATAAGGAACTGGTGATATGGGCAGGAGAAAAAGATGAAAACTTATTAGCCGTTGTGGTCCATTTTGTCGTGTATCTGCATTCCGCATAGGATCAGTTTCTAAAAGCCTCATTTAAGCCATCACATGGTGTTTAATCATATTGTGGATCGTAGAAGGATCCAGAAACCCCCCTGATGACTAGTTTCAGTGGGTCATGGCTACTTGGCGTTGCCTGTCTTTTCCATGTTTTTGGCTTTAGTGAATTAAATTCTGTCTAGTATTCAGTAGAGTAGAAGATTAGTAGAAACTGATGGCCATACCCTTGGTATGCAAATTATTTGCCTTGATTTTTCTGATCAAAATTAATTGCTTTTGGCTAGTTTTGAGTTTATTAATAGAAAAAACCGAAGGCCCTTTTCAATTCCCTTCTTCACTTCCTAACTAATGTTGTATGGTACTCTGTAGGCTAAATATATGCATCATATTGCAATGATTTGCTCTTATTTCAACTTCAATGGCATATAAATTAGTTCTCCAGGCCAGTGGTGCCTGGAACAAGGTGTTGAGGTCATTGCCCGAGTAGATGTTGCCTATTAAAAACAATGAATTAGTTCTCCGGTAAATTAGTCATTTGAAAGTCTAAAAGATATGTTCTGTCCGGGGCAACTTTTAATTTTTAATGTCTGTCAGTCAGTTGAACCTTAAAGATACCTTTTACCATTCAGTTGGACTATGGTGGGAGACAACGGGGCAGGCATCTCTCTCTCTGATGGCATAAAATTAGGGTTCCTTCATTAGTTTCCTGACCTCTGCGACATATTTTGTTACAGTTGTATGCTCTCTATGACATGTGGGACCTCTATTTTAATTAGTGACTGGGATACAAAACTACAAAACTTTTTATTTTGTTATGAACATCATGTCTGAGTTTGTTGGTACTTGCAGGGCTGTGGCGGTTAAAGGAGGAGATCATCGCTGATTGTTTGTGATATATTGTCGGGGTCTCCACTTTATATATTCACCCTCTACTAAGATTCTATATGTACGTTCTTACTTCATTCTCAATGACTTGACTCAGTTACCAAAACAATATTTTTTTTTTAGTCCTTATAATCCCCCATGGCGCTTCTATATATATGTATGTCTCAAACAATCTTCTCTGCATCTGGCATTACCTTGGAAGATTGTCTCCCTTTTGTGGAAGGATATACCAAATTTAATGCAAATAAAGATATATGCAATGCCCAATGGATCTCTCTCACTTTAGATTGTGTAGATTTTGGTTCAACCTGTCTGTAGTTAAATCAATCTGCCTTTCAAGTTTCAAAATATAATCAGCCTTTCCTTTGATATAAGGCATGCTTGCTTCGCAGGATAGACTGGTCGAGAAGATGGGTTTCTTTCGTGGTTTCTGGTCTGTGAAAATGTTGAGAACGGTAAAAAAAATAAAAATAAAAAATCTGAATTTCGGGAAGATGGACTTGTTGAAACGAGGCCAGGTTGCCCATATATGTGCAGTGTGCAGGCCTTAGTGAAATGGAAAGTGTTAGGACTAACTAGATTCAACAACTACTAAATTACATTTGAGAACCCTCTGCTGCCTGGCCAGTCCTCTGTGTTGTATAGACTCGAGAGATTACGCTAAATGGTATTAGGAAACAAACCCTTTATTACTTGTGGCATGCTCCAATGGTTATTTACGCATGAATTTTTATTTATTTATTTTGTGCAAATATGCTTCCTAATTAATTAAAAGAAAAGGAAGCTCAAATTGATTCAGTTTGAATACTGAACACGCCAGTTAATTATTTAGCTTTATAAGTGTATCACAGAATATCAATCCTTCTATAATAATTCTATATATATTATAATCTATGAACATATCTCGATTAATGTGCTGTATTTTCAAGTGATTTTTTTATTCAAATAATTGAAAATATGTTAGATCAATTGATGAGATTGAGAATTTATAATACAAAGAGTAATGAATGTTTCGATCTGCACTCTCTACTTGAGCATAACGGATTTATAAAATAAATTTCAATCAAATAACTTGAAAGGCACCAGATAAGAAATAAACTCGTGATGTGTAACACACCTCAAATACTTCCAATAATTTTCTAGGATCAGTCTTCTTCGAGGTGTGCAACCTCCACTCTAGGGAAGATGAAGAAAAGGGAGAGAGGTCGGAAAGGAAAAGTAATTTCTTTGGTTAACATTCAGCATGTCTACTATATATATTGACAACTTGTAACTAATTAATGGACATGGGCCATACACTAAATTGGACTGAATGATTTGCCGTATTTAAAGAACATAAAGACAATGGGCCAAGTCCGATCCACAATTACTTAAGCAACTACTAATAAGGCCACAGGCCGTTACAATCCATACTAAATCCTTCATTACTTCGATCTAGAACCATTGAGATGAATTGAATTGTAACAAATCCTCTCCCTTCAAAGCACCTTGTCCACAAGGTGGGGATGTGCTTCTTGGATATGAACAGTTTGCAGCAGAATATTGAGTTGTATTAGCTGGATTTGTAACCATCCTCCGTTGTTCAAGAGTTACAGCTGTTGCTACTACCCTACAATTGTTGTACTGCAACATTGAATCAACAATGTTACCATGCCTTGCAACAACCCCTTGGAGACGGACCCACCAAGCTTCAGCAGCTGCGACTTTACCAATGTGAACTCTACACAAGCTACTAGAATGAAGACTAGGCGGTAAGGTTCCAAATGGCGCTACAACAACTCCAAGCGGCTGTGAAGTGTTGAGAATTTGGATCTCTAAATTCACCCCCTCTAGGATCTACCCTTTGCAGGAATAATAAGAAAAATAGAAAAATAATAACAATACAAGAAATTTACGTGGAAACTCCAAAACAGGAGAAAAACCACCAGACCCAGAGAAGAAAATTCACTATGTGAAAAATTGTTACAATCACACAATTTTTCTCCTCACCACACCTACAAAGCTACCCCACTAGTAAAACTTTAACTTTACACCTCTTCCCCTTTTACAAAAGGTTAATAGAGGAATTTAACTAAAATCAAAAGTTACTAGATAAGCTTTCAACCGATGCACTTAAACTAAGAGGCTAAGCCTCTTATTTATAACCTCAAAAAACTGCCCATTTGTTATTTCCCACCGGTGTGGGACTAAAAGGAGTAAAAAACAACAATCTCCACCTTGCAACTTTGACTGGTCCCACAACCAAGCTTCACCTCAATGAAGATCTTCATAGCTTCCACTATCATGATTCACCATAAAAGCATACTCACTCAGAATAAACCAATTCCAATCATTTCACTTCGGCCTATGTCGAAAAAAAACCTTGCTGAAAATTATGGTGTAACTTCCACATTTGGCTCTCCTGGAAGTTCTTCAACCATCGACATGAATTTCCACCACACACTCTGCATCAATGCCAAACCAATGCCTGTGTGCAAACTTGTGGACCCGCTAATATTAACACATCCTCTATCATGGCAACTTTGGGAATTAGCGGCATGCCATGAGGATGTATATGTCTCTTTTTAAAGATCAAAATCTTCCATGGAGAGAGACACAATATTAGCATCAATATCAGTATCTCCATTTACTGACTTGGAGCCACTTGCCGAACCTGTTCCAGCTCTTGGACAATTTTTCTTGACGTGCCCAGATTGTCCACACTCCCAGCAGACTACTTTCTTCTTCATGGAGTTCTTCATCTTTCCATTTCCAGCTGCTACCATCACTAAGTTCTCAAGTGGAACATTACTTCCACTACTTAGTCTTCTCTCTTCAGAAAAGATTTTGCTGGTAATCTCTGAAAAAATTATTTTCTCATTTCCATGTATCAAAATAGGCTTCATGTGCTCATAGGAAGATGGAAGAGACCAGATGAGTTTCAAGGCTTGATCCTTATCATCAATTTTAACTCCAATAGCTTCTAGCTCAGCGACAATGCCATTGAGAACACTTAAATGATTTGAAATAGTTGTACCTTCACTCATCCGCAGTGTTTGAAACTGCTCCTTCAGGTACACACAATTTGAGACGCCCTTCGTCTGATACAACTCTTCAAGTTTTTCCCAGAGTTCCATTGCCGTAGATATTCCATGCACATTTGCAAAAACATTTTTGGCCAGGCATAGACGTATCGCACTTCTTGTTCTCAAATCCAGATCCTCCCAATCTTCGTCGCTCATTTTAGATCTACTCCTTTCACCAGTCACACTAGTACCAGTGCTGACTTCAGGTGTTGGTCTGTCCTTCAATGCCTTGTGTAATCCTGATTGAATCAAGGCATCCTTGACTTGTACTTGCCACAAGCCAAAATTGATTCTCCCATTAAATTTCTCCACCTCAAATTTGACAAGATTTGAAGGCATACTTATTAATATTGCTTTGATGAATTTACTGTAGAAATGAATAGTACCTCACTAAGTCAGTTCTCAGGAAAGATTGGAGGGTCACAATGGACACACTTAAAATTTTCAATCTCCTAGACAGAACCTCCTTAGACTGTACGTATCCACACTACCACACCAAAGCTCCACCCCACAAAAAAAACCTAGTGGCTCTGATACCAATTGTTGAGAATTTGGACCTCCAAATTCACCCCCCTAGGATCTACTCTTTGCAGGAATAACAAGAAAAATAGAGAAATAATAACAATACAAGAAATTTACGTGGAAACTCCAAAACAGGAGAAAAACCACCAGACCCAGAGAAGAATTCACTATGTGAAAAATTGTTACAATCACACAATTTTTCTCCTCACCACACCTACAAAGCTACCACACTAGTAAAACTTTAATTTTACACCTCTTCCCCTTTTACAAAAGGTTAATAGAGGAATTTAACTAAAGTCAAAAGTTACTAGATAAACTTTCAACTGGTGCACTTAAACTAAGAGGCTAAGCCTCTTATTTATAACCTCAAAAAACTGCCCCTTTGTTATTTCCCACCGGTGTGGGACTAAAAGGAGCAAAAAACAACATGAAGGTGGTCCTCAATGGAGCTCTAGTCCTTTAGAATGCCATGGAGGTCTGATATGGTGGAGAGGAACGAAAAAGGTGGCTTGGGCGAAGGGTTTGGGTCCACTACCATATGTGATTTGGAAATGATTTTGTTGTAGTCTTGGTGTAGGGAATATGAATAGAAAGATAAGGTGTACTCTTCAACCATAAGAGGTGTCAAGAAGCACCATAGATTTTGGATGGGCTTCCACGAAGGATGCCACACCAAACGTGGCCCTTTGTTTGAAATCCTTGGGAAGATTGTTGTAGCAATAGCCGATACCTTGGTGAGGTTGGTATCTGATAGTGTTTTGATTTCAACACAGTCGCATTGCCACATGTTTGCGCAAGAATATGTGATGGTGAGATCCATCCCGAGCGCTGGATGTCCTCCTTTTCTGGCCATCGTGTGATTTTTATTAAGGGCGGCCATTGAAAGAGAAGTGAGATATGGAAGTAGGGAAATTAATTTCAGATTTTTGAGAACAAGGGAAGAGGAATCTCAGTGGTATCATCCTCCTTGGCTTGCTCTTCCTCTTCCGCTAATGCACAAAACTGTTCCTCCAAATTATTAAATTTTTCTTCAAAATCCTTCCTACCATCAATTACATGTTGATGGAGACTTTCGAGATTTTCTTGAATTCGTTCCATTGATTGTTTGATTTTATTAAGGGATATGAGAATTTCTTTCATGATAACACAAAGATCGGTGTCTATCTAATACTTGTAACATACCTCAAATACTTCTAATAATTTTCTAGAATCAAACTCTTTCGAGGGAAGCAACCTCTAGGAAAGATGAAGAAGAGGGAGAGAGGTAGGAAAGGAAAAGTAAATTCTTTGATTAAGATTCAGTATATCATTATGAGTTTTACTACATACAAGTATAGTTGCGTACTAATCTGTGTACCAATACTGATTTATTCATACTTAAAATTTAAATTAATACTGTTTTCAATAAAATCTACTTTTTGACCAATCACATCACATTGATACACAGATTAGTGCACAACTATACTTGCAACTATATTTTTCCTATCATTATAAAAGGGAAACCCACTACATATACTAACAACTTGTAGCTAACTAATGGCAATTGGCCAAACACTAAATTGGACTGAATGGCTTGCTTTATTTAAAGAACATAAAGACAATGGGCCAAGGCTCAACCCACAATTACTTAAGCAACAACTAATGAGGCCACAGCCGTTACAACCCAAAACAAAATCCTAAGAAATGTGACATGATTCATTTGTGCAGTTTTACTATAATATAGAATATTAATTACATAAATGGGGAGTGGCCAAGGACCAACTTATCACCGAAATCCTAAGAAATTTTCTAGAATTTTTGTCCAAACTCAAATATTAAGAGTTGGAAAGAGTCTTCCTATTTTTTTCCCCCTTTTTTTCTTTTTAATTTTTAAACCTAAATAAGCTAGGTTATAGATAAACTAAAGGTTACATGATACAAGATTTGATGGGATGGACTCCGCAACAATCATTTCAAAATAAACAAGTACAACAACAGAGAAAAAAAAAAGGATATGAAGCCAAAAAATGGTTCCCACCCATTTCCCACTAAGGGGAAGCTGCTTAAAACGGTTTTAAAATAGTCTAATAAATAGACTAACACACTGGAAAGAGTTAAATACATGTGATAGATTCTACAATAATTATTAAGAATTTAATTCTGCTAAAAACTCAGAGTCAATAATAGATATCATAACTTATAAGATCCATTATATATATATATATATATATATATATATATATATATATATATCACTCTCAAAATTCAAGCTCGGACATGAACCTTCAATACCAAGCATTTATGTACCAAAAATTGTCTCTGGATCACATTGGTTTCCCAGAAAAGTAGTTGCAGCCAAGACTTAAGTACTGTAGATTACGAGCTGAACTCACCCTATCATTCAGGTGTTTGAATTCTTCAGGAATCCATAAGCCGCTCCATGACCAGGTTGAGAATGGCAGGAGCATCAGCCGTGACCGCAACCTTCACTTTGGGTTTAGCAGTCCATTCGGTGACTTCACCAAACTGGTTCATTGCAAAGAAAGTAGAACATCCATTGCAAGAAACAATCTTAACTCTACACTGTATTAATAATCCATTTCAAGAAACAATCTTAACTCTACAATGTATTAACCATCCATTTCTTGATTATGGTCAGGACCCCATTGTTTGATAGAAGAATGGCATCTGGAATGGTATCATTTCAGCCATTTCGTTCAAAAAGACAGCAACCATTAAGCTGCTGATTCTTAGTGGACACTGGACAGACAGTCATCCTACCTTTTCTGTTTGTTGTATAATATTGTCAGTCCCCTTGTGATGCCACAGGTCTGGACTCTAACAACACGTTCTGTGTATGTGATAAGTGAAGGATCAACAGCTGCAAGAAGGGCTGTTGGATCATGAATGTAAATTCCAAGATGAAAGCTAGCATCAGCAAACTAAATCAACTACCAACTCTTGAAGCTCCATCAACCCATTTAAAACTGAACAAACGTTTTGTGCCTTATGCATCAGCATGATACGAGAAGTACGCCTCTAAGATTTTGCACAAGTACTGAGCAAATTTCCCATCTGACCTTGCCAACTTCTGTCTATGATCATCTATGATGTGTCAAAAGTGATTAAAATAAGATCACACTGAGAGAAAAAATACATATAGAATCATGCAAGCATTACAATTTTGAAGGCATGCAATAATTCTGATTGAAAACTCTACTAACATAATCAAAACGTTCGTCTGTGTTGACGGAGAACAGAAAGGTAAGGTCACAATTATTGGTTTGCAAGTTAAAAGGTGGTATCTACCAAGAACGGACTTGCCATTTTTTTTTTTTTTTAACGTCCTCATACCATCTAAAGAAACATTAAATAATTGGATTTTGGCTTCTAAAAGTCAATTGATTTGATATAATTCATTTGACAGGGTTAACGGAATATTCTTAACCTTTTTTATGACAGAGTTAACGGAATATTTTTAACTTTTTTTATGAGAGAGAGAAATTCTTTACCTTTAAGGTTAGTAAGATATAATAATAACAAAGAATTTGCGATTCTACAAAAGAACACCCTGAATGATAATAAAATTACAAAACTATGGTTTTTTTATTTTTTATTTTATTTTTGGAGAATAGAACCTTTATTAAAAAAACCTCACTGTGGTGGAAGAATAACCATATACATCCAATCAAGACTCAAAGACTTATCTATGTAAATAAGGCAATTCCAAACAATTCGTCCACAGAAGACCATGCAAATGCCTAGGGCCAACATGTCAAAAGCCATGCTCTTGCTTTTAGCACTTTCCTTGGCTAAAAAATCTGCTACCATGTTGGCTTCCCTGTAGATATAACAAATATTACAGTTCAACAGCTGAAACAAGGATTGAACTTCTTCCTTCACCATTTTCAAACCATCCAAAAAAGCACGACCCTTAGCTAGCATGTTAGTCAAGACACCATACGAGTGCGCAAAACCCACCAAGGCACGGTCAAGATCATCCCAAATAATGCCCCCACCACCAGCAGGGCCTGGATTACCATTCAAACCACCATCTACATTAAGCTTGAACCACCCACTCCTTGGCCTTGACCAAGCACTACTCTGGTGGGTTTGATAGTAATAGGCACAATAGGACAATTAAGCTCCTTCAATATACTTGCATCTCTACTAGTCAGTCTTGTAAAGCACCGAAGTTGAGAAGAAATATCCAATAAAAATCCTTTCACAACATAGACCACGGCCCCCCAATTTGACGCTACATCTTCCATACATGTTTCCCACCTTGAGCGCCAAAGAGCCCAAGTAATTAAAATGGGAGTAATGCCTCTACACAAACCATCTTGTGAAGGTAGGGACGCCTAGAACCACCAAACATTCACAACTCCCTGCCAAGATAGCATCTGAGGAATCCTGATACCAAAGATAGCAGCAAAATAGTCCCACACTTTTCGCGCGACCATGCCTTTACACAAGACATGATTAATAGTTTCAATCTGAGGAGAACAACAACAATTACATTTGGAAACTGTTGAAATGCCAAGCTTCATAATCAAATCATCCACAGCTAATGCTTCCTTCTGGGCTTTCCAACAAATAAAAGACATCTTTTTTGGAACATGCTTATGCCAAAGCCACTTCCTCCATGGACAAAAAATTTCTTTCTTGCAAATAATCTCCCATGCCGATTTAGTGCTAAAAACCCCTTCAGTTGTCGACATCTAGATGAGTATATCCCTACCAGCTCGCAGCTGTAACTGTGATGCTACAATTTTATTCACAAATTCTGGAAGTACAAGATCACATAACCTGTGTTTATCCCAACCAGAATTAGCAAGTACCAAATTAACTTTCAGATGAGGATCTCCCCTCACCTCAAGAGATGTTGCAAAAGCTCCATTCCCCATCCAATTATTATACCAAATATTGATATCCCCACGACAAACCAAATATTTTGTATTACTAATCACCAAAGGAAACACAGACATAATACCCTTCCAGAATCTAGTATCCCGCTGATTACTGAAGACTGATGCCAGATGTGCTTCCCCAACATATTTCTTTCTGAAAAATTCAGCCCATAAAGAATTTCCTACAAGCAATTTCCATGTAAATTTCATAAATAATGAAGATTGCACTTCTAAGAGATCCCTGATGCCCAGACCACCCTCTTCCATCGGCAAACAAATTTTACACCAAGCAACCCATTTTATTTTATTTTTGAATCCTCACCAAAACCCCAGAGAAACTTGGAAAAAATGGAAGATAAAGCTTTATACACCCCCTTTGGAAGATTCAACACTGATAAAATATGAATGGACATACTACTTAGCACATGTTTGATAAGACTAATTTTTCCCCCAAAAGACAAAATTTTACTCTTCCAACCCGCCAGTTTTTTCTGCATTTTGATAATCAATGGATCAAACAAACGAATTGTTAGCCTTCTCAAATGTAACAGAACTCTGAGATAATTACAAGGCCACTACCCCTCCACAAATCCTGTAACCCGAAGCACCTCAACTTTCCTATTGAGAGGAAATTTGTTTGAAAAGAAAATAGAGGATTTGGTAGGACTTACAAGTTGACTTGAAATAGCTTCATAAGAGTGCAACATGTTCATGATCTTTTGAATTGACCGCTTTCCACCATTAGCAAAAAGAAGGAGATCGTCCGCATAGAACAAATGACTGATCAGTGCTCCCCCAAGAAAATTGAACGGTTTAATAAAACCTTTGTTAAACTCTTCTAGAATCATGCAAGAAAGAATCTCTTCTGATAAAATAAAAAGGTACGGTAATAAAGGGTCGCCTTGTCGAAGACCCTGAGAAGGCTCAAAAAAACCTTTAACCATCCCATTCAACATTATAGAACACATAGGAGAAGAGATACAATTGAAAACAAGGTCCCTCTATTTTGCTGAGAAACACAATCGCCTCATAACTTCCATAAAAGATTTCCAATTAACCGGATCGTATGCTTTGGCCATATCAATGTTGATCATGATATTTCCCCCCCGAACTCGCCTATTTATACCATGAGCAATCCCTGTGCAATGGCAATATTATCAAATATACTACACCCTTTAAGGAATGTCGATTGCTCTTCAGAAATCAAATTCCCCATTAACAGTGCCAACCTTCTTACCATTATTTTCGTCAACACTTTATACACCACTGAGCACAAGCTTATGGGATGGAATTTAGCAAAACTATGGTTCAAGAACAGAATGAAAGGTGTTAACAATAAAAATAAAATTTTCTTTTAATGAGTATAAGTAGAAAAGTATTACAATCAGAGAATCCAGTCTCATTGAAGACATGGCTCTAAACTAACAGCAGAAAGAAATCCTTATCATTGACCATAAATATTAGCATATGACTTAGAAGACACTAACATGATATCAATTATACAAAATGGTTAATAAATATTAATTCACAAAAAAAATCATCAAGAATGAGTACCATGAATTTGCCTAGGTGTACCTGTCAATACAACTTGATGAGTAACATTTACGCCCACAACCAAAATATCTGCTCCACTTGTGAATACAATATCAGCTGATCACCAAAAATCTAATCATCCAATCCTTTTTTATTTTTTATTTTTTTTGGGGGAGGGGGGGGGGGGGGCCATGAGGGTGAAGGGAAGGAGATTAGTTAAAGATATGCTACAGTAAAAATTATACATATTGCTCCATAAACTTTAAACTTCAAATTAGATAATATGTTCAAGAAGAGAGCAAGTTATTAGAACAGGATTTGTAAGATTCTAAGGACAACGGTGTCTACTCTCTCTCTCTCTCTCTCTCTCTCTCTCTCTCTCTCAGTTAGTTAAGTTAGATCTACAGTGAAAATTTGGTCCATAAACTTCACTTGCTTCTGAGATAATAAGGTCAGGAATAAAGTAACTGATCAGAACAAAATTTCAGGGATCCTAATCTTTGCCCCTCTCTCGTTACATGCCTCTTACTATGCATGGGTGAGTGAAATTGCGCCATGTAAGAGTGGCACGACCATGGTTTCATAGGGAGTTGTGGGATAAGATCATAGAGGTTAAAAGAAATCTAACTATTTCATGCCACCATGTGTTCCGCGAGGTGAACCAAGTTGCAGACCATTTGGCCAAGTTGGGAGTGTTACAGAGATAGGTTACAGAGATACTTTTAGTAACTAGTAACTTTCTATATTTAGATAGTATATCAGATAAATAGGTTGGATGTAAATAAACTTAACGCGTAAATATGTCTGTGTACAGTAAAACCAACAACAATTAGGCACTGGAATCACGTTGAACATTCGGCGCTCTATGTAACTCTCTTCTACATAAATGAAGAAAACCAATGGAAAGAGGTATTCAGGCCAAAGTTGACATGGTATCAAAGCCCTTACTCTGTTTTCAGTCCCAGAGGTCTTAATCTCTAGTATGCGATTTCCATCGCTATTTGTGAGAAATTGTGAGTTGTCGGCGGGAGAAATTTTCCTTTTCTTTTCCACACATTTTTCTAGTTCATGGTTGAGAGTCAGAGCTCTCTATCGTGCTCATCCTTCTGAGTTTGCCATTTTGTTGGTTGTCGGATCTCTATTGGCATTATGAGCCTTGCCTCTTGGTTGTCGGTGCTTTCTATATGTGGTTGTGTGCCCTTTGGCATCATCTGCGACAGTCGGTTCCCTCTGTATGTGTTCTGGTTGATGTTGGTGTTAGGTGCACCTTCTTTTCCGCATTCCTTGGGTCTATAGGCAATTTGGTTTGCCGATTCTTTTGTGCTGGGCAGTTGTTTCAGTTGGGTTATGGTGGTTCTTTTCTGGACAGTGGCTTTCGGTATCTTCTGTGGGCTGTCGGCATTATTTTTTTTCTCTAGGTGGCTGGACAAGTAAATCCGTAACCTGGGTCTTATATTTTCATGGGCCTTCTATTTTCACCATGGGCTTATTTTGTTCGAGTGGGCCATTTAATATCGACTCGGATCTCTTTTTTTTGGGTTAGAGTTACTGCTTATTTGTTTGTGACAGCTTGAGCTTATTTTTAGTGGCTTTTCATCATGTCTATTGAAAATATCATTATTCGCTTTAGTGGAAAGAATTTTCCTACGTGGAAATTTCAGTTTAAAATGTTTTTAAAAGGAAAAGAATTATCAAATCATATTGATAATTCTTCTAAGATTCCCACTAATGAAAAAGAATTTGCTCAATAGGAGGTCAAGGATGCCAAGGTAATCTCTTGGCTATTGGGGAGCATTGAGTCTCACCTTATGACCAATCTTCGTTGTTTTACTATGGCTCAGACTATGTGGGATTATCTTCACCGTATTTACCACTAAGATTATAGTGCTCGAAAGTTCTAATTAGATTTAGAAATTATTAATTATAGTCAAGGCAATTTACCTATCGCATTGCTCATGCTAAGGTTCCCACTGAGGCTCTCACGGCTTTTCAAGCAGTTCATGTTGAGAGTCAATGTAATCAGTTTTTAATGAAACTTCGACCCGAATTTGAACCCGTTCGAGCTAGTTTATTGAACCATGATCTGGTTCCTTCTTTGGACATTTGTTTGGGAGATTTGTTGCGTGAAGAACAACGGTTATCCACTCAGATGAGTATGACTTCTGAGAAGGTCTTTTTCGAGATTGTGAATGTAGCCTATGCAGCACAAAAGAGAGGGAGGAACAAGCTGCAATGTTTCAGTTGCAAAGAATTTGGTCATATTGCTCGCAATTGTTTTAAGAAAGTTTGTAACTACTACAAGAAAGAGGGTCATATCATTAAAGACTATCGAATACGGCCTCAGAATCACCAATCCCAAGCTTTCCAGGCTGATGTTTAGTCCTTTGCTTCTTCTTATGCGCCACCTATTGTAAGCTCTGATTTATCTATTTTCACACCAGCAATGGTCCAACAGATAATTGTGTCTGCTTCTACAGCCTTAGGCCTGTAAGGTACAAGTACTAACTCAACTTCTTAGAGTGTTGATTCAGGCGCTTCTAATCATATGACAGGTAATATAACGAGTCTCCATGGTGTTCATAAGTATAGAGGCACGCAAAATATTCAGATCGCTAATAGAAATACTCTTCCTATTACTACTGTTGGTAATTTGGGCTCTTCATTTCGAGATGTCTTTGTCTCTCCTGGATTATCTACCAATTTAATTTATGTTGGATAATTGGTAGATAATAATTGTGATGTTCACTTTTCTCGTAGTGGTTGTCTTGTGCAGGATCAGGTGTCGATGATGATGATAGCAAATGGGTCTAAAGTAAGACGTTTATTTCCCTTACAATTTTCTATTCCTAATGTTGTTTCTCTTGTTTCTACGGCTACTGCCAATACTAATGAAGTCTGACATAAGAAATTAGGTCATCCTAATTTTGTTGTCTTGACTCATCTTATGAAACACAATTTTTTGGGCAATAAAGAATCCTTTTCTTCTTCTCCTGTATCTTTTGATTGTGCTACCTGTCGTCTTGGTAAAAGTAAAAATTTACATTTTCCTACGCATGGTAGTTGTGCTTCTAACTATTTTGAGATTGTGCATACTGACGTTTGGGGTGTGAGTCCTGTTATTTCTCATGGTCAGTATCATTATTTTGTGACATTTATCGATGATTATAGTCTATTCACCTGGATATATTTTCTCCGTTATAAAGCTAACGTATTTTCTATCTTTCAAAAATTTGTTGCACTTATCGAGACACAGTTCAGTACTTGTATCAAAACTTTATGCTCCGACTCAGGAGGGAGTACATGTCTCATTCTTTCCAAACTTTTCTTCAGCAAAAGGGGATCGTTTCCTAGCATTCTTGTCCTTATACTTCTTAACAAAATGGATCGCTGAGCATAAGAATCATCATCTCTTAGATGTCATTCATACGTTGTTGATTGATTCTTCTATACGATCTAAGTTTTGGGTAGAAGCTTTATCTATTGCTACCTATTTGATCAATCGTTTGCCTACTACCACTCTAGATTATGATTCTCCCTATTTTCGATTATTTGGCATATCTCCTGAGTATCAATCCTTTCATACATTTGGGTGTGTTTGTTTTGTTTATCTGCCACCTGCTGCACAGTCTGTCATGTGTGCTTTTATGGGATATAGTCCTATTCAGAAAGGATTTGTTTGTATGATGCTCATGCAAATAAATCTCGAATCTCACAGAATTTGATTTTCTTCGAAAATCAATATTTCTTTCAGTCTCAGGTTATTTCTAATCCTCCTATTACTCTTCTTCTCGTTTTTGATGATGTTAGATCCTCTATTAAGCTATTTCAACTAGGTATGGTGTATCATCGACGTCTTCCCCCTTCTTCAATATCCCTTCCAGACACTGATCCGTCATCTAATTCTGTAGTTCCTATACCTCAGCACTCCACTCGGGTTACACATCAACCAAATAGGTATGGTTTTCCTCACATCTCGCTTGCTGCCACTCTCGACACTATTTCTGTTCCTCACTCTTATACCCAAGCATGTTGGCAGCAGGCCATGCAAGAAGAAATCCAAACTCTTCAAGACAATCACACTTGGGACCTTGTCATTTGTCCCTCTGATGTCAAACCTATTGATTGTAAATGCGTATACTCAGTTAAGTTTCAAGCTAATAGCTCACTAAACAGATATACGACCCGTCTCGTGATTCTTGGGAACCGACAGGAGTATGGTATTGATTATGAAGAGACATTTACACCTGTTGCTAAAATGACTGCTGTGCAAACTATCTTGGCACTTGCGGCATCGCAAGGGTGGTCTCTCCAACAGATGGATGTGAAAAATGTTTTTCTACATGGGGACTTGAAGGAAGAAATCTATATGTCACCACCTCGCAGCATGTTTGCTACAGTTTCCTCAGAGGTTTGTCAACTACGCCGATCCTTGTATGGATTGAAACAGGCTTCGCGTGCATAGTTTGACAAATTTCTCTCTAACCTGCTCGCTTTTCATTTTACTCAAAGTCAGTTTGATTCCTCTATTTTTCTTTGCAAAACTTTTGCAAGAATCGTATTACTTCTCGTATATATCGATGACACTGTGATTACTGGCTCTGATACTAAGTTGATTAAGCAATTACAATAGCATCTCAAGGCCTCTTTTCACATGAAAGATCTTGGTCCCCTGCAGTACTTTCTTGGCCTTGAGGTGCAGCTTACTCCAACTGGTACATTGTTACACCAGCATAAATACACACACGATGTTATTTCATTGGGTGGTCTAAAATTGGGTAACTTTGTTGTTACTCCCTTTGAGGTAAATCTTAAGCTTCGTCAGGAAGAAAGGGACCTTCTATCAGATCCATCCTTATATCGGTAGCTTGTTGGCAGTTTGAACTATTTGACGATTACTCGTCTTGACATTTTGTTTGTCGTGCAGCAAGTTAGTCAATTTATGCAGGCTCCTCGACATCTTCATTTAGCTAATGTCCGCCGCATTATCCGATATCTGAAGGGCACCTCTACACGTGGGTTGTTCTTTCATAAAGAATCTTCCTTACAGTTGTTGGGGTATAGTGATGCTGATTGGGCCGGATGTGCGGACACTCGTCGTTCTGTTACTAGCCAGCGCATGTTCTTAGGCAATGCACTCATTTCTTCAAAGAGTAAGAAGCAAGACAGAGTTTCCAAGTCCTTTACTAAGTCTGAGTATCGCGCTTGTCTTCCGCTTGCTCTGAGATCACATGGCTTCGTGGGTTATTGGGGGAACTTGATTTTCCTCAACTGCATCTCACTCCTCTTCATGCTGATAATACTAATGCTATTCAAATCACCGCTAATCCTGTATTCCATGAGCATACAAAACATATCGAAATTGATTGCCATTCCATACGTGAATCTTTTAACAAACAAATGATTACTCTCCCTCACATTTCCACCGAATGTCAAATTGCCGACATATTCACTACATCTCTTTCTCGGCACCGGCATCAGTTCTTGGTTGACAAATTGATGCTTCTTGATCCACCAGCATCAATTTGAGGGGGGGTGTTACAAAGATAGGTTACAGAGATATTTTTAGTAACTAGTAACTTTCTATATTTAGATAGTATATCAGAAAAATAGGTTGGATGTAAATAGACTTAACTTGTAAATATGTCTGTGTACAGTAAAACCAGCAGCAATTAGACGCTAGGATCATGCTAAACATTCAGCGCTCTATGTAACTCTCTTCTATATAAATGAAGGAAACCAATAGAAATAGGTATTCAGACCAAAGTTGACAGGGAGCTACAAGGGATACAAAGATTTATAGTTTTTGGCCGGATATCCCACGGAAAGCACAAGGGGTAATAAAACTAGACAAAATAGGCATACCATATCTTCATTGTAAATGATCAGTTGGTGGGTAGAAAGTTTTCATAGTTTTGGTTGAGATGTAAACCTTAAGTAATATTTGTTACCACGAATTTCCTCCATCACAAGTGAGGTATTTTATATATATAATAAAAATAAAAATAAAAAGTGACACGACCATAACCTCATTTGCAGATTTGACAGGCTTGCAGGTTGGATAAATCGCCGAACAACATGCATTACAAGTTTATGAGTTGGAAATTGGAGTTTGAAAACATAGAACTTACATTTGTCTCTGCTGCTGGATGCACATGCCCATTTACTCCAAAAGCACCACCAAGAAGAACAATCTGCCCAATGATCTTAGAAAATGCAGGATCTTGTTGGAGAGCCTGTAAAATGTAAAATCTAATTTAAAACATAATAGGATACATTTCAACATTAAAACCACACTATTGATCAGGATATTTAACCAGTGCAATATTTGTAAGTGGGCCTAGCGCCACCACTGTAACTTTTCCAGGATAGAGGTTTGCTTGCTCAATGAGAAAAGGCAGCTGCAGACTGCTCAGTTGGCTTTCCTTTCACTGGAGGAAAATTTTGGTTGCCAAGTCCATCAGCACCATTGACAAAATTAGCGACTCGAAGTTTCATACCTTTTTGGAATACGAACAAAGATGCAATGAACTCGTGAACTGGAAAATGTATGGCAGTGTACGTGAGATTCAAAGTTGAAATTATGTGAGCGAAAATTTATAACCCATAATAGAAATCCCACAGGAACAAGTTTCGATGATATCATGTAAATTTGAAGTCGATTTCTTCAGTGAGGCAACCAGCCCAAAATGAGGTCTACAGTGGAAAATGATTTTTATTGCAACAAATGAAGCTGAAGCAAATCCTTCCAAAAATAAAAGACAAAAAGAACAAAGCTTCCTCTTTATTTTTCTTTCATATTATCTCTGTCAAAATTACAAAAGGAATCCTCAGGTTGCCCTTCCATTCATAGTGTAGGCAACTAGAATACAATCAAGACACTGATCACATATTAGAGCATGAGCAAGAAGAATAGATGCTTTCATTCATCATGAGGCCCATAAGTGAAATATGACGGGATACACATGCATTCCCAAAAGATTCCCTACTCGTTTTTCTCATGTAGGAACAAAATTGCAGTTCCTTCCATAGGATCTTATCTTTGAGTCAGTACTCGCGGTAATTGTTACATGAGATCCCTCAGCAACTGTTGGAGCTTGCAGAATCATATAGAAGCTTTGGAATTAAAGTCTCAAGAAGCTAAACAGAAACAAAAAGCTTGCATGTAATTGGTAGTTAAGTTAGTTATTCAATCATGAATATTAGTGGTCCAGATGGCAAGTTGTAAATAGTCCTTGTGTCTATTTAAATGACTTTGATTGTATAGCAATGTAATTCAGTATCGTACTATAATGAGAAGTACTGATTTTCTTCTCTGATTTCTCTATTTTCAATACAATTTTCTATACATTTTACATGGTATCATCGTGTATAATTCACTTTCCGCTGCCCTCTTAAATTCTTTCTTCAATCTTTCTTCAATCTTTCTATTTCTTTATCACTTCTATGGTGGATTCGGACTCTTCTGCACATTCTGAGTCTTCTGCACATTCAGGTTATATGGCAAATGCTGATACTTCTTCAAGAAACCCATCGGATGATTCTTCAAGTTTTTATTACTTGCATCCATCCGATAATCCTGGAGCACTCTTGGTTTCTGAGATCTTTACTGGTGAGAATTATATTGCATGGAGTAGATCCATCTCCATAGCACTTACAGTAAAGAACAAGATTGCATTCATAGATGGTACTTTGTCTCAACCCAATCTTGATGACTCTCGGACTCGAACTGCTTGGTTGAGAGCAAATAATCTTGTTCTATCTTGGCTAATGAATTCTATAGCCAAAGAGATTCGTGGGAGCTTGCTGTACTTCACAACTGCATATGATATTTGGGAAGAACTCAAGACAAGGTATCTTCGAAGTGATGGTCCAAGAGTCTTTACTCTAGAAAAGTCTCTTAGTTCAATCTCTCAAGGCTCAAGATCAATTACTGAATATTTCAATGAATTCAAGACCCTTTGGGATGAATACATCAGTTACAGACCAATTCCAAGTTGCAGATGTGGAATACTCGACAGATATTCTTGCAATCTTTTAAAGAACTTCACAGACAGGCAGCAATCAGATTATGTCATGAAATTTCTCATTGGCCTGCATGATTCTTATTCTATGATGCGAAGTCAATTGATTCTCCAATCACCTTTGCCTTCTATGAGCAAAGTATTTTCTTTACTAATGCAAGAAGAAAGCCAAAGATCATTATCAAATGCTGTTGGCATTTCTATAGACTCTCATGCAATGGTTGCTGCACAAACACAGAAACTTATTGCTACAAATGGTACTCGGTTCACAAAACCAAAAGCAAAAACAGATGTCACTTGTTCCCATTGTGGATATACTGGACATCTTGCAGACAAATGCTTCCAATTGATTGGATACCCACCTGGATGGAAAGGCCCACGAGGGAAGAGAATTTTTCCTGCTCAACATGGAAATGTAAACACAAGATTGCCCACTGCAAATATTGCCTCTTCTTTGGAGTCAAATTCAAGCATCTCAAACATATTTTCTCAAGAGCAAATTCAAAACTTGCTATCACTTGCAAATAGCTTATCTCATACACAAATAAATTCCAACTCCACAGCAAACACTGCTTCTACATCAGATATTATATCTTGTCACACTGTTTCTGTTGACAAAAATAATTCTCCATGGATCCTAGATACAGGAGCAACAGATCATATGATCTGTTCTCCCCATTTTTTCAATACAATTCATTTACCAAGTCAATCATCTATGGTCCATCTACCAAATGGCCAATCTGTTCCTATTATCTTTACTGGAGATGTAAATTTCTCAACTGATATCACCTTACATAATGCCCTTTATGTTCCTTCATTCAATGTTAATCTCATATCTGCTTCAAAACTCACTAAAGATAACTCTATTGGGTTGTTCTTCTTGCAATCCAAATGCATTTTGCAGAACCTAATCAACTGGAACATGATTGGTCTTGCTGAAGTAAAGTCTGGCCTATACCATCTGCAACAACCTTCTGTTCAAGCAAGGAGTAAACTAGATTCTAATTCTGTACCTTCTGTTTCTCTAGCAAATAATTGTAACATCAATGCTGATATTTGGCATCTTCGACTAGGACATATTCCATGTACCAGATTAAAAATCATTAGTGAAATAGATTCCAATGTATCAGCAAATCACAAAAATATATGTGAGATCTGTCCTTTAGCCAAACAGAAAAGGCTAGCATTCCCTATATCAAATAGTTGTTCTAATAAAGCTTTTCAGTTAGTCCATTGTGACATTTGGGGCCCTTTCTCAACTAGTTCATATTCTGGTTTTAATTACTTCCTAACAATTGTAGATGACTATACAAGATTCACTTGGCTTTATCTCATGAAAACTAAAACAGAAACTCGTACCATTCTTACAAAATTTGTATCTTACATTCATACTCAATTCAACACTACCATTCAAACTCTTAGGACTGATAATGGCCAAGAGTTTAATATGCCTAATTTCTACAATGATCATGGCATAATACACCAACTATCTTGTGTTGAAACACCCCAACAAAATGGTAGGGTTGAAAGAAAACATCAACATCTTCTTAATGTTGCTAGAGCTTTGCTTTTTCAATCAAAATTGCCACTTTCTTATTGGACAGAATGTGTGTTGACAGCCACACATCTTATAAATCGAACCCCTTCTTCCATTCTCAAGAATCAGACACCATATTTTCTTTTATTTCAAAAACATCCAAATTACAACTATCTTAAAGTCTTTGGGTGTTTGTGTTTTGCTAGCACACTCACAGCTCATAGAGGAAAATTTCAACCAAGAGCTTCTAAATGCCTTTTCTAGGTTACCCACCAAATATCAAAGGATATAAGCTTTTGGATCTTATTACCCTCAAGACATTTGTTTCCAGAAATGTAGTTTTTCATGAATCTATATTCCCTTCCATACCAAACACAGTTCATACACCCTTTGTCTTTCCCAACTTTCTTCAGTTTTTTGAGTCTCAAGAAGCTAAACCTTCTTCACTTCCTATCCTATCAAATATTCAGAATGAAAACACTCAAATTGACAACACTCAAACTGAAAACACTCTCAGAAGGTCTCAAAGGATCAGAAATCCTCCTGCATACTTACAGAATTTTTATTGTGGTCATATGGCACAGACAGCTTCAGTTACTCAATCATCTCCCAGCTGCAATCCAACTTCAAATGAAGGTAAGCCTCATTCTATATTTCCTTACCTTTCTACTTCTCAATTATCCCCAAAATATAAAGCTTTTGTTGCTGCCATTACTTCAACTTTCGAACCCAAAACCTTCAAACAAGCTATTTCTCATCCTCAATGGCAAGGTACCATGGCAGAAGAAATAAAAGCTCTTGAGTTAAACAAAACTTGGGATCTTGCTATTTTACCTCCAAATAAGATTGCAATAGGTTGTAAATGGATTTATCGTGTCAAGTTTAAGGCTGATGGTACAGTTGAAAGGTATAAAGCAAGGCTAGTGGCAAAAGGCTATACTCAACAAGAGGGGCTAGATTTTTTTGACACCTATTCTCTTATTGCTAAGATGACATCTGTGAGATTTTTACTTGCTGTTGCTGCAATAAAACAGTGGCATTTACATCAATTAGATGTAAATAATGCCTTCTTGCATGGAAATCTCAATGAAGAAGTGTATATGCAATTGCCACCAGGCTATTCCTCAACCAATGATCCTCGAGTATGCAAGCTCAAAAAGAGTCTCTATGGGCTGAAACAGGCATCAAGACAATGGTTTTCCAAATTGTCTCATTCTTTGATACAAATTGGCTTCACTCAGGGTAAATCAGATTCTTCCTTATTCATTAAACAAACTCCCTCAGCTTTTATAGCCCTACTCATTTATGTTGATGATGTAATCCTTGCATCTGATAGCATTGTTCAGATTAATATAGTGAAGAAATTTCCACATGATTCTTTTACCATCAAGGATCTTAGTGAACTCAAATACATCTTGGGTCTAGAAATAGCCAAATCAACTAAAGGCATTACTGTCTCTCAAAGAAAATATGCCCTGGATATTCTACAAGATAGTGGCTTTTCTGGTTGCAAACCAGTAGCTTTTCCTATGGAGTCCAATCTGAAACTAAGTGCAAATGATTCTTCACCTTCTCTTACTGATCCTGCATCTTATAGAAGGCTTGTTGGTCGACTATTGTACTTAACTATCACTCGACCTGACATAGCTTATTCTGTTCAAGCATTGAGTCAGTTCATGGCCAATCCAAGTACCTTACATCTTTAAGCTGCTGAAAGGGTACTTAGATACATTAAAGCTACACCAGGTCAGGGACTTTTCATGTCTGCAAACTCATCTCTACATCTAAAAGCATACTCAGATAGTGACTGGGGTGGCTGCTTGGACACTAGAAGAAGTGTAACTGGGTTCACAGTGTTTCTAGGAGATTCTCTTGTCTCATGGAAATCGAAGAAACAACCCACTGTTAGCAGATCATCTGCTGAATCTGAGTATAGGGCTTTAGCTACAACTACATGCGAAATTCAATGGCTCCTCTATCTGCTAGCTGATCTAAATGTTCAACATTCTCAAGCTGCCTTATTATATACTGATAGCAAACCAACATCTGAAATTGCTTCTAATCCTGTGCATCATGAAAGGACTAAGCACATTCAGCTGAATTGCCACTTAGTTCGAGAAAAACTACAAGAAGGCCTCATTAAAATCATACACATCCCCTCTAAACATCAGTTAGCTGATATATTAACCAAACCTCTTGGTTCACTTAATTTTCATCATCTTATACACAAGATGGGAATGATTAACATTCATTCTCATCTTGAGGGGGGGTGTTGGAGCTTGCAGAATCATATAGAAGCTTTGGAATTAAAGTCTCAAGAAGCTAAACAGAAACAAAAAGCTTGCATGTAATTGGTAGTTAAGTTAGTTATTCAATCATGAATATTAGTGGTCCAAATGGCAAGTTGTAAATAGTCCTTGTGTCTATTTAAATGACTTTGATTGTATAGCAATGTAATTCAGTATCGTACTATAATGAGAAATATTGATTTTCTTCTCTGATTTCTCTGTTTTCAATACAATTTTCTATACATTTTACAGCAACAAGGATATCAGTTCTCCCAGCAACTTCAAGCTACATCATAAACGTAAGGAAAGAGTCAACACAGTTAACCTCAAAAAACTGAAAAAATGCTAATTCTAACGGTGCACTTGAAACAAATTCAATTCAGCAAATGAAATGGTACCAAAAATTTAACGCATGCGCATTCAAAATGTCATAAATGAGGGAATAACCTCATCAACTGTACCAAATGTAAGGCATTTCTCGTGGCCAGGGTCGTATAAACATTCCCATATATAGTTGTAAGTCCAATCAGCTCCACCTCGGGTGATCTTAATGCCAGAAAGATCGCCATTGCATCATCTACATACATCACCGACTTACAGAATGCCAGAAAGATGATGAAAAAAGTAACATAAATTATAAATATAAAATTTTGAATCCATAGAGCCAATTGCTTAATTGTGTGAAGCTAATTTGTTTCGTGAGGCACCTTATCATTAAAAACTCCTAGATAACTCTGCGCTGGGTAGTACGATTACAAGAAATTAGAACCCTCCAATGGGTAACCAAGAAGACAAAGCTAAGGAAAAAAACGTATCATTTTGAACAGAACACACTAAGCCAATTGCAGAACAGAATGAAGCTAAACAGAATGAAGCTATTTGGTTCTCTGCTCTCTAGGGTCCCATACGATGAAAAGTCTGAGATTTAATTAGATTTCCAATTCATTTTCCTGCTGCTGGGTTCTCTAAGCAATCAAACAGAGCACGCATGTCTTCTTTGATCCGTTAGTGGTAAGAAGGCAGAATTCAAATTAGAAAAATAATAAGTTACGGTAAAATAATTTGAGGAATTCTACATGTTGGTGTTATTAAACTCAATCTGGTAATACAGATCATCATATCCATAGCAATCCATGACATACAGAAATCTTGGACAACCAGATAATGTTTCTACTGTCCAGCAAAGGTTCCGAGAAAACGGGATTTCAATTGGAAAAGAAAAGGTAGCTTACCAATGCCAGGATCGGTGTCGATGATGATCTTCTTTGGTCGGGCTGCCGTGGCGTCTGACATGAATTAGGAAAGCATTTGTACTGATTGATCGAATATGGTAAATGACGATTTGTCAAGTATACGAGAAAGAGAAAAAAAAAAAAAAAAAATTGTAAATTTATTAATTGGCACGCAAAAATTTTCACGTCTAGTATGGAAAAGTAATGGTATTTTTTTTTTTTTAAGATTAATTGTAAAATCAGAACATAAATTTTCACGACGAAAGAAATAATTTTCCATTATTGCAACAAATTTTAATTTAAAAAATTACAATTAAGTAGTTCCATTAAATGTCTGATTATATAAAAGGATCAGCAACTGCCAAACATTTATTTTGTTGTTTCTTTAGGCTGTGACTGTGAGCTCTCAATCTCTCACATTTACGATTCCTCTTTCTTTCCTTTAATTTGAGTTTAATCAGTAAAAAGTCTTCTTTTTTTCCACTCCAAAACTCACCAATTTTCAGAGAATTCTTTTGCAGGCAACGGGTCTCATGATATCGTCTCATGATCATTCCTCTCAGAACCAAGAAGTCACTTTCTTTGCCGATTCTTATCCAAAATCTCAAATGGGTGTCCACCATAACCTTCAACCCTCCTCAGCTACCCCAAGACCCAGAACACCATCTTCGTCTCTTCTTAGATGGCACAACCGATCACAACAACCCAGATTACGAGTTATCAGTGGTGTCGGCGCTGAAGTCTTGCTCGTCCCTTTTGGCCGTCTCTCAAGGCCAACAAATCCATTGTTTGATCTTGAAATCGGGGCTCGGTCCCAATACTTTCATCCGGAACAGTTTGATTAATATGTACGTGAAATGTGGGTTTTTCGATGATGCTCGATCGCTGTTTGATTCCTTTTCTATGCTGGATCCTGTGTCATGTAATATTATGATTGCCGGGTATGTGAAAATCGGCCAGTTGGAGAATGCTCGCCAGTTGTTTGAAATAATGCCCGGTAGAAGTTGTGTGTCGTACACCACTATGATAATGGGTCTGGCCCATAATGACTGTTGGCGCGAGGCTGTTGAGGTTTTTAAGGATATGAGGTCCGTAGGCGTGGTCCCAAATGAGGTTACACTGGCAAGTGTCATCTCAGCTTATGCGCATTTAGGTGGGATTTGGAATTGCCGAATGCTCCATGTGTTGGTAATTAAGCTGCAGCTTGAGAAGTTGGTTCTTATATCGACGAATTTGTTGCACATGTATTGCCTTTGTTCGAGCATACTAGAGGCAAGAAGTTTGTTCGAGGAGATGCCTGAGTGCAATATAGTGTCGTGGAATGTAATGTTAAATGGGTATGCAAAATCGGGCCACGTTGATTTGGCAAGAGAGTTGTTCGAGAGGATTCCTGAAAAAGACGTGGTTTCGTGGGGTACAATGATTGATGGCTATGTACGAGTAGAATGGTTGAATGAAGCTTTGACGAGTTATCGTGCCATGTTACATACTGGATTGAGACCCAATGATGTTATGATTGTGGATTTGGTTTCAGCATGTGGCCGATCAATGGCATTGCCAGAGGGTCAGCAGTTTCATGGTGTAACTATAAAGACAGGTTTCGACTGTTATGATTTTATTCAGGCAACGATTATTCATTTTTATGCAGCTTGTGGCAGGATGACACTTGCTCGTTTGCAGTTTGAATTGGGCATCAAAGATCATCTTGCATCTTGGAATGCCCTCATTGCTGGATTTATAAGAAATTATATGATTGATGAGGCAAGGCAGATATTTAATGAGATGCCAAAAAGAGACGTATTTTCATGGAGCACCATGATTTCTGGTTACACACACAGTGAACAACCTAGTGTGGCTCTAGAACTCTTCCATGGAATGGTTGCTTGTGGTATCCAGCCAAATGAAATTACCATGGTGAGCGTTTTCTCTGCTATCGCCACGTTAGGCACATTGAAAGAAGGAAGATGGGCCCATGAGTATATATGTAATAACTGCATCCCTCTTAATGACAACTTAAGTGCAGCTATCATTGACATGTATGCCAAATGTGGGAGCATCAGTACTGCCTTGAGTGTGTTCTATGAAATACAAGAAAAAGCCTCTAGTGTCTCCCCATGGAATGCAATTATATGTGGGTTGGCAATGCATGGACATTGCAATTTGTCTCTAAAAATATTTTCCAACTTGCAGAGCCGTCTTATTAAGCCTAATTCAATCACATTCATAGGAGTCCTAAGTGCATGTTGCCATGCTGGATTGGTAGAGCTAGGGAAGGGATATTTTAAGGTAATGAAGCATGTGTATAATATAGAACCAGATATCAAGCATTATGGATGTATGATTGATCTCCTGGGAAGAGCTGGGAAATTAGAAGCGGCTGAGAATATAATTAGAGGCATGCCCATGAAGGCAGATATGGTGATATGGGGCACATTATTGGCAGCATGTAGGACTCACGGGAATGTGGAAATTGGAGAGAGGGCTGCAGCGAGTTTGGCAAGGTTGGAACCATCTCATGGGGCTGGTAGAGTTCTTCTATCTAACATATATGCAGATGCAGGTAGATGGGAGGATGCATTTTTGATAAGGAGAGCAATGCAAATTAAGAGAATGAAGAAATCTCCAGGGAGTAGTGGTATCGTATGATAACGTAGCGGCAATGGAATATGGTTTTGTTGGATTGAAAATAATGAACACCGTTCAACTATCCAGAAAAAGAGGCTGCTTCCAATATCACTGTGAACAGTTCAAATAAACCTTGATTATGTATCAAGATTTGGTAACTTGTAAAAAGATAATATGACACTGTCTAACAGAGCCGTTCTGAGATTTGTTCCAAGTTTCTTACAATTGGTATATGGAATCAATCCCCTTTTAATATGTAATCGATGTCTGGGTGTTGTTTATTGGTGCATGATACATTCCAAAGTAGGTGCTCTCTCATATCCACAAAGTCATAAATACTTTATTTTTACTATTTAAGTTTGAAGAGGAAATTGGAAGTACTCACATTGCATGTTTCTGTATTTTACCTATCAAAAAAAAAAAATGTTTCTGTATTTTATATTTTTGATGATCAATAGACAGCGTTGCTCTCGCCAGCATTCTTTGCTCCGACTGCCTGTATTTTACAATGGAAATGTTATTGTTTTGATATTGGAAACTGGTCTGGAGCCAGATGTTTGTTCTTTTAGTTCTCTTAATTCATCTGCCGTATTTTGTTATTTTGTTTGCCTTCTTCTCTCATGACCAAATAGCTCTTCTTAAATTTCCAACCCCATATCTCAAATGGGTCTCAAGTACCTTAACCTCCTTTGGTTCCCCAAGACGAACACCATATTTACATCTTCTTCAATTGCACAATCAACCCATTGTTTGGTCTTGACATCCAGGATTAATTCCAACTCATTTATCCGAAACAGTTTGCTTTATAATACGCACACATACAAAAGGAAAATTATTTGTGCAAGCTCAGGGCTTGCAATTTTGTAAAACCTTAATCATGCCCGTATTGTCTTCAGATTTGTTGCTTCGAACACCAAAACAAGTAGGCAGAGTTCTTTCTACAGATCGTAGTTACAATGTAACAGATTCAGGTACAGGTTACACTTTTCAATCAACAATTAACGGTTTAAGTCCTTTTGCAACAAGTATTTTGAGCATTTTTTTCAAGAAAGATCTTTCCCATGCCCCATGAAAATTTCCATCTCAACATTATTCAGAACGTTCACAATTATGCTTATTACTGTACAACTTGTCTGCATGTAAACTGTATTCGTTACTATACGATTACCTTTCAAATTAGATGAAAGAGGGAAGAAAAACAGGCATAAAAAAGAAAGGACTTAACACTCTTTTTCAATTATCAGCTCAGCAACCGCACCCATAGTAGCAAAACCACCAATACCAAGCAAAGCCAGAGCAAGCTCTCCCTCATTCCACTGCATCAAACCCCTACTTAATCTCTTTAAGACGTCTACATCTGCCTCCAGCACCCAAGTTGGTGCGGAATCCATCATCAGGCTCAAAAACTGCAAAACATAGGCACGCCAAGTTGCCCCATCGCAACCAAGCGATATCTTCCCATCAAGTGCTCTTGCTATGAATTCCATGTGGCTCCCAAGGATTCTTCGACGCCAGTTTGGTGCCATTGATGTTGAGTCAATACCCCAAGCAAAAGCGCCACATGTGAATGCAAGGTGTGCCAAAGCAGATCCCCTTAGCATTTCAATCATCCCTTCTGACCTTCCTTCCAACCCTGAACTGTGAGCAGACACAAACCAAGAAGGCAGAACTTCTCTAAACAATGACTGAATCAGACCTATGCCTCCACATAACCACGACAAAGAAGCACCAACTGAAGCCACAAGTTTCACCCTAGTCAATGCGGCAGCAAGTGAAACCTGTCCTGATCTCATTGTATTCTTGGTCGTCTTCAACTTCTCTAATCTCTCTCTAGGAAGTCCACTACATGCTATTATTTTCACAGAATGCATCAATAGAGAAACAATCTTCTCTGTAATTAAGATAGTTTCTCTGATCTCTCGACAGACCAGTAGAAAGATAATCCAAGGAGACCATCCACAGAATTGGGGTTGAATTCCATGGCCAAGAAGGACCCCAACACCTCCCTCGCTTGAAACAGGGGAGGCATTTAAGTGAACTGTGGCAGTGAAGCAGCTTTCGAGAAGTTTAACTACATAATTGGGGTTTTGGAGAATGACAGTACGAGATGCACGGATTACAAAGAAGTCATGCCAACGTTTTGCCTTTTGGGTCCACAGAGAAGCTACAATTGGCATGCAAGGCCATGGGCAACCTGAAGAAACGGACTCCAGGGCTGGGCCAACCAAAAGGAGATAATGGTCACCAACTTTATAGGTTAAGGAAAGGCTTACCAGGGCAGCCAGGGGCAGTGGAAGGGTAGGCGTAGAGCTTCCATCTGTGAGAATTGCAGGGCAGTCAGAATATTGAAAAGCCAGTTTCTATTATAACTGAAGGAGAACCATTAAGACAAATACAACTGCTATGCTATCATTCACAAAATGAATTCTGATTGATAAAGTTTGAGGCCAAAGTCAAGGCCATGTCACCATAGATTTTAAACAGTTAATTGGTTTTGAAATGAGCATGAAGCATTGAATCTTGCTTAGGACTTGGACGCCATCAACCAGAACCACATCTTGTTAAATACTACTAATTAGGCCAGAAAATCTTTTTCTTTTTCAATTTCTTTTCCTTGCTTATACATGCACAGCACTCATGTAGAACATCCTAGGATCAAAAGGATATAAATGATTCAAGGTGGCGAAGTTCAATTGAAAGTAGGAGAGCTCAATGTGGACAACTGCTGTCTTTGGGCCAGATGCGCACAAACACACATGTAAAAGCATATAATGGTAAAATGAACCTGAGATAACGCTTGGGACATCAAGACCAGCAAATGCTACAATTTTCTTCGTCTCTTCCACAAAATTAGATAGATTTGCATCAGGGCTGGGCCAATCAGTTCCATTCATAGAAACTGATTTCCAAACACCCCTGGTTACTTCAGCTGATAAGTAGCTCGTAATGGATGCCAAAGATGCAGGAAGACAATCACATAAAATTCTAATCCCTGAACATCCATATACGCAGGTTATAACAGTACGTATTTGAGTCATGCTAAAATCATCCAACTCATTGACCTATACAAAATACTGAAATCACCAACAGATCAGGCAAGGATGCCACACTGACCTGTAGCTAGTTCGCGGGGAGAAATTTTTCCATGAGCACAAGCTTTTAAAGAAGCCTCTGCAACAAAAGGAATGGCTTCCAGTATATCCCATGCAGGATCGTTAAGTCTTGGAAAGGTATCTTCATTTTTAGGTCCAGAGAAACCACTACTCTCAGAAGTAACAGAATTCCGAGACTGGCTTCCTTCATAAGTATTACTGAACATAATTTTAAGAAGCTTATCAACAATCTGATGAACAGAGGTCCCTTGAACAAGCTCTGAGAGAGTCGAAACTATGCATGCAAAATGCTGCAAGAACCAAACTTCTAGTTTGGGAAATGACTTGAGAAATATGGGGTCTGCAGATGCTGAATTTGCAACTGCTGACAGTCTCCTTTTACTTTGAACCCAGTGGACATTTTCAGGAGATCCCAGGTGAGAATTACGTACCAGTAGGAGGTAGTCAGGAGTTAGTGGGGATTGAACTGGATAAGTATTGCCTACTCGATGTTCAATAGGAGGACGATTAAACCTCCACAACCTTAGAAAAAGAACAAACGCATTTGAAAACACGTCGTGGGCAGTGATTCTTTTCCCTTTTACAGCAGGCCACACCACATTGGGCACACATGACCCAAAGACCTCACAGATTGTCATCAGTGAACACGCGAGTTGGGGAACCTGTCAATGGAAGTGGAAAGGCAAAATAGTAACATTAGTTCTCAACACTTCCCTTCTCTTATTTAATAGAGCTGCTGGTTAGAGTTCAATGGAATCCGTATTCAACGGAATTCATTCCTCCATGCATGCGACCCATTCAGATTTACAAGAATGCTCTCCTCAGTACTTTAAAGATGCTTGCTTTACCGAAATGGAACAAAACAGAACATCAATCAACTGCAAGAACAACTTGCTCATTCTGCTTCACCAAAAGACTAGAATCATGTTAATGCATGAGCCATCATGTCTTATATTACTTGTTTCATCTATATTCTTTTGCTACCCCTAAAGCATCTACAAGCCATGACATAATATTGGAACAGAAATTCATACTCGTTGCACATTTCAAAGCATCTTATTAGCCAATTTAAGCATTCATGCAAGTCTTCTACATAGAGGGAATATTTGTAACATAAACTATGAAGTAATCATAATTAATAAATCTATTTTTTTTTTCAATAAGTAAGACGTCTGTTACTAAAACTAATCTCCATTCCATAGGATTCTGCTAAACTAATAATAATTTCTATTCTTATTCATCTAATGGAGACAGCTTGGTCAGAAGGAAGCAAAATTTACCAAGCCATGTTGTGAGAAAATCTGAAGACGGTCGAAGGATGATATGCCAACAATAAGTACATTCAGCAATGGAGCGTAACCTATCAAATGGCTGTCACTCCCTGAGTAATCTGCAGGAGCTGGAGGAGTCAATAATTTAATAATGAAGGCAGCAGCGTGTTCCTGCATGAAATGTACACCTATTTATAACAAGAGTCGTTTGTAATCCAGTGAAAAAAAACAAGAATTAATAAAGAAAACAGAATGGAATAATCAGGAAGAACCAACAAGTTGTAGGACCTAAATGTACTTGCTTAATGTGATTGTAAAGGTACCTGTATATTCCAACCCCAAGTTAGAGAGGCCCCACAAAGAATCATCGCAACTGATATCTTCTCATCATTCGATCCATTGACAGCTATCTCAAATATTTTTTCGAGCTCCTCTAATCTTCCACCAAATCCATGAAGTTAAATTCAGTTCCTTTACCCTGGATAGATCTACTAAAAAGAGCATTCGATATACCTGGCTTCAGGAAAGAAAATGGTGTAGCAGAATCCAGGCAATAGTTGGAGAAATTAGGCAATGTGGTAATTATGCATTCATACCAAGGGAACAACCATGGTGTTCTATCCTAGGATTAGGATCTTCTAGACATTTTATGCTATATCCATGGTGTTCTTGAAGTCCTAACTATTTACTTTTAGTTAAATGGTTTAGATTTTGTCATGTTAAGATTTAGCACGTATAAAGAATAATTAATATTTCTCTTAATTCATTTTATTACAATAAGTTGTATGTTTGGAATTTTATGAATTCTACCATGAACATATCATCGAGAATTTAGAGGACCATGATCCCATGTTCTCAAAGCAATAAGATTTTCCAATTTTCATCCTTTTCAATTTGTTTCACATGTTCAAAACCAAACAATTGAGTGGCCACTTTTTTGGGCCCAAATGTTAGATAAAAATTGGCTTTTTTAGATAACCCTATGCTCCTGACCTCTAGGCAGCTTTGGTGGAAAAATAAGATTCCAGAATCAAATAACATTGATACCACAGAAAAACAAATAGCAAGAATCAAACTAATTCTGATAGGGTCATTCTAATTGTCACTTGCCAAGAAATGGCAAACGAGTCAAGTGGTATAATTCTTGCTTTGGGTGTTAGAGGTTGCAAGTTCATTTCTTGATATGCCCTTGATACTAAAATCAGCTGAGTGAAATTTCAAACAGTTGGTCTAACCCTAGATAAAGGAGAGAGTTGCAGTAGGTTGACAGCCAGTGAAAGAGCTCCAAGTTCATTTCTTGGAGTGCCCTCAAATACTAAATCCCTCTAGGTGAGATTTTAAGCAGCCAGTTCTAAACCCAGATAAAGGAAAAGTAAGGATTGTAGTTAGTTGACAGCCAGCGAAAGATTTTGTCAAATCTTTTTTTTTTTGATAAATGCAGATTTTGTCAAAAAATTAGTGTAGTAACAGAAAACATTGGGTAGAAACAGAATCTTTCGCGTCAAAAGATTTGACAAAAGAATGCCCCAATCTTAGAAAAAATTTGTCAAAAGATTTTGTCAAATCTTTTTTTCTTTTGAGAACTGAATTAGGTAGAAACAGAAAATATTGGGGCATTCTCTACTTTTGTGTAGTAGATAGAAATTAGTTGGATAAAGGGCTCATGTATCTAATGTTTCATCATCATTTGTCCCAAAATGTTAAACAGATAGACAATGGTGAATTCAATATCTTAACTACAACTCTAATACTCGCTCTCACAAGTAGCCTTCTCCCTCCACGAGTGGGGCTCAACTTGTAATCTTTTGACTGTTTTAATGAGGTAGAGTGGAGGCAAGCTTCCAACTGGATCACCTATTCTGATTTCATATTAAAATATAACTTGTCCCAAACGTTTAAGTTGATATAAATAGTGACTCAAACAATTACATAATAATCTAAAAGTAATTGCAATTATTCATGGTAAAGACTTTAGCTTATTTGAATTTAATTCAGTTGAACAAAAGAATAAGCATGGGAATACCTTGAAGCAGGACTTGAAACCAATGCACTTATCATTACTTGAGTAAGTGATGCCCCCTGCATGAATGATGTCCAACCCGGCACTTTAGAAGACAAACCATGAGGCTTTTCACTGATGTTTCCATTCACGTATCCGGGCCAGAAATATGCTGATGTGTCCAGTAGATTTCTAGCTATACAAGCTTCAACTATTAGATGGCGCATGTTTCCAGCTAAAAACAAGGACACGTAACTGAAATTAGAGGCTATTAAAATACACTGCATAACTTAGACTAGAGAGCAATATTATCAATATATACAAACACAGACATAGGTCCCAGAGGAAAAGTAGAGTAGAGAACTAGGTTCAAGCCAAAATAGATTAGACTTCTATTTTTGGTCTGAGGATACCAAGCAATCAGCTGTTTTCTGTCCAACACATAACCACGTTCAGAATACATCAACTTTCTTTTCTAAGGTTGGGCAATGAGGGTTTTAATATACTTTATTACTTTTCTCAAAAAAAAAAAAAAAAAAGGTTGGGCAATGAGGGTCAGAGAAAAACAATCACTCATTCTTAAAACCAACATTCGAACCTCATTCTTCTGCAGTTGACATTACTGATCAGCCTAAATGAAGACTCCATAATAATATGCCACACATTGGGTGAGGTCTTCTTTTCTGTGAACAACCCCACCACTGAATGATGAACCACAAGCTTGCTTGGAAGTCAACTTCTAATTCATAACTTTGTCTTGGTTTTTGTGTAAACAAGTAACTTGAGAGAATCACATTTTCTCACTCTTGCTTCTAATGTGACAGGGCACGACTTCAAAGAAAAGCTCAACTGTCTTTCCTTTCTTCTTTTTTCCTTGGAAGCATCTTTCATCAAATCACCACACCCATCAAGGACATCATACAAGAATATAATAAAGCACGAGACATGGAATTATATCTTTCAGAAGGCTTTTCAGATAGATTACTTTCAAGAGGCACACTCAGTGAGTTAGTACCATGCCCCTAGACCACAACCATCGCAATACCATGCTAGTGTGAACTTTACCCTACAGAAAGCTTTCATTAAAATCATAGATGATGGATGATGATCTTATTACTTACAACAATTAGTAGGCATATCTTTCATAAGGACGCATTCTGAGTTTGCATTTCCAACATCGACACCTGAAATAAATAACATCCCTTTTGCAGCAGCCTGATTTGCAGCATAAACAGTGGACTGAGGTGGAATCAGCAAGCCCTGGAAATCACCCAGCATTTGTAAGCAGGAGACCAAACCATGGCGACACTTTCCTGGAACTCGTTTCTCTTTACATTGATTAGAGGAGCCATATTGTGTTTCATCACAAAGTGCACTTTCATCTTCCTCGATAAGATCGGCAACCACTAGAGTTGTAATAGACAGTAACAAGCATAAACGAGAATCTAGACGAGGCCTCGGGGACTCAATGGGATCCCTGTCCTAAGAAACAATGAAATATTAAAATGGAAACTAGAAATCATCATAGCACACAAAAATAAAACTATACAGCACCCATTAAAATGCGAAGATAAAACTCTGTTCACCGACTCAGGTGCTCCACTTAAATTATTCAGAAAAAGAAACTTTGACAGTGTGACAGTCATAGAGTTTAATTCAAACCAATAGCAAACTCAAACAACCAAGCATGAACTTCTTCCCCAAGAGTCAATACATCTACTATAGGAAGTTACACGTATTATTGTTACTATTATTTATAACTATTAAAGAAATTATTTATTACCAACAAAAGTTATTGAAGTACCCTTTGAAAGCCCCATGAACATCATAAGTTGCATGGAGCTCCAAAAATGAAGCCTTTAAGAAAGCATCATCCTTTTTTGTTCCAAAGAATTAAGGGGAATAAAATTATAGGCAAGAAAATTTTGAGTGCAGAGAAACAACTTCTAACCCTTTGAACAACACGAAGGGCTGCAATCCACAGGCCCAAAAAGGTGTCGTGCCAGGTGGTGTAATTTGTGGCTCGAGAGACCTTGACGAGACCTGCACAGAATGGCATGTCAATATTCTCATAGATACCAAGAACAAGTTTCTTTAGAAGAATGTATCTTTTACCAGTGATAGTTTCAATCGCACTTCTGCCAATGACCTCTGTTGTTTCCACAGCATCTTCTAGAAAAAGATCAAGAGGAAGCCACAGGGAAGAGCGACAGGCCTCATTGCACAGACCAACAGAAGAAGCCAGAGGTCCCATAGCCAGGGTGTCATGGAACTTTCGTCTTGACTTTAATTTGCAATCTAGAGAGACCATTTGAGTATTTGAAGTCAACTTCAGAAGTTCCTCAGGAGTTATAACTTTCATATTCCTCAATGCGGATGAGTTTGCACCAAGCAGCAGTAACCGCTGGGTAAAACTTTCCCAATGTGCAGACCTAGCTAAGTGGTAGTGAATGTTAAAGCAAAAGGTCAAGCATGCAAGACAAGCTCATGCAGGAAACATGCATGTTTTGAATTAGTAATTTGTGGAGAATTTAGCAGACAAGTTTGGAGAGTAGTTTTAGCGGGAGTTTTGTGAAAGTTCTGATAATTTTTTGAATGAAGAATTGTTGGGATATGATTTTTATTGAGTTGGTGATAAGTGTGTAGATGGATTTTAAAAATTGTTTGAATATAATGTTTTTTCTATTTTTGTAAAAGTTATTTTATTTTATCTTTGGCTGAGGTATGTTGAAAAATATTGTAACTTTTTACCTGAAATCTACTTGTGAACCGGCTTTAATTTTTTTTGGTTGTTGCTTGATAACTCTTTTCTGTACCCAATGGACTCGCCAGCTCAAGTTATGGGGTGAAGATACTATTATATGGCTTAAAAACCATTGGCACAATGTGATGGTGTAAGATCTAGTACCATTTCAATTGCTTTAGGGCTCCGTTGAGATGATTTTTGAATAATACTAATATATTTGAATTGAGACAAGATGAGTTAGAAATAGTTTGAATTAAAATGCTTTAGGGGGTTTTGGGAAATAAGAGAAAGAAAAGTT
The DNA here is from genome assembly GCF_018687715.1 of Carya illinoinensis. Classification (NCBI taxonomy): domain Eukaryota; kingdom Viridiplantae; phylum Streptophyta; class Magnoliopsida; order Fagales; family Juglandaceae; genus Carya; species Carya illinoinensis. The sequence continues at coordinate 25,376,097 of NC_056753.1, read as the reverse complement.
GAATAAAAATACTATAAAGTTAAAATATAATTTCTTAATATAATTTTTGTTTGGGATTTGAAAATGTTGAATTTTTTTTTTTGTATTTTGTTTAGAAGTTTAGGAAAGTAATAATTACATAATGATTAGATGAAAAAGTTAAAGATTTAAAATAAAAAAGTGTTTGTGTTTGTGGTATTTGAATATTGAAATTAGATGTGATGAGATGAGATAAGATTGGATGAAGAAGCATCTCTCTATCCAAACCAGACCTAACGTGATCGTTATTCTTTGTGAAAGAATATGGGCTTTTCTTAGAACTTGGATCTGTGAGAAAATCTATGCCTCCACAGGACTAAATGATAATATTCACTTGACTCTATTATTGGGTTTCTCACCATTGAGTTTTGTCAAGTTAAATATGGATGGGTGTAGTTTGGGAAATCCCGGTGAATGTGGTGGTGGAGTGTTCAGGATTCTGAAGGGGGTCTATTGGGTGGATTTATGGCCTATTATGGTTGCGGCTCTAACACCATGTTTGATATTAAGGCATTGCTTGATAGCCTGCGAATTTGCACTATGCTGCAGTAAACTAAAATTGTGGTCGAAACAGATTCCAAACTGTTGAGCAATTGGTGGAATGGTAAGGGTGAGTAACACTAGTCAATTCAAGAGGTCTGGGAGAAAATTTATGAATCTGCAAAGGATCTGAATCTAATAGTTAGGCATACATAGAGAGAGATAAACCAAGTTGGTGATTTTCTTGCCAAAGAAGGAGCTAAGGGGGGAATGGGGCAGGTTTTGAACTGGCCCCAAAGGAGATAACAAGTTTTTTGAGACTTGATAGGATATGATTGTCGATATTACGTCGTAAGTAACAGGTTATGACTTTATAACTATGAATAGTTCATGTTTAAGGGCTTTAGTTTTATTTTTTATTGGTTCTAGGGTATTCCTCCGCCATAAGTGATGGCATCAATAAAATTGGAGTTTCATCTTCTTCTTATTATTCAAAGAGGGATTTCAGATTTCAGATTTCAGATTGCAGAAAAACACTTCACTCAAGAAATCACTCTCGATAATACATACATGGGGTCAACTACAGGATTAAACCAACTCATGGGATTTTGAGATGGGATGGAATGGCCAAATACATGTAGCCGACATAAATGACCAGGAGAAAACTCTGTAAATGAAGATACAGAAGTCCAAGAGAAGTTCACTAATTAATACCAATTGGTCACATTTTAGTGTGCTTTCATCACTAGCACGAAATAGCAAAACAGAAACTGATGATGGAAAAGCAAATACTAAGAGTAGAAAGCACTTACATATTTTGGCGTGCCAAGTAAAGAATCTCGGAAGTTACTTTGTTTTTCAGAAATTGCCCAATTAGCTCAATAGCCATCACAGTATTAAATTTCTGCATTCTCTCAAGATGTTCAGTCTGCTTCTCATCATTGCTATCGTCATAAGCACCTACTTCCATGTCTTGAGGAGTATCTTCCCATCTAAACTTCTTTTCTGAGGTAAGTTCTAGCAACCCTTCATCATCTAATGATGCATCAAGCAACTGCCACATGATAGAAAAGATAAATTCCACCATAATAGTTCCAGCTTCGCTTCTTTGTAGACCAAATATCTGTGAAAGCCGAAGAACAGTATCTATTGATTGCATAATCCTGCACAAAGAACACTCTAGATCAAACTGTAAATGAAGCCAGCCAGCCAGCCGGCATGAATGGGAATACTAATTAATTGCAAACAAGTTTAATTGTTGAAGTAATATTTGGATTTGTAAACGTGACTGAAACTTGTGATTAATGCTGAAACATATGAAAGCTAGAAGAAAGTTCCAGGGAGATGATCTTATTGATGGTTGAGCACAATACACGGTCCTCAGGTGTAAAGTGCAATTCAGGCTCTGTTTCGTAAATTTGATATCCATGCCAATACCTATGATCGTTTCTGCTTCTCTTCAATTCTCATTTGGAAGATACATTCTATTTCCCTTTAAAATGGTTCAGCTTTATGTGGTGCCAATCGGAGCTAGCTAGCTGTTTACAAAACCAGTGTAGATATGACCACAAGAGCTAGCTGCATGCTCACGAAGCTAAAGATCGAGCACATGAAAAAAGGCCATTATACAGTGTTATTGTTGCCAATATATATATAGGGCCTTGGATGCAGGGGGAGATCATCTGGATTGTACGATCCAAACCTTTGAGTATTTCGCTTTTATAAGTCAAAAGAAATTTCATTAAAAGGTGCAAAATGCGCAAACCAATACACGGAATGCATGCATACAAAAAGGGTAAGACTTTTTACATAAGAAGGAAGAAAATATGAAGAAATATCATTAGCAGAACTCGAACGAAAATTCTTTCTTTGCATATTGGAAAATGGTTGTTGGTGTTTTGTGCTTAATTTCCTACGTACCTTCAGATCAATATATAGTTATATAAATTAAAGCCATATATTATACAAACTAATATCGCACGATATACAAAACAATAACCAATTAAAAACTTACCTTTGGTAATTCATTGCATGTAATTGAGATTTAAGAGAAGTAAAAGCGTGTCTCTTGAGGAGCTCCATGAAAAGCCCATACGCTGCTGGCTGGACACGTCGACTTGGAATAACCCTGTAAATGGATGACCACCACTTTGACATGAAACTAAGCAATCCACTGGGAAATTAACTTAGGAAATCGAAGAGAAAAAAAGGACGAGGTTTCGAAGCAAAAGCTTTTCATGAAATCATGCAGATGGAGTGAGAAGCACGGAAGAAAAAAGAGAGCAAATCTTTGTTTTTATCTTTTTTAAAGCGGTTCGGCTGCAGTGGCCGAAACCCACCGTCAAACTCTTGCCCTACCGTTTTGATTGCATGCATGTGGTCCTTCTATTTTATTTACAGATACAAGTGAGAAAAGAAAAACACTAGCCGTTTGGCTGAAGCAAGGAAATCTTAGCATTTTGATGGCCGTTCTGAAAATCTATCGAACATTAAGTTCCTTCCTTTTAAGATACGATTATAAACTTTATGTCAGCAAAAAGGGAACGGAAGGAAAGAAAAGTAAAAACCTACAGACCTGATGGAAAGCAGAGCAAGAACAAGCATGGGCGGCACGATGTTGAGCACGAGGGCCTTGTCTAGGAACTTCCACATGATGGGAACGTTGTTGTCCCAGCAAATGTAGGAGACCAACACATCCGACAGCTCTACAGAAGGCAGAGACACCGAAGCTTCAGCAGAGTTCAAGTATGAGGACAACTGCATTGCCCAGAGAAAAGGATCACTACCCCTTTCTTGGGCCTCTCTGGTCAGCACTATCACGCTGTCCCACACGCTTCTTTCCGGGGAGTCTGCCATTGTCGGTTTGTTTAATCAGGGTGATAGATTGTACTTAACGTTCTTTGTCTGTGAAGAGATATATATATATATAGAGAGAGAGAGAGAGAGAGAGAGAGCTCATAACAAGCCGAAGATCGACGAAAGAGTGGGAAAATTGCAGTAAAATCGGTCAGAGAAGAAATAGTCAAATGGGTGTGAAACTTCATTTATTTACCGGTTGACAAAGATCATATCTGTTTATTATGGATTCGTTTAACCATTTGATTAACTGATTTTAGTTTTTATTGGTTACGAAGCGTTCTCTCTCCTCTTTTCTCTCTACCAAGCGTTTGTCCAGCACTTCCAGGATTTTCTCCCCATCACTGGGTGGAGGGGCTTTCCAACCACCTCTACGGCTCTACCCTAGCAAGTCTCGATGGCTTTTTCAGTTTTTTGCTTTTCTATTTGTCTATTTTTCCTAGATTTTTTTTTTTTAAAAGTCCCTCCTTAGCGCCGACCCTTGCCGATCTTCTACTTTCTGGCAACCTGCCTTTCAATCTCTCCAATCGCCGATCTTCATGTTCGCAGAAGAAAATCGCGATTCTGCTCGACATGTTCGTTGCACGTACGTATTGTCTCTACCATGCGCGTTTTCCACTTGCAGTTGTGTCCTAGAGCGGCGTTTGAGGCCACGCGCAGCCCCTTCGGCTCTAGAGGCCTCAGATCCTTCGTATCTATCCATCCATTCACCACCTCAGGTGGTGCGTGTCTTGCACACGCCGCCACCGCCTGTGTTAGCCTTTCGCCGGCGATTCAGTTCAGATTCCAACTATCATCTTATGTTACCATTTTTCCTAACCCGTGATCTTGCAAGAGGGATCATAGACCTACCTAGAAATCATCTCACGACAATAAGTGACAGTGCATCTACCATCTTTACCACTACTAGCAAAGGCTCCGCCTCCACCAGTAGTAGTTCTATTGTTCACATTTTTGTAAACATTTTATTTCTGTCTTTTTATAAGACGGAACATGGGTAAGAACTAAAAACTTGATCCTAAATAAATTCTTTTTTTTTTTTATTCTTTCATCACTTTGTATTATTATTTATTATTTTGAATTATTTGTTGAGAGACCTCACTTCCTCTTCATATATCATCTTTTTTTATTTTAATGAAGTTAACTTGTTTAAAATAATAATAGTAATAATAATAATAACAAAACTATAATATAAAATTCTAAAATAGTCCTTGAAGTTTTGAGCTCTTTCATTTCTATACTCAGGTGGTTGTTTGGGAACTTAGACGAGGGGTGATGTTTTCTCTTACCCCAAAATTTCTTATTTAAACATAAAATATTTTTTAATTTTAAATTTTTAATATTTTCATCTAATTATTAATTAATTATTATAATTTTCTCCAACTTTCAAATAAAACACAAAAACAATACAAATTTTTCAAATTTCAAAATAAAAATTATATTCAATCAATTTTTTCATTTTTTAATATCTTATTTTAACTTTTTATCTCTCATTTTTTAAAACTAAATAAAACATCTTAATTCAAATTATTTTATTATTATTTACTAAATTATCATATTATCTCATTATTCAAATATGCCCTAAATGTCCTATAACTCGTTAGCGAATGTCCTTGTATCGAAAGAAAAAATTTAGGATTAAAAAAATAAATAAAAATTATACTGAAAAGGAAATATAGAGTGGGAGGCCAATCAAACGGGTGGCTTTCCTCTCCAAATTTTAAATATTTCTTACTTTTTATCATGACACGAGGCACATTTCTATTTCAGTAAATGACACGCTACTACATAAAGAAATTATTTAAAAATAAAGTTATAAAATAAAAAAATTTTATTTTATCTGTTATATTTATTTTATAATAAAAATAATTTTATAATTTAATGCAACACATTAAATTAAGTTAATTTATAAATTTACTTTTACATAATCTTTATATAGTTGAAATATTTCTCTTTGGTAAATATTACTATATCGCTTTATTTATACTGTTTATTTTGCCCCATTGACGTGGTGTATAATTATTTTTATATATTTTTTACGCATTCTATTAATGTGATTGGTCAAAAAAATTATTTTATATTAAAAAAGTGATATAATCAATCACATTAGTGAAGTAAACAAAAGAGTACAAAAAAATAACTATATATAAAATTTTTGTTAATAAAAAAATAATAACAATAATAATTATAGATTTCGTTAGCTAATTTTTCACCTCCAACATATTGTTATCTCGGCTTTAGTTCTTAGGTTTGCGAGACTCCCTTGCAAAAATTGCATATCCATGTAGATGATCATATTATAATAAGATATGAAAATGCAATAATATTTTATTTAATAAATTATGAAATGACTAAAATAATATACTAACATTAATTGATGGGAAAACGAAGTACCATATATTGGAGAGACAAAAATCCCAACCCTAATTAATTAAATTACTTATACGGTAGTTTTTGTTTTGTTTTTTCCCACCATTAATTGCTACATCAATGCACTTCATTTCTTCCTAAATAACAAAAAGTTGTGTTTCATCGAGATTAAGATCTTTCAATTTTTTTTAGGCTCATTATTAAAACAAAGACAAATCTCTATATGTTCTTTATGGAAGTTAAAAACAATATCTATATATATATATATATATCTCCATTGAGTTTTGTCATTGACAAAACGGTGTCATTTTGATATTGATTTTAAGCCTTTGGCCCCAACTCCCGCGACCCGTCATTCCTCATCTTTCTCTCTCATCTCTGATTCTCTCTAACCCACTGCCCAATACTCTCGACGCTGCTCTAACCCCACTCTGTTCATCTATGATCCGTCATCAACCTTGTCTCTCATCAAAGATAAGTTCCCATTCCCCGTGGTTCATTCCCAATTCACTTTTTTTTTTCTTTTTTTTTTTTGAGTTATGGAATATAGATTATAGAAGATAGGATTAAATTGAAGAGTTAGAAAATGGGATTGTAAATTGTGTGCTATGGTTTTTTTTTTTTTTTTTCTCTTTTTGTTTTTTGAGTTGTGGAATATAGATTATGGAAGATAGGATTAAATTAAAGAATTAGAAAATGGGATTGTAAATTGTGTGCTATGGAGGATTGGATTGTACATATGTTTTTATGATTGTAATTTGTAAATTGTTTGGTTTAAAATTCTCTAAAATTTCGGATTGAAACCCTAAACTTTTAGAATTGGAATCCTAAAGTTTAGGATTCCAATCTAAAACCCTAAATTAATTTAAGGGTTTCAAATTTAGGGTTTCGGAAAACCTCTTTAGGGTTTCAAATTGGACCCCTAAATTAGTTTATTGTTATAGGATTTAGTCCAAGAGAACTCCTAGAGCAAGATCAAATCCAGGATGCCCAACTAGGCTGCATCTTGTGGGGGTAATCTTCTCCATTAAACCCCATAACCTTTCCCATACAAAATGTTAGTTCATTTACTCCAAAAATTTCCTACGGGTATAAATGTACAATTGCATTCTTAAAAGAGTAAATCAGAAAAGGGGTAAAGCTTATTTACTCATCATTTTCTATTATCAGTTCAGCAGCCGAGCCCATTGTACCAACCCCACCAATCCCCAGCAAAGCCAAAGCAAGCTCCTCCTCATTCCACAGTCTCAGCCCATTACTTAGTCTCTTCAACACATCTGCATCTACCTCCAGCGCCCAACTTGGAGTGCAACCCACCATTAAGGTCACAAATCCTGAGACATAAGCACGCCACGTAGCCCAATCACAACCAAGTGATATTTTCCCATCAAGTGCACTAGCCAGAAATTCCAAATGGGTCCCAAGGATTTTTGGCCGGCGTTTTGATGCAGATGACGTTGAGTCAACACCCCAAGCAAAAGCTCCACAAAGCACGGCAAAGTAAGCAAGAGCATATCCCGCAAGCATTGCTACCATCCCTTCTGATCCTTCTTCCAGCTCAGATCTGTGAACAGATATAAACCAAGATGGCAACGTTTCTTTTATTAAAGATTGAACTAGACTTAAGCCACCTGATAACCATACTAAAGAAGCCGCAAGGGCAGCTGCCAGTTTCACCCGAGTCATTGATGCAGCAAGTGAAACTTGTCTGTATCGCATTCCAATCTTGCTTGTCCTCAAATTCTCTAATCTCTCTCTAGGAAGCCCACTGGATACAATATCTCTGACAGAATGCATCAAGAGCGAAACAACCTCTTCTGTTATGAACATGATATCTCTAATGGATCGATAAACTCGCAGATAAAGGATACCAGGGGCAACTGGAGAAATCCCACCGCAGAAATGGGATCCAAATCCATGGCCAAGAAGTGCTCCAACCCCACCGCTGCTTGAGATGGGAATAGCATTCAGACCGAGTGTTGCAGCGAAGCAGCTTTTAAGTAGCTGAACCACTGCATCACTGTTATGGAGAAAGACAGTTTGAGAGGCAGAAAAGACAAGGAAGTCACTCCAGCGCTTTGCCTTTTGTGTCCACAGAGAAGCCACGATTGGCATGCAAGGCCATGGACAACCTGCTGCAAGGGACTCCAAGGCTGGGCCAGCCAGATTTAGAAAACGTTCCGACGCTCTGTCAATTTTGTAAGTTATAGTAAGGCTTACAAAGGCAGCCAGAGGCAGTGGAAGTGTAGATGGAGAGCTTCCACCTGTGGGAACCATGTCAGAATATCTTATGAGAAATTACATCGACACTAATAACTATTTCAATATATAGAAAGAAAATCTAAACATAAGCTTCTCTCCATATGCGAAAAGAAAATCAATTCTAAAAGGCCAATTTCAATAGCTAATGACAGTACTATATGACTGTAAGACATGACATAAGTTTTTTTTTTTTTTTTTTTTTTTGGGGGGGGGGGGGGGGCGGAGCCAGGGGACCAAAAAGGGATGAATTCTGATTGACAAAGCTTGAACTCTATGTAGGTGGTCTTAAGTAAAGATATTAATCAGGTTTGATAACATCTTGCGTAGAGCTTCTGAATTTGGACGCCATTGATAACCATATGCATACAAATGACATGCAACAGAAGTAAAGGTCTTTCGCCCACCGTCTAGACATGCAAACCCCTTTAAATAAACCTACTTATTGAGAAGTGATGACATGTTAAGATAATACCTGCGGAAAGACTTGGGATATCAACACCAGTAGTAGCCAATATTTTTTTAATCTGTTCCTCAACATTAGAAAGATTTGCAGCAGGACTGGGCCAATCTGTTCCATTCATAAAAGCTGGTTTCCAAACACCTCTAGTTACTTCAGCAGAGAAGTAGCTCACAATGGTTGCCAAAGATGCAGGAAGAAAATCAGCTAAATCTTTAAGACCTGAAAACCATTAATGGTTATAAATTACAGAAGTACATATCTAAAAACATACTGTTCTCCACAACAGATAGAGGAGGATTTATTCTGGATGTACAATTCAAACAACTGGCTGATTTATCAACTCAAACAAAGAACTGCTTGTCATTTATTGATAAGCCAAGTCAATAATGGAAATTTGAGGATATCATATATGTTAGGTTAACCTCAGTCTGTCTTACAAGGAACATCTTATAGCCTGGGGTGTAATCTAATAGAATTGAAAATATAAAGATTGTTCGATTTATTCCATGGACTTTTCAGGTATAACTAGCAAAAGCCCAGAAAGAATCAAATACACACACAAGGCTAACCTGTGGCCAGTTCACGAGGAGAAAGTTTTCCATGAGCACAGGCAGTTAAAGCAGCATCAACCACAAAGGGAACAGCCTCCAGAATATCCCAGGAAGGTAATTTAGGTCTTAAAGAGGTATCTTCATTTCCAGGTCCAGAAGAACTACTACTTCCTGATGTAACAGAAGTTAAGGATTGGCCTCCTCTATTAATCTTCTTGAACATCATATTAAGAAGCCCATCAACAATCTTATGAACTGGGGTTCCATGAACAAGACCAGAGAGGGTTGAAGCTATACATGCTTGATGCTGCCGATGCCACGCTTTTAATTTCGGAAATGAGTCCACAAATACAGGATGTGGAGATAACAAACTTGCAACTGCTGAGAGCCTTCTCCTGTTCCGACTCTTATTGAAATTTCCAGAAGATATTAGGTGTGAGTTTCGTAATAATAGGAGGTATTCAGGAGTTAGTTGGGATCCAACTGTGGGTGTCTCTCCTACTCCATGTTCAAGAGGAGGATGATTGAACCTCCATAGCTTCAAAAGAAGAATAAATGCATTTGAAAACACAGCATGAGCAGAAATTTCTTCCCCATTTGTAAGAACCCATGGGACGTCAGGCACACATGAACCAAACACCTCACAGATTGGCATCAGTGAACATGCAAGTTGCGGAACCTGGAAATAAATTCAGAAAATAAATTAATTTTATTTTGTGGATGACATGAAAGTCTCAGTCAGTGACGCCCTCTGTTGAGTAGTCACTGAGTTTGAAAATATATCCAACTCCAAATCAATTTAATTGAAGGTTCAACACTTTAAATAGATATATTAATAACAAATAGAAACTGTAACAAATAGTCCACGAAAAGTAGAAGCTTCTGATTATTGACTCTGTTTCTTGAGCCTCTATCCCTGTTTCCTCAATTTAACAATTGTGCTCCATTTGGTAGCTGAAAAGGCACTCAACCGAATTCTTAGTTCAATGAAAACAACTGAATTCTTATTAAATCGCAGGCTAGTTATTGATCACATTCATTTGACCTTCCTTGTTCTACCATCTATTTAACTGATATCACTCACATTGTGGCAACCATTTTCTGGTTTTTCATTGCACCTGAAAAAACCATCTTAAAGCTAAGCAAAGCATTGAGGAAAGGGATCAGTTGGGCTGCAGATTGTGAAAAGATAAATGACAATCACAAAGTCTCATTGCTCATTCAAAAACTTTAGCCAAACCAACAAAAATATCATCTTCTTTCATATTCCACGTTGAATAGGTGAAAATAAAAACATACCAAGCCATGTAGAGAGAAAATCTGAATACAATCAATAGATGCTATTCCAACAATTAGTACATTCAGCATTGGAGCGTAACCGATCAAATGGCTGCCATTCCCACAACATTTTGGAGGAGCTGGGGGAGACAATAATCTAGCAATGAAATGAATGGTGTGTTCCTGCATGACATGTAGACATTGAAGTGATCAGAGCAGTTGGATGGTTTAGATATGACCAAAAAGAATAGGGAAAATAGGAAGAAAGGCTAGGTATCAATAGCGTGCAAGGGTAATGAAACTATTTGTGTTGCTATCGAGGAAAAAAAATTAATGCGATAATGTAATAATTTCACCTTCATTACCTGTATATTCCAACCCCGAATTAAGGAGGCCCCACAAAGTATTGTAGCAGCAGATATCTTCTCATCATCTGTTCCTTTGACTGCAATCTCAAATATTTTCTCGAGCTCTGCCAAGCTTCCATTGAATCCATGAGCTTAAATTCAGTGGATTTACCTTTGGCCAATTTCAATTTATTCCAAAAGAAAAAAGATCATTTGATATACCTGGCTTCAGAAAAGAAAGTGTAACTGAAGGCCAGGCTGCAGTTGCTTAAAAGGTACTCTATAACTTGAGCACATAGAGATCACTATTTTTCTTACACAGGATTTGCCATTTATAAAGTGAATAAATCATAATGTTATTATCTGAAGGAACAATCCATCACACAATCATATTTTGTAAAAGTTATGAACTTAGCAAATTAGAAAGTTAATTGGTCGCAGATGTGTTCTCTGAAGCAAATGGGTGGTTTGGGGACAAGGTTTGGCTCAGCTTAATAAAGTGTGATGAGGAAATGGTTATGGTGTCTAGGGGTGAACAACAGTCAGTCCGGACCGGAGAAACCGACCATGGGATCGGTCGGTCTCGGTCCAAGGTTTGTGGATTTTCAGTTTTCGGTCCAGTCCCGGGGTGGGGTTTTCCCGGACTGGACCTATCGAATAGGAAAATGTTTTTTTTTTTATTTTTAAATATATTTTATATATAATAATTGTATAATTAATTATGTAATTTTCATCTAAACTATTAGTACATTAACAATATAAAATTTTAAATATGTAATTACAAATTAATATTCTATTAATTAACTAATGTATATTATCAATTCACCATTAACTAATTAGCAATTACTAACATCTACATCTATGATCTAATTAAAGTTACTAGATAAATTTTTTGTAAAATACCTAAGGGCTAAGTTGTAACTTGTAAGTAAATATAAAGCAATTATAAATATTAATGTAAATTTTAATTAACCAATATATGATATCAATTAACTAACCTATCACCAATTCACCATTAACTAATTATTAACATCTACATCTATGATCTAATTGAAGTTACTAGATAAATTTTTTGTAAAATACCTAAGGGCTAAGTTGCATAAAATGTTAGTGGGCCGAATATTAAAAACTGACACTGTTGAGCTGAAAATTGTAGGATTTGGGATTGGCCATTGGCCCATTTGGTCCGAACCAGACCGGTACCAATGTCCATTCAGTCCGGTTCAAGGTGGGAAAATCCTGAACCGAATAGGTCTGATCCAGTCTGCAAAACCTTCTCGGACTAGACCGAATTCACCCCTAATGGTGTCACACTATAGAGAGGGAAGCTTTATCGAGACAGGTAGTGGAAACAAAGTACAATGTTGGAGTATAGAAACATATAAAATGCAGGAGGGGTGTTTTTTTAGTTTTTTTTTTTTTTTTTTGGTATGTGAATGGGGTATAGTACCAAGATACATTCTATGATGTCCCAAGGGAGGCCAAGCCACATATGACCTACGCCTTCAGAGGACTTGTCAATGGTACAATTGGAGTCCCATTAGAATCATTACAAAGAGTAAGCAGTTCTCCCTCATAAGCAATATGGGATCTCATGCATCAACGACACTCACTAATCATTGTGGGGTATCACAATTCCCCTTCCTTAAATTCCCAAAGTCTTCGTTAGGCCATTCCATCATAAGTGGCACAGCTCAGGTCCCACACTTCTGGCTGGAATAGGCCCTAATATCATAACACCCAAGGAAGGCCCAAGTCATATTGAGACCTATACTCCAAAACAACTAGTCAATATTACAATTGAAGCCCCAGTGAAATCATTATAAGGAACAATAACTTCTCCCTCCCAGGCAATGTGGGATCCCAGCTCTAATATCATTTATAATGTCCCGAGGGAGGCCCAAGCCACATCTGAGCCCATACTCCAAAAGATTAGTCAATGGAATAATTGGAGCCCATTAGAATCATTATAAAGAGCAAGAATTTCTCCCTCTCAAGTAATGTGGGATCCCATACACGCTCACTACTCAAAATGGCGTATCACACGTTTTAGCATGATCTATGGTATGGGGATCAACCATTAAAGGAATATTTTCTAGAGTTGTTCAATATTGCTTGCAGCAAAGAAGCTTGGGCAGCAGATGACATGCAGCATTCTAATGGTATTCTTAGCTAGAATCTCTCTTTTATTCAAGTTGTTTGGGATTGGGAGTTGGAATTGGTGACTACATTTTTTGAGTTAGTGTACTTCCCCAAATTGAGGAAAGGGGGTGATGATAATATTTGGTGGATCCTTCTAAAAAGTTTGAAGTTAAGGTGTACTACCAAGCATCATCTAATTTGAAAGAGCATATGGAAAGTCAATGTGCCTTTAAGAAGTTTCTTTGCGTTGACAGCCTCTTGGGAGGATTTTGACTTTTGACAACTTTTTGACAAGTACTTTGGACAACTTATGGAAGAGAAATGTCATGGTGGTGGATTGACGCTACATGTGCAAAAGGAGCATACATTTCTCATCACATTATACATGGAAAGGACCATATAACAATTTTTATTTTTTAATATTTCTAAACTTATATATTTTCATTCTTATTTTATCCATTAAAGGGATATCTCTTGTATACATCATGTGTACTAGGGTTGCATCCCTTTGTGCCTTTCAATGAAATGAATTTGTTGAACCCAAGGTTTCAAGTTTTGTGTAATTATATATCTACATATGGATTTGGATGATAACAAATGAATTCAAAGAATAAAGGAGTTTCAAACTCAAGTTGTCTACACAATGGAGTCAAGCACATCAAGGAAACAAGCATAAGCAAGAAGGGAATCAATTCACATTAAAGTCATAGAGTAATGTTGTAAATCTATCTTTCACATGTGCATGTTTTATTTGAATATTTTCAAAAGTGATTGATGCTTTTTTTTTACTTATGTAAAAGGTAGATGATTTTGTTTGAAATATTTGAAAACTAAAGTGTGCTCCTTTTGTCATATGTAAAAAGTAAAAGATTAGATTTGAATTTTTTGAAAAGTAAAATGTGCTCCTTTTATCATATGTCAAAAGTAAAAGATAAGGTTTGAAGTTTTTGAAAAATGAATGATGTTGTCTTTGACAATTAAAAAAGAAGAACCTTTTATTTGAATTTTTTGAAAAAGTGAATGATGTTTTTGACATATGAATCTTTTTAAATTTGAATATGAAGTCTCATATGCCTATAAACAGATCATTTGAGAGCTTCACATTGACAATACCAAGAGCATACAACATTCATTCAAAGTTTTCATTCTCTCTTCTCTAAGCATTGAGCCTTAATCATTATTCATTTTGAGAGATATAGTTTGCACTGTATTGTTCTTATTTCACTTATTAAGGAGTGTTTTCTGATAACCTACCCACTATCAGCTCTTGTATCAGTAAAAGGGTGTGTATAACCCTTGTGCATATAGAAATTGTTCTACACAGAGAATAGTTGAATCACCACGTGTAAGGTGATTGCAAGTGTAGAGGGTGTTCTACACGGATCCTTTGTAGCAGTGTTGTTCAAAGGTGTAACAGGTTTCTATCTCCACTTGAAGGAGGTTAAATAGTGAATTTGGGGATCTTCAAGAGGTAGCTTGAGGCGAGGACGTAGGCAGTGGGGCCGAACCTCGTTAACATACTGAGTTTGCTTCTCTCTTACCCTTACTCTTTATATTTATTATTGTTTCATATTTTGTTTATATTTTATATTGTATATTTGATTTATAATTGTTATTTTTTTTTAATACAACTCAATTCACCCCCTTCTTGTGTTAGTCATCTGGGCAACAGAATTTACTTACAAAAAAAAAAAAGGAATGTCCAACAACCCTTCAACTAGTGATTTAAGTATTTGTTTCAAGAACGAATACCGAATTTACCGTATAAAACACCAGTAGCTATTCAAAAGGTTGCCTAATATTTTCCTGGGTTTTTTATTAGCTTATCAAAAGAAAGGTTGCCAAATAAAATTGTATCAAGAGAGGACATTATATGTAAGTGTTGGCTTCAAAGCCAGCAAAGGAGCAACTCATGAATTAGAAAGTAGAAAACCTTGTTATGAAAAATTTTGAAGAGAAAAACATGAAACGGCTTCATCAACAACATTAATTTACAAGTAATTATACCTTGAAGCAGGAGTTGAAACCAAGGCATTTATCAACAAGGGAGTGAGTGGAGCGCCCTTCATAAATGATGACCAACTAGGTGCTTGAGCAGGCACACTATGAGGTATTTGATTGATTTGTCCATTCACATAGCCTGGCCAGAGATATGCAGAGGTGTCTAGTAGATTTCTGGCAATACAAGCCTCAACTATCAAATGGTGCATGTTTCCAGCTGAAATAAAGGTATAGGACGAAGATAAGAAAACCTAAAGAACATATCACGATTCACAATAACAGTAGTCCCATAAAAAGAACATAACAGAACTTGAAGATATATATATACAGATAGAAAAGAATACTGGGGTAAGGAAAAAGCTTGGCCAAAAACCAAAAAGTACCTAAATAATTTTTTTTTTTTTATAAGTAATAAGAAGTTTTTATTCATACGAATGAAATAGGCATAGCCCGTGTACACATTGGATGTTCAACTGGGTTGTTAGAGCAGACTAACAGATAGAACAATGGACGGAGGCAACCGAAACAGTTCCAAGGATCCAAGCATCCACCAAAGAAACATGTTTAGTTTTGTTCAAATAGTCTGCTATTTATTATTTTCCTAAGGAACATTTTCATTCAATCATCACAGCAGTTAGGTACATCGTGAATTCATTTTCCACAGTAAGAACATATGCTGAGAAAAGAGAAGTTTGCAGCCCCATTCAAAGTGAATTACAAGTAGTTTTGGTAGGCACCATGAGAAGACCTTCACAGTCACCACCATATGTAGGCAGACCATATTCAACATTGCTATATTGTTCCACACCTCTCCTCTAACTAAAAATTGCTCTTAAATTGTTGGTGGTTAATAAATCTAATGTTACTTACAACAGTCGATAGGCATATCTTTTAACCCAATGCAATCAAAGTATGCACTCCCCACATTGATGCCTGAAACAAAAAACATTGCCTTTGCAGCTGCCTGATTGGCTGCAGAAACAACAGATTGGGGTGGAGTCAGCAAGCCCTGATAGTCCCCAAGTATCTGTAGGCTAGAGACCAAATCATTGTGGCACTTCCCTGTAACCTTTTTGTCTTTCCATTGATTAGTAGAGCCGCATTCTGTTTCATCAACTGGTGCATTTTCCTCCTCAATTAGATCAGCAACCACAAGTGTTGTGATAGACAACAGAATGCATAATCGAGTATCAAGGCGAGGCACAGGGCCCTCAATGGGATCCCTTTCCTAACAAGTAAAAACACTATAAAAAACTTGGAGTAAGAAATAGAAATAAAATGTATGACATTTGTAATTATTATTTATATATTATCAAATGAAAACCTAGATGGTGATACTTGCTTATTTTATTTTTATTTTTATTGTTATTGTTATTTTGCTAGGTAAATAAAAACTTTATTTATAAAAGATAAATCGGCCTAGCCCAAGTACACAGGTATACAAGAGAATACTTACTTAATTCTAAAGATCAAATTGGGAACTTCACTCAACTGAGACACTTTTTTTCCCTTGGAAATGTAGCTTAGAGAGCAGAAAATTCTTATAAAAAACTTTTCAGATTGCCGACCGTCCAACAAGGGGAAGAAAAATCAAACATCAAGACAAGACACAAACTTACAAAACTATTACCTTTGATTCAGGCCTAATACCAAAGAGAACAAAGACAATTTAAAGGGTAGAAGCCGTAGTCAAATGCATAAGAAACATTGTAACTTATGACTAAAATATTTGACGTGTAGAAAGAAAGAGAAGAGAATTTCAGTACAGTTATAACGAATCCTGACCCTCTGAACAAGACGAAGAGATGCTATCCAAAGAGCTAAAAAAGTATCATGCCAGGACGTGCCATTTATTGCTTGAAGGGTTTTAATCAAACCTGCACACATGAAACCCCATTTTCATTTTTCTAGAAACTGGATTTGAAAGTGGGTCAAGCATCATTTCAATTAAAATTATATGTCAAGAACTTGGAACAAAATCTGGCTTCACCACTAATTATTTCAATAGCACTTGTTGCATTAACTAGACATCCATCCATGACATCTTCCAATAAAAGATCAAGCGGAAGCCAAAGAGCAGAATGGCTAGCTCCTTGGCATGGACCAGCTGAGGAAGATAGAGAACCAAAATCCATGACAGCGTGGAACTTTTGTGGTGAAGTTGTTTTGTAATCCCGAGACAAGACTGTTGGTGCATCTGAAGTCAACTGATGAAGAGCCTCAGGAGTTAGTGCATTTGAATTTCTTAGTGCTGATGAATTTGTTTCAAGTAACCGTAATCGCTGGATGAAATCGACCCAATGGGCAGGCCTGACAAAGTGACAGGCGTATTAATAAAAAAATTCCATTCAAGATACCAAATCTAAAAGTGATTTAAGGTAGTTGTGATCGGGCATCAAAGGCATGGATTAAATAATGCAACGTAGCAAGATTCATGAAACTAATAATGAAGAGGATAGCTCTTTTGGAAACTTCTGCAATAGTATATATAACCATCTCCAAAAGGAATCCCTCAAATATCAATGAAGAACAAACCCTATCCAATGTTTCATAAACCAAACATGATAGTCACCCAGCAAGATTTTACCTACACACAATTTATATAAAATGCATAAAGGTTGGGAAACAATTCATAAACGGGAACAGCACACATACATGTTCCGACGAGCCAAGAAAATTATTCTCGAAATTACTTTATTTTGCAGAAATTGCCCTATTAAATCGACGGACATCACAGTATTTTCATTCTGCAGTCTCTCCTGAAGTTCAGCCCTCTTCTCATCGTAATTATCATGGTAATCTAATTGCATTTCTTGAGATTTAGTTGCCCATATGGACCTCTTATCTGATGTAAGTTCTAGCAACCCTTCATCATCTAATGTTGCATCAAGCAGCTGCCACACAATTGAAAAGATAAACTGAACCACAAGAATCCCAGGTTCACTCGGGGTCATGCCAAATCTCTGTGAAAGAAGAAGAACATCATCTATTGATTCCATGACCCTGCATAAGAAAATAGGTTAGAAGCTACAAATGAAAAAATGACACTGATTTAGCTCAATCGCTATGTAGTTCAATAGTCAGCTTTAAATGAACTAACAAGCTTTATGATGGAAAAATTAGAGAGGAAGTAGAGTAGTATAAATAAAATGAAAACAAGTTCATTCATAGTTGAATGGTGAAGTTCTATTATTACATGAGTCATCTTAATCGAGTTTCTCTTGTATAATCCATGCGTACTTGTGCTGCACTTTGCGCTTTTGAAAAAAGATGACTTACTTATCAAAAACAAGTATAACAAGATTCATCCATAATGCATAAAAATAAGCATGCCATTGAAATTGTAATAAATTTAGAGATGGTAAATTTAATGCAGAGCAACTTCATTACACTTGAGTGGTGGAGTTATTATACTATTATGACTTCTTATTAGTAACCGAAGATTCCATTGACAATTGCCAAAGGCATAATCCAAGTACACAGAAACATTATAGTATTATAGCAAAATCCATGTGCAAAGAAAACATCATAACAACTTCGAAATATTTTATTTCTTTATTTTAAAATTATGAATCAATTGGATGTAATGACATAAAACCGAAATAAAATGTTGTGCATTGTGTAGCATCCAACACACCCCAAGAGTAGGTTTCAGTCCAACCTAACACTGGTTGCTCCAGTTTCATTTTTCCTCAACTCTTTCCATAGCAATTTCCAGTTATTTTCTGTATCTTAAACTCTATGTGCCAGAGACCAGAGCTGTTTACACGGCCCAAACACATATGAGGGGATGAAAACAATGAAGGCATCATTCGTGGTTGAGTCAATGAGATCAAGCAACAATTTAACAGCCTGATAATTACATTTATCCAGTCACAACAGCTAGCACTGTAAGGACATTCATGGCAGAGATACTATAGAATTTAGAATGGGGAAGAAAATGCTGGCAATATTGCCTAAGTGACGACAGTAGAAAATGAGTTTTTGCATCTCAAATAATTTTCTCCTTAACATGGCCATCTTTGGCAATGTTGTGATGCTAGGTAGCTTAGCAAGGCCAAGCAGTCGTTAGGTGTTGCCTAGTGACACTCTTAAAGTATTTCCATACAGTTCTAAATATCTGCTATATAGTTATCAAACAGGAGGCGCCGGTTTTTAGTCCTCGACTCCTCGAGGTGGAAACTGTATGACACTAAAATAAACTTGAGACCAACATGTGATATATCACAATAAACTTAAAAGTTTAAAAATATAAGATTAACATTTTCAAAGAATTTAGCTTTTCCTATCTTTGACTTTCTTATTTGTTGCAACATACACTCTTAACATTATCAGTCAGCACTTCCACAATTGTTCCAGGCCACACGGCAACAGAATACAATCAAATGATAGTGACAAGGTGAACCAAACAGAAATAAATGGCTCTGATAATATAACTCACTTCCGATAATTCAGATCATTTATCTGAAATTTAAGGGTAAAGGCATGTCTCTTAAGGAGTTCAAGATAAAGCCTATATGCCACCGGCCAAGATTGTCGATGCGGAATGACCCTGTACAAAAATTATCTCCGTGAATGTGACTGCCAAAAACAAGATAGTTGAACAAAAATGATAAGGTCACGCACACATATACCTATACAACACACACATAAATATATATATTGATAAGTGTAAATATATACATATGTGTGGTAAATATATACATATTACACACATATATGCGCGCGCGCGCGCGCGCAGAGAGAGAGAGAGAGAGGTAAAAAGAAAGGAAAACCGCCTTTTATAGTCTGATTTTCTATATGTTAAAACTTGATAATACAATAAATCCACAAAAGTCCCCTCAACAGATTATTTGGCTGAGTTGCTATTTTAGTTCTTGGCGAGCAAAACAACAATAAGAAAAAAAAAATGGATGCACTCTGAATTTAGTTGTTACTTTCTTTTCCTATATTTTCTGAGGAAAAAACGCACAGTGCATTGAAGAGAGCAAAAGCGCCGCTGACTGAAACTCATCGAGCAACAGGCGGTGAAAAGAATCGAACGGTTAAAAGAAAAAAGATTTAAGCAATCTCACATGATTTTGATAATACCCAACAAACAATATCCCAAAAACGGCCATCCCAAATCACCAAAACAGTCTCACCAAAAACAAAACAAAACAAGACCCGGAAAACCATTCAAAACAGAAACACAAACCTCGTGGAGAGCAGGGCAAGTACAAACATAGGCGGCACGATCTTCAGCACCAACGCCTTCTCCAGAAACTTCCAGAGAATAGGAAGGTTGTTGTCCCAGCAAATGTACGATACTAACACGTCGGCGAGCTCCACAGATGGCAGAGCCACTCCGGCGGAGTTTAAATTCGAACATACCTGTAACGCCCAGTGCAGAGGATCGCTACGCTTTCTCTGGGCCACTCTGGTTAGCTCTCTCACGCTGTCCCAGATACCAGTATGTACGGACACCATTCGGCCGATGTTTCATTCCTTCATAGATGGACAAGTGAACTCAGAGACATCCAAAGCCGCTCTATTTCTGTACCAGTTCCTTCAGCCGAATTTGAGGGTCGTATTATCTCGATTCTCGATTTCCAAAAATCATTTTCAGGTAATTCGATTAAAATTTGGTTAGTTAATATATATATATATATATATATATATATATATAAATGATCTTAACAAATCAAATAAATAAGTTCTGAACAGATTTTTGTAAATAAGTATACCACATGTTAAAAAATAGTAAACAAAATTATTATTCATGTGTGTATATATATAATACTCATCCATCATTAACTTAATTTTTATCCTTTAAAATAAAAAATTTAAAAATAAATAGATAATATATTATAAAAATAAAATAAAAATATATGTTATTTAATAACTCGGACGAGATTCCAAGTCTTGTTTATAAAAATTCAGCTCTGGCTAAAAATTATCTTTTACAAATTTAGTTTTGAAAGTTACAAATTCCAAATCGGAACACATTAAAAATAAGGAAACTATTATAAATATAATTAAATTTTATAAAAATAAATTTATAGTAAAACATAATTTTTTATAATAAATAATTTTATAATTTAACGTATCATATTAAATTATATTAATATAAAAATTTATTCGTATAAAATAATTTTGTAACCAAAACATTTAAGAAACCTACGGAAGAAAAGTAGTTACATTGCTTCAATGCTTAAAACATTTAGATGAGTAGTAGATGAAAAGAAACATTTAATATTAGCTGATCCAGACTTTGTTAGGCCACCAACTATTTGTCTAATTTTTCAAAAACATGGCGATTTAGGTTGTAAAATATCATCTCAAATATTATATATAATATTGTTGAGAGGATTGATCAGTCTCTCACAAAGCCAACTAAGAAGAAGTGGAGAATCAATTCATTTTCAACCAAAGCAATAACAACAATGTGCAATTGATAACGAAGTATAAGGCTAAATTTGAATGCTAATGGGGGGTTCAACCAAAAGCTGGCTCAGACCACCCCCCTTCAGTATCTCTCCCTCCCATATTTCACTCATTCAGTCCATCTTCTGATTGAGAGAGCCGACCCTAGTTTTAAAGAGAGAGACTCCTCCTTCTCTCTAGAAACCACCCACAAAGATAGAGACTCCCCCTTGGACTCCTCCCTCATCTCTCGTCTCTCTCTTCTCTAGTTTTTCTTTTCGTTTATTTCTTTGATATTTTTTAGTACAAAGTATGGCGAAAGATTGATCTAGTGCTCTTCATTGTCCAGCAACCATCACGCGCCCCACTACAAGACTCCTAAGATGCCGATCCTTTGGACGAGCGAAGAAGTTCGCCAAACAAAATCCTAAAGTTATAAGCTATAAGTGCATGTTTGGAATTGCGGTTGGAAATATAGTTTATAGCTTTAAGGCTTATAACTTAAGTAATAAGTTCTATTATTGAAAAGTTATTTATTGTTTGGTAAATATATGTTTAAAACACTTTTAAACATGTTACGTTTATTTAAAATAAATTTAAAAAATACTTTTTGATGTAGAAATAACTATTATTAAATTTTTTAAATATTATGATCATATTTTTGAAAATTTGAAAGTTATAATTATTTTAAAATTGTATGGATATTTTCATTTATTAACAATCTTTTTTAAAATTATAATTACATTTTGCATTATTCGAAAAAGTACGTCTGAGAAAATGATATTTTTCCTCAAATGTACTTTTTAGTTTATTTGAGATTAAGTGCATGTTTGGGATTGTGATGGGAAATATAGTTTATAATTTTAGGACTTATAACTTAAGTAATAAGTTCTACTATTAAAAAGTTATTTATTATTTGGTAACCATATGTTTAAAACACTTTTAAACATGTTATGTTTGTTTGGAAACAAATTAAAAAAATACCTTTTAAGGTAGAAATGACGATTATTTAAATTTGTAAGGATTATGATCATATATTTGAAAGTTTAAAAATTATAATTATATTAGAGTTGTATGGATATTTTTGTCTATTGATAATTTTTTTAAAATTTAAATTATGTTCCGTATTATCCAGAAAATCATGTTTGAGAAAAAGAATCAAAATGATACTTTTCTACGAACGTACTTTTTAGTTTATTTGAGATTAAAAATATTTTAATATGTAACACTTAAATAGTCTAATTTTTTTATTAAAAAGCTTTTAAAAATATTTAAATATTTTTTAATACTTTTAACACAACCTCAAACAGATTCTAAACATATTTTAATAACATCCAATCGACTTAATTTTTTTTATTAAAAACTATTAAGCCTATTTAAATACTTTCTAAAATTCTTACCTACATGCGTTTAATGAAATTTCTCTTCCTTTTCACGTTTCTCAATAAACGAGGATGAAATCGTAAATTCAAAAGTCGGCCTTTGACCGTTTGACGTAGAACGAGGGGCGAGTTTTGCTTGACTAGCACGGTGGAGCTAAAGACGACAACGTCTCCCAAGCCAATCACGTACCCGCAAGTGGTAACTGTCTACTGTCTAAATCCTGGTTTGGTTTCCGGCAATCTTTTCAATCAATCTCATTTTAATATTTAAATAATATTTTTTAATTTAAAATTTTCAAACTTTTCATATAATTATTACTAAATTATTATAACTTTCATAAATTTCTTAACAAAATATAAAAAATAATTTAACTTTTTTAAATCTCTAAACAAAAATTATATTAAAAAAATTATATTCTAATCATCTTTTAATTTTATAATTTTTTGTATTTAAATTTTTTTTCTCTCGTTTCCAAAAATTTCATAAAAATCTTACCTCAAAGAATAACTAATATTTACTAAAATTTCAAAAACATTTCATAAAAATCACTAATATTCATAAATTATTTTACAATTATTCAAATAATTATCATCTCATCTTATGTCATATATGTAACCGACCTAGGCCTTACGACAAATTGAAAAGGAAAATGATAGACTCAAAAGAGTCTACCAAACTTTTATACCGAATTGTGTTTTATTTTTTGTTTTCTCAGTATTTGTGTTTGTTTATCTTTTAATATTATATTTTTAATTTTTTAATTTATTTGTTTTAAAAATACACAAAAAAAAAAAAATACTTTAAATAAAAAAGACCACAATGCACAAGTCGAATCTCTCTCCAATGAGCACTCCTTTTGTGTAAAAAAAAATAGATCACACATAAAAAAAAAAAAAAGTGTAAAAAAATACTTTTTTTTATTAATGGGACCCACTTTTTTACAAAAAATTTGTATGAAGTTTATCTATTTGAGACTTCAAGTCTAGTATTACTCATCTAAAATAATAAAAAATAAAACATTTCCTAAAAATAAAAATAAAAATAAAAATAAAAAGGATATGGAAATGGTGGGAGAGGGGTATACAAAAAGAAATCAAATTGTAAAAACTTCTAAAATAAATAAAAACTTAAAATCTTAAAGAAATTGATCTATTTTAATGAAATCTTTATGCCTTTTTATTTTAGGTATTTTTTAAATATTTACACTTTTGTATTTTACAAATTTTTCATTAACTTTCTCTTTTCTAAGGATTTTTTAAATGCATACTATAATTTCTAATGCTTGGATTTTTAAGAAGAAATCTGAAATATTAGATGTCTTATTTCTATTTCACTTAAAACTAAAAAAAATATCAATATTCCTTATTTAATACTTAAATGATCTATTATATAAAATTCCTTGAATAATAATCATTATGCTCAAGTTAATAATTAAATTGTTATCATATAATTAGCATTTTTCATTTTTACAACATCAATCTAATTTAAAAAGAATTAATTTTTTTTTACAAAAAAAGAAAAAAAAAAACTAGCCATATTATCCTAGAAAATGGAAGGACAATAACACACTACCATTGTAGGCCACCTACTCATACATTTATGTTCAGCAATCTCTATGTTCCTAGAAATTGGTCAGTGGTCACTGCCTAAAAAGGGTTCCTCCCATTTAAGATAAAGTATAATCACCATTGCATCATTTCTATTTTTGTTTAAGGCAATTCAGATCAAATAAGATCAAATAAAAATTAAAAATTAAATAAAATTTTATTTTTTAATATTATTTTTATTTTAATATTTAAAAAAATTAAATTATTTATTATATTTTACATAAAAATTTAAAGAAATTATAATAATCGTGATAACTTAGTTTTACTAATGAAACTATCATGTCTTCATGTACTTCTATTCAGCATATCACTTTGTCTTTTTAAACTTATTATTAGTGAAATTAATTTTTTGTTTTTTTTTTTAATTTTTTAATTTTTAAATATTAAAAAAAATACTCAAATATACTAATACTAATATTTTCAATTATTAAAAAAATTCTAAATACTATAATGATAATTTTGAGTAGGCTAAACGATGAAACTAATTAGCATTATTTTTGTTTTTAAAGTTTTATTGGTTAGAATAACAAAAAAATTAGGACGATATTACGTCTACAAAAGATTTTTACCGAAATTTTTTACCAATTATTTAGTTTTTTTTCAATTTTTTCTTTCGTCATTTTTTAGAAATATTTAGATATTTTTTAAAAATAAAAAAATCATATATTTATTTAAAAATAAAAAAAATCATATATTCATTTAAAAATACTTATTTAATGTTTAAGAAAATAAATAAATAAAATAAAATAAAAGTTTCGGTGATTGTATGTGGCACTAGTGGTTTTCAAAAAATTAAAGTGGGCAGGGTAGGTAGTGATGATGACAGGGAAAAGCAATCTCCAACCAGAGTTGGATCGCCTTTAATCCCAAGTGATGGTGATTGTGATGCCAGCCATTTTGGCTTTCAGTGCCAAAATACTTTTCTCCATTGAAAGGTTAGCACTAAGCACTGGTTATGCACATTTACGGTGCTTCATATTCAACAAAAGAAGTTATTATAATGATATATCACTAATCATCAATTGTTGAATTTCTTGTTTAAAAAATCAAATTAAGGATTGATCTAATGGTTGATATATTATGGAAGTACAATGAATTAAGATGAGAATGTACTATCTTGCATAACTACTTCGACGAATATATCAGAATGAGTTATGAATTTAATAAGCGGTTATTTGGATAGTAAGATGAGATAATATAATTTTAAATGACAGTTAAAAATTAAATAAAATATTATTATAATAATATTATTTTTATTTTAAAATTTTAAAAAATTAAATTATAATTTAAAAATTTTGAATTATTTATTATAATAATAAAATTAAATAAGACAGATTGAGAATATTTTTTATTTATTTTAAGAACATCATGACTTTCATCCATTCATTAAAAAAGAACAAATAAAAAAAATACCAAGACCTTGCTTGAAAAGAAAGACAAGACTATGAATACAAGAAGGGCCCCTTCTACCCATACTCTCTCACTCTTACATTTTAAAGCAAGCTTTGCTAATTGGTGATTTACTTTGTTTCCCTCTCTAGGAGTGTACTGCAGCTTCTATGATAGCCTATTTGTAAGGACTTTCTTGATATCTTCAATTATTTATCATATAATTATAAAATTTTTATTTAATTATTATAATTTTTTAAAATATTTAAACAAAATATAAAAGATAATTCAATTTTTTAAAACTGAATTATTAAAAAACTATTAATAATATCAAAAAACTATGTTTTAAGTTTTAAACCTCTTTTAAGTTTTAATGTTATAATTTTTTTATTTAATATTTTTTCTTATTTTCTAAAACTCTATAACAATCTTAATTCAAACAATTTTACTGTTATTAACAAATTATTTAACTACTTTATTTATAGATTTATTATCTCATCTAATATGTGTAACCGAACGAAGCCTTAAGAAATAGGTTGAATTGACTTAATCATTTGATTAAACCTAATTAGTACAATTGTATATATAAGCATAAAAAAAATATTCATTCATCATTCATATTATCACAACTAGATTCATGATTAATCAACTTGATAAACTCATACCCATAACCATACTGATAAACATAATCCAACCCATCATACATATCCAATAAATAAGATTATACTATAAAATTAATCTAAATACAGATAAATATAGCAATAAAAAATAAGATTTTATTCCACAAATGACATGAAAAAACCTCCTTCTAAAAATTAACTTAAGTAATTAATAGAATTAAAAATAGATAAAGTTGAAGTGCCATCCTCAGAATTCTTAGACTTATAAAATTGACATATTTTATGATAATTTGACCAAAATGAAACTTAGTGTATATTAATGCAAATTTTTTTACAAGTCTTTCAATATGATTCAAAGTATATTTAGCTCTGAGAGTATGGTGTCACCACTCCTAATCTACATGCTATATGGTACCTTCTTTTCTCTACAGAATTACAAGGAATCAGAGAGATCATTGCAGCTCCTTTGGAAGTGAACAGACTTGGTTTATACTGTTATATGTTGGAGGCTGGGCAACCATGAAAACGAAGGGAGGGATGGTTAAATAGTAATTTTATATACAGTTATGAAGTGTCGTGTAGTCATTTTGAAAAAAAATTATGTCTATTATTAAAAAATTAATATTATTTTTATGTAAGTCCTTTATTCATTTATTTTGTTTAAAATAATTATATAATACTTAAATATTTAAAACATGATCATATTAAAAGGAAGAAAAACACGATCCTGTCGGTGAAAAAGTCAAATGCCTACTAAAACTACGTGCTAACTTGATTTGTCAAATCAATGTATTAGGATCAAGCATTTATTTCCCTAGAGTGGGTGGTGATTGAGAAGTGGGGAAGTTTACCTAATTATTCAGTACGCTGTCGTTGTTTAATACCATATACTTAGAACAAAACCAATATGCTCTGATTCTGTTTTGAGGTTGGAAAATTTTATATACCGTACTATCGTCTTATTTATATTTTATTAAATAAAATATTACATATTTATTATTATTAAATAATAATTTATTACATGATTTTTTATCATAAAATAATAATAAATACATCACATCATATATAATAAGATGTAAGTAAAATAGTGTTGAAGAAAATTATGTGGATATAGTAATTTGAAAAAATAAATCTGACTTTGAGGCGTGTAGAACATTATCTTTAAGGTGATAATTGTCCCTACTCAAAAGAGTTTGTTACTGGGTTACAAGCAATTCACCTCCAAAATACAACAAAGTCACCAATTGCAGATAACAATTCTAAAGTCTTTTTTTTAGAATTTTTCTACAAAATTATATAAGTGACTGAAAAAATAAGAGAATGGAATAAATAAATTCATAGGTCTCATCCTCTATTTATAGAGAGTGAAGTGACACCATGTGAAAAATAAAAACTCTTAACTTGTGACTTTTCAAGTGATAGTTATAGTGTAAAAGTCATGTTGTTTCATTTAGAAATCAATTGATGTGCCTAGACACCCATTGCACCCATCCAAGTGGGTCTTCACAAGGGCCGGGCCAGTTCTGTTCATGCATGGTGCCCATTCGGCCCAGTCATCATGTTTCTTCAGTCCAACCGGTTCAACCCATGCAAGATATCTCTTTAGTCCAAGCATTACGTCTCTTCAACCCAACTTGTTTAGCCCAAGCATTGTGCGTATCCAAGTCTTCGCACGGGCCGGGCCGATTCTGCCCATGCATGGTGCCCCATTTGGCCTAATCATCATGTTTCTCCAGTCCAACCGGTTCAGCCCATGCATGGTGTCTTTCAGTCAAGCATTGTGCCTATCCAAGTCCAACACTTCACTTATTCTACAAAATAAATAAAAGTGCACTTGTGGAGTTTCGAACTTCTACCCTTTTATTTAAAACATCACATCACTACCACTGAACCAATGCATTTCTTTGAGATAATGGTTTACTAAAATATATAATAACTTTTATTCAAGAAATTCACATATTTAATATCATAATCTATAATAAATATAATAGATAGTGGTGTAGTGTATAGTATTACTCTTTAAGTTATACATGGACAAGCACTTATATGCGACACTTTTTATGGGTTCTAATTGAAGAGTTACAAACACAAAAATTACGTAAAAGTAAATTCATAAACTGACGTGACTTTATAAAATCCGTTATTTCTACTTTACGATAAAAGTAATTTTACAATATGACATATTACATCAAACGTCATTTTGTGGATTTATTTTTATATAATTATTTTGTCATTAAAGTATTTCTCTAAATTTCTAATCTTTTACTGTTTTTATTCAAATTTCAAGATTTTGAAAGTGAAAGCAATAGAATCAATAGATATATAGAGTGATCTATCTTTTTAGTGATCAAGCGTTTCAAATTCTCACTAGCCGCATTGAAAAAACGAACGAGTTGTTTGCCAAAGAAATCCAAAAGAAATGGCATGCAGTAGGGTTCTTAGGAACTTCTCAATAGACTTTTGCCAGCAGCAATAATAGGTACTGAGTTTTCTACTCATATATGATTCAACCATGCAGACTGATAGGATCATTTTTGCATACTTGTTTATGCATTTTACTGATGTAATTAATTGTGTATTAAAAAAAATTTAATACAACCAATCATATCAGTAGAGTGCACAAAGAATACGTAAAAATGATAGTATGTAACATTACTCAATATATATATACAATCATTTTTGTATACTCCCTACGCACTCCACTGATATGATTGGTTAGATTATTTTTTTTAATACACAACCAATCACATCAATGGAGTGTGCAAAAGAGTACACAAAAATGAATGCACATATAATTTTTGAACCAAAAAAAAAAAAAAAGATGAAAAAAAGTTCTACATTGAGAGAATCAATTTAACAATAGATATATTACAACTTCTTAGTCATGACATAGATAAAGCACATATGAAAAGTTTATCACTCTTTCTAATAAAAATAAACATCTCGGACTAAGAATTTCAGATTGCTTATACTTTGAATTGCTTATAAATGGAATAGACTATAGACCAAGAAGAATAGTAACAAAATTTTGATGCACAGTCCAGCATCTCTATGATTTTCAGAGGGTGGAGCAAGGAGTCATGACTAGAAGTCCTCATCCAGCTTAAAGACATAGTTTTTCCCGCCATCTTGAAGGCTTGACATTACAGATGCCTTCTGATATTCTCCCACTCTTCTCTCAAAGAAGTTCGTCTTGCCTCTGCCCAATAAAAAATAAAGAAAATCAAGCTGGAACCCAATTACAGAACATCCCGATCGGTATGATTATAGTTTATACCCAACAAATACTAAAGTCCAAGATCTTAATGACATATTTCACAAATGCATTGACTCAAAGTCAAAATGGGAAGCGAAACAAATTCTGTTTTTTAGGCAAAAAATATCTACTAACTCACATGCCGGATAATATTCATTGATGGTTTCTTTTGAATATTATCCGGCAACAGAAGACTTCTAAGAGGCACCCCCTGGGGGTTACTGCCTACCTTTTTTGTTGTGGTTCTGAGCATGGATTACTGCCTACTTGTAAATGAAAAAAACATTTTCTGAGATATTGAATAACCACTTGGGTTGAAGACAACACAAGATTATCTCCTCTAGACATCAGTAACTCAGCAGTACTTCTAACTTTTGCTTGAGTTTGGAAAATTCAGAACAACCTAACCAATGCTCATCATACTTACTGCAAAGAAATAAACTCCATCCAATCAAAAGGATTTTCCACATTGTACTTTCTCTGGTACCCTAACGCAACCTGGTGCCAAAACAAAAATTATAAATAAAAAATGTCGAACTTTCCAGCAGGAAAGTAGGAGAAAAATGAACAACTTAGTGGAAAATTACCAAAAGTCGGTCGGCAACAAACTTTATGTACTGGCTCATGAGTGTTGAATTCATGCCAATCAATGCACATGGGAGGGCCTCACACACAAACTGTGTCTCAATTTCTACAGCTTCATGGACAATGCTATGAACTTTTTCCAAGTGTAGTTGCTTCCTTAGCAAGCTGTAAGAAAGAACAATAAATGAAGATTTATTCTCCCATAGTTCATATTCACAACATAACAGAAACTAAACCTATACCTATGATTATAGCCCAAGTATTTGAATGTAGCAACACCCAGTAAAGCAATTATTCTAGTTTCTAGCCAACATCAAATGTGAAAGTTAACATCTAGACTAAAAGGGAAGAAAAGCAGTAACCTGTAAAGAAGACAAGCAAAGTCACAATGGAGGCCCTCGTCTCTAGAAATAAGCTCATTTGAGAACGTCAAACCTGGCATCATTCCCCTCTTTTTGAGCCAGAAAATGGCACAGAAGCTGAGGACCACAAAAAAGAAAAACTACATAAATGTAAGCCTCAGGACAGTAGAGTAACATAGAAAGGCAACCATATCCTTTTTTTTAATTAGTAAATAAATTATATTCATCAAAGAATAGGCAAAAGCCCGATACAATGTATGGTTGCCATAACTAGGTATGAGCAATGGAAATAAGAAAATCATGTAACTCTAAGCCATTGAGGAAGACTACCTTCCTGAAAAAAAGATTCCTTCAACACATGCAAAAGCGACAAGTCTCTCTGCAAACAAAGTGGAACTGCACAAGATGAAAAATGAAAAATTGTAAAAAAGCACTTAAATTCAAACTCAATATGTTTCCTTTTTATGCAAAAAGTTATATCAAATCACTAGTTGAATTCTACAAGCAAAATTCACTATTTGAGAATTGCGTAGAGCAGAATCCAACACATGATATGATGATTCGATTAAACGAGGCACTTTAGTGTATTTCAAGGAAACAGCTGCATCTAGTTTGTTGCAGGGCACAAAGATGATCTCCTCCCATATTGGGGAGAAAACAGATAAAACTGTACAACTATACTCATTCTCTCTTAATTAAGTTTGATAGCGTTCATATGGGAGCTCAACGCTCTATTTATGTTATTAAAGATGGAGCTTGTGTTGGTTTTCTTAATCAACATTTTTTTAAGTGGTTTTCTTAATCAACATTGGACAACAAATATTGAACATTAATTAAAATCTTGATAAATACATGCAGGGTGGCTCCCTTTAATATAATTACTGAATGTATGAAAAAAAAAACTATAAAAATCAATAGAATGATACAGACCTTTGAATCCAATCTAATGCCCACTTGGCCTTCCTAGCAATGCAAGGTATGTTTTCAATTGCATTGAACAACCTATGCTTCTCTTTTGGATCTTTGATATATGTCTCCAGAAGCAAGCTGTACATTTCTGACATAAGGCAGTAGCACATATATCAATCAGGTAGCCAGTAGGTCAAGTACTAGGTTACAGCAAAAAAAACCACAGGCATCAGTTACAAAGCTCTACCAGAATGAATATTCTCCATTGCCATTTGAAATCCGTAGAATGCCCGAGCCTGAGAACAAAGAGAAGGCTGAATTTTAGTTGGTAGGTCTTTAATTTGAATCTGGATAACATACGGATATTGTAAAGAAATGGTGCATCCTCAACTAGAAAAATAAAAAGAGGATAAGAGAAGGGAGGGAGAGGCTAAATTTTAGAGAAATAGGTGAAAAGATTTCATATAAACTACATACTTGATCCCATCAATACTGTGAAATAGAACATAGAGTTGGTTAAAATTTTTGACGTCAGACTCTAAATACAAAATCACCATCCCAAAAGCTATGCCTTGATCTATATGGTAATTTCTTTCAATCCTATTTACTACAATTCAACAAGCAAATAGCTCAACAAGAAAACTCTTCTAATAGTTTAACCTTTTTTTCTGATGTCTCCCCTACCAGGACAACCTTAAATGACCATGATCTAGATGAAAATATGGAAACATCATTGAATGCTATAAACAATAACAGGATGGATCATATAAAAAAGTGGAAACCAAAAAAATATGTAACTACAAATATATAGATCCTAACCAACAAATTCACCTCTGGCACTTGAACATCATTTAGAAATCTAGCGGCCAGGTTCTCCAGTACAATCCCATCAGATGCTGCAAAAAATGCCAGTACATGGCCAATGAAAAATTTCTCAGAGTCAGACAAAGCTCCCCACTGCTGAATGTCCTGGGAAAGATCAACCTCCTCAGCTGTGAGCCCAATGAAAAGTCATAAGAATATGTTGAAAAATAAAATCAAGTGTATGCATAGAACCCTTCAGTAAATCATTTTTATGATCGAATAAGGCAAGGTGCAACACGAGAACCATTCAGTAAATCATAACCTATCTTAGCAGCTTAATCATGGACTTATAAGAACTATTAAATTCTAATATTGTGGTGTGTCTTAGGCTACCCCAAACTCCATTGAATACCAACAGCTTAAGTCTATGGGACAGTTGGCAGCCATGTGCTATGAGAACAGAGGCTACATTTTAGTACCACACTTGCCACTGCAAGCATGCTCAAAGTAGCTTAAAGATTGTTCCAAGCATTTAAAAGCAGGTCCTAATTATGAAACTTTTCCCCCTCTGAGACCTAAGATAGCTCTCAGTCTTAGCATGCATCTTCCACCTTAAACCTGCAGCCCATTATCTTATGTCTGCATACTCTAGTATTGCTGCAAGCTTTCTTACTAGCCAAAGTATTTTATAGTGCTGGCATGGTATCATTATAAACAGTTTATATTCTGGATGTAATTCATGAAATAAGAATTCTCTCAGCTTAAT
The DNA here is from genome assembly GCF_018687715.1 of Carya illinoinensis. Classification (NCBI taxonomy): domain Eukaryota; kingdom Viridiplantae; phylum Streptophyta; class Magnoliopsida; order Fagales; family Juglandaceae; genus Carya; species Carya illinoinensis. The sequence goes on along the minus strand of NC_056753.1, from coordinate 25,343,246 downwards.
GGTAAACAACTGTTCCCAAAATTAATACATGAACCCTTATATGCAATCACCCAAATATTAGTTTCAATTGCAGTTGTTCCTTTTAAAGAACTTCGAAACTTTTTCTTTTCTACTTTGAGTTTGTGAGCTAAGATCTTTGTAAGGAATGATGAGAATGTACTGAATCTGTTTCTGTTTTAGTTTTCCCGTTTTCTAGAGTGTCGTAAGTATTGCCTTTGTATACTTCTTGTGTACTTGGGCCATGCCTATTCATGATAATAAAATTCTTATTAATTATCAAAAAAAGAACAAACAATTTCACAAAACTCAAACCAAGCAAAAAACATGTAATTGAAAACACAACATCACAAATTGCTTACATTCGTACCACTGCATAATTCCAAGTTGTTCATTTTTCAATAGCATAATGTCCCAAGATCGGTATCAATATACATGCATGCATGCATACATGTGGTGATTTGAGAGAGAGAGAGAGAGAGAGAGAGAGAGAGAGAGAGAGAGAGAGAGAGAGAGAGAGAGAGATTTCCGCAAGCACGAGAAGATAGAGCCCGCGTGTTCAAAGCAGGCTGTCATCATCTAGCCGCAATATTCAACAAATCTGATATATTAAATTAAGCCAAACATAAAACAAATACAAAACTTAAGCAAATGAATGTCAACCCCGAAGAGTAAATTAATTTCCTTTTACTGAAATTTTTTTTCTCAAATATGGTGTTTCTGGAAACATCTTCCAGAGTCACCATTCTCGGAGAGAACAAAAACATGAAAAACAACTCATTCTTCTCAAGAATTTCAACTGCTGCCTGGCATCCCTCTTTAGACATACTCATGCATTGTCGAGCTTAATTGTGTTGATTTTATTGTTATTATGGAACTTTTGCTGACCCCCCGAAGGACGGAAACGTGGCTCCATCACTGTACGAGGGTGCAACGGAAACCACCAGCATTTCAAACAATAGGTACAGGTGCCCGACACCATAAATTACAACTAGAAATTCAAAAAGAAAAAAAAAAACAGATACCCAGTTCCGAACAGTCGCAGATGAAAATGAAATAATCAAAATTTCAGAGAAAATGCACAAGAAAACAAGACGGTTAAGAAAGAAAGTGAAAGTACCGGTCCAGAAACTGGCTTCAGCCTTCTTGTACATCTCCCAAAGCTGTTTGTACCTTATGGGGAACATACAAAACCTCTCGTTTTGCTCCTTCAATATTGGCTCTTCTTCCTTCTCTTCTTCTTTATCTTCCTCTCTGCCATTTAGTATTAGTCTCTCTACCCCATTCTGCAGGGAACCCATTGTACTGTGCCTATCTCTTTCTGTCTGTGTTTGAACTTTGAAGCTTATGTCAATATTGGGGTTAGATAAACCCTATAAAACCGCCTGAGGATCAGAGGAAAAACTGACAAAGAGAGGTTGAAAATGTTGATAGCGAACCACCACCCCAACGCTGCCCGTGAATTATTATTTATTGCAGTTGGAGAGGGAGGCACTGATTTGTACGACGACGTTTTTCGCGTCATTGGAGGTTGGGTTAGGTTGTGGACTATTTTCTGGGCTTCTGAGATTGGGCTGGGTTTGGCTTTCTGAAACTTCACTGCGATAAATATCTGCTAAATGGTTATTCTTTTCTACTTTTTTTTATTATAATTATGAATATATAAATATTGTATAATTATTTTAAAAATAAATAAATATAAAATATATATAAAAAGAAATTAATTTTTAATAATAAATTTTATTTTTTTAAATAATTATAGGATACTTATATACTCTATAATTTTATATAGTATTATTTTAAATAAAATTCAATAATATAAAAAGAGTTAGAATCTAACAAAATACTGCATAATATTAAATATAAAGAAATTATAGTTATAATTTTAAAATGTATAAATTTTATATTTTCATTTTATACAAATTAGATAAATTTAAAATTTATATAAAAAAATTATTTTTAATAATAAATTTATTTTATTTTTAAAAAAATACATAAAATTTACATGCCTAAAAAGGGTATCTAATATTACTTTAAAAAAAAATACAAACAAAATACAACTTTTGATGCAAGAGTTTGCAATACTTCGACTGAACAGAGATTGACGAAGTGACGGTAGATACTTTTGCGCTGTGATTGATTGCTTCAGCCTTCAAGGCAGTTGATAAAGTCTTTTCAAACTCTCGTCTTCTAAACCGTCAGAATAAGATGTAAGCGTCAATGTGTACCAGTCTGTACTTGTTTTTTATTTAACCCAAAAAAAAAAAAAAAAAACCACCTGTATTTACCATACATAAATATTTTTCTTGTTTCTTTATATTAAACTCTACAATTTATCAGCAACCCTACTTAAAATTTGATTTCAAAATCAAAATAAAAATGACTTGTAAACTTGAAATTAAATATTTACTAATAATATAAGAATAGGTATAATTATATAATTTGAAGAAAAATAATTAATGTTGTTTTCAGTCAAAGAAAGATATTAAGTTTTTCATTTTATACTTGTACAGATTTATCTTCTTAAAGTTATGGGTGCTAGCTGCACCATACAGTGCGGGGTAACCGCCTCCCAGCCCCTCGCCTCCGCATGGGGAAGATGGAGAAATTTGTCCCCATACCCCATCCCGCATATTCGAGTGCAAGTTGGGGCGCAATCTGCCCCCTACTGGACTTTGGGCTTAGAAATCGCTGAAATGGACCTAAAATGACCCATAAATTTTTCTTTTAAGCCCAAAAATAGTTTATAGCCATTTTGAGACCATAAAATTATAATTAAAAAAAAAACGGTTTAAAAACCAGATAAAAAAAGTTACATGAATAAAAGTTACTAGTTTAATACCTAATAAACTAATAATAATAACTAAATTATCACAAAATTGAAAAGTTAAACAATTACAAATATAAAAGTGTCCAAGGGACATTATATCAATATTACAAATCATTGAATACATGATATGAACAAATGATTCAAATTTTGAATATTATAAAGATTGAGTTGTGGTTTGCCTTTGACTGTGATATTTAGGGTGACTCAGGCTTAAGCACATATTTATATTGCAGCGGAGGTAGATGTCGTCTCATGTGTTGCTATAACAATTAATATTGATGAAATCGAAATGAATATAAATATATCAAAATAATAAAATAAAAATAATTACTAGGTGGTCCAGATCCAGACTGATCACCATCCTCCTCCTCATCGATCTCATTAAAATCTAAAACATTCGGAACATGAATATCTTTTTCTATCGTCTAACTCTATGTGCATATCAATGCCTCCACAGTTGTAGGAGATAATGAATTACGAAAAGGATCTAATATGCGCATTATGGTACTAAAGGTTGACTCTGAGGCCACGGTGCTAATAGGGATGACCAATACAACGGACAATCTTAGAAAGGATGAGATATTTCTTTGTTGCAGCCTTCCACCATCCTAATATATCGAAATCATCATTATCATCTTGGACCATATCTCCTGACGAGTAGTTGTTTAACTCCAAAATCACATCCGTAGATTGATGGACTAGTGTGAAATTCTGTGCGAGGGTCTTAGTCCACGACATTCTACTCTTCCTTGTAGAAGGCCCCGTCACGGCGTCTGTAGGAGACGTTGGGATAGGTGTATGTTTTTTAGATGCAGTACCACTCTTAATTGCATTAAACTCATCATATAATTTAGTCAAGGTATCTCGGGCCATTTCACCAATAAGATCAACTCATGCATGATTGTGCGCAAGTCCCAAACCATATAACATACCTGAAACTTTCAGACGAGAATCAAGAATAACAACCACATATAACAAAATATTCATTCTAGTCAAATCTCTTCAATAATTGTTATATTTTAGCATCATGGTCACTACCATCCTCATCATCCTTTCATTGGAACCCTTACGCATGTTTTCTAATTCTTCTTTCAACTTACATATTTGTTGATAAAACTCATGGATGTAGGGTACAAAGAACCAGACATATTCAATGTGACATCGTACAAAAGTCTGAGAAAATCAATAAAAGTAGAAACTAACACCCAATCGTCATCATTAGGCTTTCCTAATCCCTCGTGTTCATCAAAGTATTTGACATGTTGGATGTTTTCATCACCTAATAATTGAAAGGCTGCCTTATATTCTTGGGTAGCCTCCAACATCAAGAAAGTTGAGTTCCATATGGTGGGAATATTAGTATAAAGACCCTTATTCGATGTTATGCCCACAGCTTTCGCAACAACTTGAATTTCTCCAATCAGAAGAAGAAGAACTCACAAATTTCACAGCAATTCTAATTTGTGCAACCGAACCATCAACATCTTTCAACCCCCATTCACAATTAAATTCAAAATATGTGCATCACATCTAACATGCAAATATTCACCATGCAAGAATGTCTTATTTACCTATCTAAGATAAGTTTTTAGATATCCCAAGACGACATCATTAGACGAGGCATTATCAACCGAAATAGTCAAAACCCGTGCCAACCCCCGACTCCTTTATTGCGGCCTCCAAGGCCTTCTCAATCGCGTCACATTTGTGATCAATTATTTGACAAATCACCATTGGGATAAGTTATTTGACAAAACTTAATAATTTTTTTATGAAGAACCCAATCAGAATCAACAAAATGTACAGTCAAAGACATGTAATTCATATTTTGGATAGAAGTCCAAATATCGGTAGTGAGGCAAACTACCAAACTTGCCAATTGGCCCCTCAAAACATCTTTGTCTTTTCTGTACATCTTTTTAATATTTTTTGCCACAGTGTAGCGAGAATGAAGCGTAAATCTCGATTCCAACTTTTGAACAAATTCTTAGAACCCTCTACCCTCTACAAACTGAAAAAGTAACTCGTCCATGATAACCATACGAGCTAACTTCTTTCTACATTTATCGGGATTATACTTCGTATATCCCTTCAACGTTGGACCCTGGCCCCACTACTCCCATCCGTCATTTTTCTTAATCCAATATCTAGTCTAGATTGACTCTTTTCTATTAAGGATCTTAATATTGGACTCTTCTTGCATTGTTCCTCTAAGTGAACCTTCATCTGGGATGTACCATGTTTTCTATAGTGACATACATATATTTATTCGTAGTAATTACATTTAATTTGTGGGTTATCGGGGTCATCACTCTCTAGTTTGGTAAAGTGAGACCAAATTATGGATACAGGTTTCTTGCCCTTTGTGGGCTTGGAGACAGGGCAAGGTATACTCCCCGTAGGGGTTGGAGTAGGGTTAGGTTCTGGGGTAGGGGTATTGGCTGGGATAGGAGATCTATCACTGAAATCTGGATCCCTTCAAAAAGAAATTTCTGATTCCCCAACATAAAAAAAAATTTTCAAACCACAATCCAACACAAGACATTGAAAAAAAAAAAAGGCAAATTGCAATCAAACACAAGACATAAAAAAAGAAAACATAAAAAAACAAAAAAACAAAAAAACAAAGTGCAATCAAATACAAGACATAAAAAAATGTAATAATACACCAACACAATAAACAAGGCAAAGTGCAAACCCCTGAATCAATTCAGGGGTTTCAATTCAAATCCCTAAATAAAATTCAATTAGTTAATTAGTTATAAAGCTAGTAGGCTGTCCTTAACATCACCAAAATGATAATAAAAAAACCAATTATATGCAATCAAACACAAGACATAAAAAAAAAAAAATGTAATAATACACCAAACAATAAACAAGGCAAAGTGCAAACCCCTAAATCAAATTGAAACCCCCTAAAATTTCAATTTAGGGTTTCAATACAAAACCCTAAATAAAATTTAATTAGTTGATTAGTTATAAAGCTAGTAAGCTGTCCCTAACATCAACAAAATAATAAAAAAACCCAATTATATGCAACCGTTGAGTGTGAAGTCGTTAGAACTTATAAGAAATAGTGTTTTATTTTTTTTATTCGCATCCATATTAAATAACAATATAAACAAATCAATAATCTTAATAATATATAGAGAGATCAATAATTTTAATAATCTGAAACCCTGATTGAAACCCTTAAATTAATTTAGGGTTTCCAATCCTAAATCAATTTAGGGTTTCGGATTCCTAAACCAATTTAGGGTTCTAATCCGAAACCCTAAATTGATTCAGGGGTTTCAACCTAAATCAATTTAGGATTTCCAATCTTAAACCAATTTAGGGTCTCGGATTAGAAATATTTAGGGTTCCAAATCTGAAACCCTAAAAACTACAAAAAATAAAATAAAATAAAATAAAAAAAATTCACAAATACATTATACAATACACATGCAAATCACAATCCAAGAATCCACAGCACACAAATTCATAAATTCTCATCCTCCATCTCCAATTCAGCCCATCTTTCTTCAAATCTCCGATAAAAAAAAAATAAAAATAAAAATGGAGAAACTTGGTGAAGGACACCTTTGAGACGACGAGAGAGGATATTGGAACTGGTTTGTGATTCGTGCGTTGTGCGAGAGAGAGAGAGAGAGAGAGAGAGAGAGAGAGAGAGAGAGAGAGAGAGAGAGAGAGAGAGAGAGGAGTCTGAGAGAACAAAGACAAGGAGAGAGCCGAGAGGAGTCTTTGAGAAGAATGGGGCCAGGGGGCATGCGGCGGGGACTTAACTCACTAAATGAAACGGTGCTGGCGCTGTTTCATTTATTAAGGAATTTTAATATATATAATTACATATATAAATATATATTATATGCGGAGTGGGGCTTAGCCCCCTCCATCTCCCTGCTCCACTCCGCATCCTTTTGTGCGGGTGGGGGCCCCTGTCCTCCGCCCATATGGTACGGAGCCCTCGTCCCGCATGGGCGGGGGCAGTGCGAATGGGGCGGTGCAGCGGGGTGTGGAGCTCCGCTGCCCACCCTTACTTAAAGTAGTACTTCCATACAATTAACGTAGAATTTAGATTTAGATACTTTACATCAATTTGAGTTTGCATCAAAAAGTCTGTTAGAAATAACATTTTATTTAAGAAAATGTAAAAGTTCTTTTTAAAAGATATATAATTTTTAAGTCAGTTCCATTAATTTGAGCTTATATTATTACTCGTTGCTGACTTAGGTAATGTATACAAATAACTAGATTTGCTAAACATAAATATTAATATATTATTGATAAAAAAAAAGTATACAATAATTAAATTAGCATGACTTTGAGACACTATACAGTAAAAATACAATATTAGTAATTACTACATGAATTTATAATTTTATCAAGTAATCCACAAAAAGTGTCAATATGTGTGGGGGGAGTACCTTCACTCCTCCACCCTCCTTTCATTTTCATTACTTAGAAGTTATGGATTTAATGTTTTGTTATGATTTCTTTCTTTATTTGAGATGTAAAATTGTCGATCTACTACTTTTTCGACCACTTCTGATATACACACACCTTATTATAGAATTTTTAAATAACTGATTTACAATGAATAAGAAGTGGTGTGGCCAAAGCTAAAACGGTATGCGAGTATGTCTCATGTGCTGCGTATCGCCGAAACTCCAACCGCCACACATTATGCTCCATTTGGTTCCTAAGCCTCAAATTTTCAATATTTGACCATCTACACTCATTCATATGTTGGCAAAGCTCTTCGTGTCTCTTCCAAGACCTTTTAGAATGATTATAGAGGTCTCCAACCCTTACCTACTGTACTTTAAAATATTGTTACGAGGTTAGTTACTTGACAATATAAAGAAATACTAAGCATAAGCAGTAAGTAAAGAAGGAGCTTGACCCAATCTGTGGAAAGCCAAAAACTATTTTATACAATCCAAGATTATGTTTTAATATTTTAGTCAATGCTATTTGTTATTTGGATAGAAGGGTTGATTAGTGTTCGATTTTGATCCAATTACACAAATGCTAAAACGACACATAGCGATCTCGATTGGGATTTTTTATAGTGATTTTTTTTTTTAAAATTTAATGATTAAAAAAATAATTTTTAATATATTATAACTTTTTAAATATTTAAAAACATTAAAAAATAAATTATTATTATTATTTTTTTTGACATTTTGGAGACTGGTTAGGATCCCCACACGTGGCTATAGAGTCCCTCATCTTGTTAGTGGCATACGTGCCAGCTACATGTCTGTCACGCTTGCAGCAATGGCATACCCATGTGCGTTCTAGTTGCCATGTTGGACAGCCACGTCATATTCCAATTATTAATTTTTTAATGTTATTGTTTGGTATAGTGTCTTAAATTATAAAATTATTTTTTTATGAAAATTTTTGTTATTTATCGTCTCTATATACAGCACTTACACTTATTTTATTTTAATTTTAATTTTTTTAAACTAATTAAATTTTATTATTCATCATCCATACACTATATATTTGATAAGAAAAAATAAAAAAATATAATGTGTGAAGATGTTGAGTTAATTTGTTCTTATTTTAAAGTATATTTAACATCTTCAAACAAATGAACAAACTCTTTTTTATAATCTAACTCCCCTTTAAAAGGAAAAATATAGTTGCAAAATATAATTGTGTAATAATCTGTGCACTAATATAATGTAATTGGTCAAAAAGTAAATTTTATTAAAAATAATGTTAATTTAAATTTTAAGTATGAATGAATCAGTATTAGTACACAAATTAGTATGCGACTGTACTTGTATAAAGCAAAACTCCCTTTCAAAATGGTCTTGAGCCCAAGCACCACCCTTATTATATGCCACAATTTTCCTAGCAGCCCGAGGTTCTATTTTACACCCATCGGGCCATCCCCTTTCTTATTCCTGAACCCTAAGAAATAATGTCAATTTATGATTTTATTTTTATGAAAAAATAATATTACGTCCCATCTCGGAAGAATAGTGATACATGTAATTACATTTTTATAAATTTTTTTTATAATTGTAACACTTTTATAAAATTTATCATGGTGGCTTCCAATCATACTTCTATTTTTAAAAAATATTTTCATTTTTCCAAAATTCCAACATACGATAAGAATGGGTGACCCTCTACAAGTAACTTAAGAAGGTAAAATGACACGACGATAGACACAAAAATATACTGATATGGATATGAAGCCTTAAAAATTTAAAATATAACTCACTGCATATTTTATAGCTACGAATTCAATCAAAGATTCCCACTTGGAGATCCCATGTAATGCACATGCAACCATGGAGTTCAATCAATTGGGAATCTTTCTCCAATGCTATTAGTTTAATTTCAATGGATATATACTCCTCTCGCACCCGCAGCATCATTGGATTAATATATTCTCAAAAAAATTAAGAGTAATGCTATATATAATTGTGAAATGTATAAATATTATGTAATTATTTTGAAAAAAATAAAATTTACAATTAAAAAGTTATATTTTATTTATTTATTTATTTTTATGTAGATCTCGTATTAATTTATTTTTTTAAAGAAACTATACAGTAATTACACAATTATAACTTTAAATATCATTTCTCAACAAGTATACTATGATTCACTTGTAGGCAAATATATACAGATGTTACAGAGAAAAGACTAAAAAAATCTTTGATGATTTCATATTGACTAAAGAAAATTTCTGGATGGGGGTATCATGCATTGAGCCGAATTTTTTAAAGAATTTCTTTCTAATTGTTCTGAAAATTGGAGAATTGTCAAGAATTTAACAAGTAGGAAGTACGGTCCTTGCGAGATTGATGCACAAAGAAAAACTTTGACGATACTATAAGCAAAAAGAGGAAGCAGTAAAGAAAATCATGGAAAATTGATTCAACATGTGTGGGCGTGGCAAAGAGGTCCCTTTCAAAGACCCAGTTGATAATGCGCCTCTCCCGATCCTACTGCTTAATTTCTTTCTCTGTTTTGTTTTTTGTTTTTTTTTTTTTTGCTTTTGATTACTTTATGTCTTTATCTAATCAAACAATTTCCATTCCGTCCCTTCCTTCTCTCTCCGCTCCAAAAAGCCTTCAACTTGGGGTACATTTTCCCGGAATTTTCAATCTCTCTCTGTCTGTGATCATTCGAAAGCACTTTCAGAATTTCCTGTTACAAACAGCAATCATTCTGCCGCTTCTATTTATACTTTTCAGTACCCAAAGAAAATCACTTCCATCTGCTCAGGAAACCCGGTTTCCTCCTATATACCAATACATATATATATAAAAATATATATATATATATATATATCTATGTATGTATATATATATATTTCTCAAGACGTTTGAGATTATCGCCATTTTTGATCCGCCAAAGTTATTATTTTTTATCCAGCTACGTTTAGACAATCGTCTTTAGAAAGACTCACACTTCTCTGTATGATCCGCTACCTCTTCGTCTCCAGCCACATTTAGAGACGCCCGCCAAGTTTATTGGCCGTTCAATGTTCCTTTTCCTTTCTTCTGCATTAGATTCAGTTTTGGCTAGAAAATAAGTCTTTATCCGTTAGTTCAACCCCAAAAGTTTCTATCTTTGCTCTAAGGCTCTTGTTTTTGTCGTTTCTGGCTCAACCTTTTGCTTCTTTTGTTTTTCCTCACCACCACCTTTTATTGTTGTTTTTAATTGCTTTCCTGTTGATCTAGACGTTAGAGTTCCAGTTTAAATTATTAAGGTGATTCGGGTTTCTGGGACATTGAAATTTCTTTTGGCTTGATCAGTTGATTTGGGTGGGTTTTGAGTGTGAAATGAAGGCCTTAGATGCGCCATTCGTTTATTGCTTTAAACGATTTTAATGCTTTGATGCCAAGATGCAGCGTGACCAGAGAAGAAAGGTAAATTTACAGCTTCTTGCACATATACTTGTATTATTGGTTCAAGATCGAGTGAGTATTGAAGATTCAAGAAATGCTTTTGTATTTCTTATATCTAAGTTTAAATGGAATCAAATCGCTCTCGTTCGACAGGAATTTTTTTCCTAGTGTAATTCATTAATGTCCTCTAATTTGTATGGTCCATTTTTAACGTGCTGCTTTTTATATTGCGGGTATGATTCCCGAGGATGGAACGGAACAACCTGTACCGTTCATTGTTCGGCTTCTATGCCAGATGCTATGCCCTCCCATTGCAGTTCCGTGGGAGGTCCCGCTAGAATACTCGTCATATGAAAACTGAATGGTTTACTTTTTAATTTTGTTTTCTTTTTAAGGATTAGTTTGGGATTGAAAGTCTGGCGTGAGTTTTTTTTTTCTTTTTTTTTAGCAAGGCAAATTTTGAGGGCATTTTAGCCTAGTTTAGGAGAGGATTTCATATATAGATTTTTGGAGTTTGGTTACCTTTTTATCGATTCATTATCTTACTTACCTTTTTATTTGGGCCATGGAAATAAGCAACCGCATCATGTTCTTGTCCTCTCTCTCTTCCTTTTCAAATTTGTCAGTTCTGGGATCTTGAAATTCTATTTCTTGCATTGTTCTTATTGTGAGAACCAGCAATGATGTCCTTTTAGTGATTGACTGAGTCGTGCTCCCTTGGCATCTAGTTCTGCTGTGGTTTCACAGTTTATGACAGTTATAATTCCTTCACCAAGAAACATTGTCTTGCAGATCACTTATGAAGCATTCTAATAATCAATTTGATGAGGTTGAGCATATGGGGGCAGACATTTCTTCTGATACTTAAATTACATCATGCGTGCAAGTTAAGTTAAACTGTAGGTGTCGTATTATAGAATGCCTGATGCCAAATCAGTTATTGCATACTAAGTCTGATGACCATTAGTCTTTCATTGACCATTTCCTCTCTAGGTAAACTATTATGTGGGCTATCGGTGTTAAATCTTGTTGATAGTCGGCATGTTTCTAGGCAGCGATACATATGTCATACTGTTGTAAATTAGTAGAGGCATAGTTTTAATCAAATTGTATGATTGAATGTGGTGATGCAGCCGGTGGATGTGGACTTTTTCACAGAATATGGTGAGGGGAGCAGGTACAGAATTGAGGAAGTAATTGGTAAAGGAAGCTATGGCGTTGTTTGCTCTGCATATGACACACACACTGGAGAGAAGGTCGCGATTAAAAAAATAAATGACATCTTTGAACATGTCTCTGATGCCACTCGAATCCTTCGCGAGATTAAACTTCTTCGACTTCTGCGTCATCCTGACATTGTGGAGATCAAGCACATCCTCTTACCTCCATCCAGGAGGGAGTTCAAAGATATATATGTTGTTTTTGAACTCATGGAGTCTGATTTGCACCAGGTTATTAAAGCAAATGATGATTTGACGAGAGAACATTATCAGTTCTTTCTTTATCAACTTCTTCGTGGCTTGAAGTATATACACACAGGTCATAATCCTATAGTTTAACTGTAGTGATTTTACTAGCTACATGTTTCCAACATGGTTACATTTTGGATATAGCATATGCGAATATTAATACCATAAAGGGGTTACTAATTGTTCCGAGACTGATATATATTTTCTCTTTAATGTTTGATTGTCTTGTAGCAAATGTCTTTCACCGCGATCTAAAACCCAAAAATATCTTAGCAAATGCTGACTGCAAACTCAAAATCTGTGACTTTGGTCTTGCAAGGGTAGCTTTTAATGATACACCCACTGCTATATTCTGGACGGTAATTTTCTTCCTTCCCCCGCCCAAGAAAACAAATTAACTACTGTGATTTTTTTGGAATTGGGCTTGTGGAAATTTATTATGTATTTTATTCACCAAGGGCTGGTACTTAGCCAATATCTATATCAAATTGATTATTTTAATTATGATGGATGCAGGACTATGTTGCAACACGTTGGTACAGGGCTCCTGAATTGTGTGGATCTTTTTTTTCAAAGGTGCAAGAATTATACCTCATTGCCTTCGCTTGGAAGCTGCTTAATCTTTTCTCAGAGATTCTGATTTTTCTTCTGTTGCAATTATGGAGAAATTGCCATCCTTTTGTATCGTTAAAGTCTTCTGTCCAATATTTTGTTTTCATCTTTTCATTCTCGTTTCTCCCATTCTCAAGGGAGTTTTGTGAACTATATATCATGCACAGTTTTTTATGTCATTCCCATCCAATGAATAACACTTTTATCTATCTTGCACCCTCTTCCTGCCTTGCCTGGCTTCTTAGCCTCTTTCTTAATTTTTAGAGCAAGAAGCGGAACTACAAGATGCTTCACTTACTAGTCACGTTTGTGTTATACAATTTGGATTGCTTCTACTCTGGATTGGACTTTGTTGAATATATTTTTGCTTTAGAGCTATGACTTTAATTTAAGGGTTATATGTAGATATGGAGCATTTTTAAGAACCACATTCGAGATAGATTTGAAGTAATTATAGTAAGTTGTACAAGAAACTCAACCAAATGTTCATATTTAGCCTTATGCATTTTGTTATATTCTTATTCTATTGTCTTAGACTGTCTTTTTACAGTTTTTAACTACTGGTCGACATACCTTTGCACAGGGACGTGATTACATTTGCTATTCTACAGGCAAGGGTTCCAATTTGGCAGGCCAGGCATTCATTGTTTTTAATGAGCTGATTCGCAGCTTGGCTTTTCTCAAAGGTCAAAGCTGTGCCTGGCTTGGAGCTGACTTTTTGTCTGTAAAATGTTCAGTTAATTGTTAGGTTTAGACCGTCAAGTGATTCTATTAATGGTTTTTAATTTAGTATATAACACACTGAGCTCAGTTCATGTATATGGAATTAATTGAGGTGCATTGTATACATTTGCTTAAAATATATGACCAGGTGATTATGCCTGTGCTTAGTGGATGCGTGCACTGTCATGTGCAACCCTGGTTGCTATAGGTGGTTCATCCTCCCTTTATAGACCAAGCAACGTTCTCTTTTGTCAATAGGAAGAATAAGCCTTGGTAACATTCTGCTTAACTATGTTAAACATCCTCAGGGATGTGGGGTATGCTTTTTGCATGTCTAACTCTACGTCTGATGTAAAATTATTGTGTGAATCTTAGGAAATAGAAGCATGCTAAAGTGTTGGAAGTGTCCAGAAATTGGGTACATGGCATGTGGTTGGAAAGATTCGGCATAAAATGTGCATTCTGTTGGAAAAATTGGTAAGACTAGTGAACTTGCTTTACAATCGCATGAAATCATAGCTTAAAAGACTAATGAGAAAAACACCTAAGCTCAAGCTCCCATTTGTTGAGGCAATTACTCTGAAGGGTTTATGACAAGCACTTCACAGTTCTCTGATTATCCTCTCAATGATTGACAAGCTTTTTAAGCCGAGGTTTTTTCCATCTAGTTTATTTCACCTACAACCCTAATACCAAGAATTTTCAATTACCAATTCCTGAAAATCACCTTACCTGTGTATATAAGGAAGGGGTGGGGCTCTTTTTTTTAGTAATACCCAGTTGTGTTTGGGGGACGGTAGTAGGATCAGTTTTTTGGACAGATATGTGGGTAGTAGGATCAGTTTTTTGGACAGATATGTGGGTGGGAGATGCGGCTCTACAATTTCTAGTATTGCAAGGGAAAAAGAAGCTACAGTGGCTGATTTGAGGGTAACCAATCAAGGCTCACAGGAGTGGAATCTTAGTCTTACCAGGGATGCACATGATTGGGAAGTGAATGCTTTGGTGGAATTTTTTAACTTGCTGTATAATATTCCTAGTGTTGCCACAACTGAAGATTTGATGATATGGAGTCCTTCTAGAAAAGGGAAATTCTCGGTACACTCTTTTTATGAAGTTATTACCATGCAACAAAGACACAATTTCCCTTGGAAGAATATTTGGAGAAGTAAAGCACCCATAAAGGCCACATTCTTTTTATGGACAGCAGTTCTAGGGAAGATTTTGATCATTGATAATCTTAGAAGATGTGGCCTCATAATCTTGGATTGGTGCCCCCTACAACCCTAATACCAAGAATTTTCAATTACCAATTCCTAAAAATGACCTTACCTGTGATTTTTAGGAAGGCATCGAAAGGAGACCCAATAGGTGGGTTGTTCCTGGCTGATCTTTGGTCCTTGCGAACAAGGCACCGCGGTGAAGGTGACAAATTTGTTGGCGGAGACCTCTTTTACCTCGGGAACCAAAGCCTTATCTAGGGCAGTGAAAGTTCTCGGATACCTCGTCATCAAAAAAAAAAAAAAAATCACCTTACTTGTGTATATAAGAAAGGAGTGGTGCTCTTTTTGTAGTAATACCCAGTTGTGTTTGGGGACGGTAGTAGGATCAGTTTTTGGACGGATATGTGGGTGGGAGACACGGCTCTAAAAGATGCTTATCCTACAATATTTAGTATTGCACGGAAAAAGAAGCTACAGTGGCTGATTTGAGGGTAACCAATCAAGGCTCATAGGAGTGGAATCTTAGTCTTACCAGGGATGCACATGATTGGGAAGTGAATGCTTTGGTGGAATTTTTTAACCTGCTGAAAATATTCCTATTGTTGCCACAACTGAAGATGTGATGGTATGGAGTCCTTCTAGAAAAGGGAAATTCTCGGTACGCTCTTTTTATGAAGTTATTACCATGCAACAAAGACACAATTTCCCTTGGAAGAATATTTGGAGAAGTAAAGCACCCACAAAGGCCGCATTCTTTGTATGGACAACAGCTCTAGGGAAGATTCTGATCATTGATAATCTTAGAAGACATGGCCTCATAATCTTGGACTGGTGCTGTTTGTGCAGAAATAATGGTGAAACGGTGGACCATTTACTCATAAATTGTGAGTTTGCTCGTGAGATATGGAATTACTTCTTCAGAAGAATGGGAATAGCATGGGTAATGCCGGGTAGAGTGGTTGATCTTCTAGTAAGCTGGAGAGGGATCACTGGGTCACCACAGATGACAGTGGTGTAGAAGATGGCTCCAATATGTATCTTTTGGTGTATTTGGAGTGAAAGAAACGAGAGACTTTTTGAGGATCATGAACGTTCCTCGGAAGAGTTTCGGAGTTTTTTCTGGAAGACTTTGTTCTTGCGGGCCATTGCTTTAGATTTTAGTGGTCTTAACATCCATGATTTCCTTGTAACTATTTCTAGCTCTTAAATAGGTGTATGCACATGTATACTTCCAGTGTACCTGGGCTATGCCCATCCTTATATCAATAAAATAACTTATTACCTATCAAAAAAAGAAAATCACCTTACCTGTAGTTCCTTCTGAAATGATATTATGAATAGGTTATTACCTGCTGATAATTTCATTTCTATTATATATTTTACACTATCAATGTCCTGCTCTCCTGAGCATAAAGTGTTTTGTTTCCAGTATACACCAGCAATAGATACATGGAGCATTGGATGCATCTTTGCGGAACTTTTGACTGGAAAACCTCTTTTTCCTGGAAAAAATGTCGTTCATCAATTAGATCTGATGACTGATCTGTTGGGAACGCCATCTGCTGAAGCCATTGCCAGGGTTTGTTTCTCATTCTTGACATGGATTTGAAACCGTTATTGTGCATCATTGGTTCTGTTGCATGTCTTTATTCATAATGATTATATCTGCGTAACTGTTTGTATTACCCAAATAGGTACGCAATGAGAAGGCTCGGAGATACTTAAGCAGCATGAGGAGGAAGAAGCCAATTCCCTTTTCCCACAAGTTCCCAAATGCAGATCCACTTGCACTCCGTTTATTAGAAAAAATGCTGGCATTTGAACCCAAGGATCGACCTACTGCCGAAGAGGTAAAATTTTTCATGCCTCTTCTCTTGCTCTTTAGAATCCATCTTTCCTTCTCAGAGAGCATAATGTGTTTCGTGTTGTCAGGCTCTTGCTGATCTATACTTTAAGGGCTTGGCCAAGGTAGAGAGGGAGCCTTCTGCTCAACCAGTTACAAAGATGGAATTCGAATTTGAGAGACGAAGGATAACAAAAGAAGATGTACGAGAGCTTATATACCAAGAGATTCTGGAGTATCATCCAAAGATGTTGAAAGAGTACTTGGAGGGAGCAGAGCCAACAAGCTTTATGTATCCAAGGTATTCCTTTCTAAAGCTGAACAGTGATTTTTGTATGAACCCCTGACCCATATTTTGTTGTCTTGCAAACAAATTTCATACCATCATATTGATCTCCTTGCCTATGGCCATGACGGTTAGATCACACACTTATTTTGAGATATTGGGCCTTTCTTTTTTTATGCTTAAGGTTTATTGTTAAATGTACCTTGGTTCTACTTTTACAATTTGAATGCACATGCCTTTAACATCCTGGCTTTGTTTGATTTAAATTGAATTTACCATGGAATGTGAATTCTGCTAAATTGTTTTCTGGTTGGTGATCTAGAACATAATTCGATTAAATTTATATTGATAAAAATTATGGGACTCGGGGCCTCCAAAATGAATCCAAATGCAAAGATTCCACGGCACCATACTGTGCTCAGAATATTTTCAAGTTTGCACTAATTTGTCAACGGTGTCCTAAATTCAATTTCAAAATTTTTTTCCCTCATGCAGTGCTGTTGACCATTTTAAGAAGCAATTTGCTTATCTTGAGGAGCATTATGGAAAAGGCAGTCCTGTTGCTCCACCTGAGAGGCAACATGCATCATTACCCAGGTGCATTGCTAAAATCCCTTTTTTGGGTGTCTCATGTTTCCTCCTATATCCTTCTGCGGGGCTGCCTACTATCCATATTTTGCTTTTTCTAGTCTGATAAAGGGGTTGTGCCTGCAGGCAATGTGTATTATATTCAGATAGCGCGGTACAAAATTCAGCAGAGGTTGCAGATGATCTCTCCAAGTGTTCCATCAAAGAAATTGAGAAGTCACATACAGACCGGACTTGTGGGATTCCTATGACACAGCTTCCCCTACAAGTTCGTCAAAGTATCCAAGGTGTATATTCTGTAGCTGATGCATATAATTTGCATCTTTTTGTAATTATTTCCTTGTTTGCTCTCTCTTTTGAGTGGAATGGTGTTATAAAAGTGTGTGAACAAGTATTCTGGTAAGATTCTCTTCATTCATGTTCTCCCATGCTTGACAAATACTTGCACACGAGTTTCTTCTATCCCTGTTGGTTTTTATTTTTCTTTAATATTTTGGATTTGTGTTTTACTAAATATATGCAAGCAACAAAATGTTGACAATGCTGGAATACAGCTGTCATAGGCCTCCCATCTTACGTTTTGCAGTTTAAACTCAACTCAGCTTAGTTTTGATCTGATATAAATTGCACTCGGGCTTATGGATCTTCTTCAACATCTTTTGAGGATCAATTCATATTAGAGGACGGAGCTTAGCCTATAATACAATTATCTTACAGAAGCATGTGTGCTGACATGATGGTGATGGAAGTGTTGAACTGATAACTCCAATCCTCAATCCGGAAGGGGAAATTTAAGGGTGCACCCAGAAGTCTTAGATGCATTAAATAATTCTAAAAATCCTGTCTTGAATCCACACCTTTGCATTCTGCTTCTGATTTAAGGTGTTTATGTATAATCCTATTTACTAGGCTTTGTTGGAATTGGTTATAATTTTTTCTCAATAGTTTATACCGACACATACAGATTGTACAGTTAAGAATATGTTTGTACTTGAATACATTTGTGATAAGCTAGCTCACTACTTCAAAGCTGTAACTTTAAAATTGCTGCTCTAATTTCTTGTCCCACCTCTGGTTCTCACATAACCTTAGACCATGTATACTTGGCTCATATTAGTACATAGTGTACCAACTCTGATTATGAATGGACTACCCTGCAGGAGTTTCTGCAAGGCCTGGGAAAGTTGTTGGGTCGGTGTTGCGGTACAACAACTGTGGAGTGGCAGCAACAGCCGAAACTCTTGAACAGCGGAGGATGGTTAGAAATCCAGCTGGCAGGACCCAATATACAGTTTCAAACTGCTCATATCCAAGAAGAAACCCAACCTGCAAAAATGAGAGGGGTGCAGATGATGGGGCTAATGGTCTGCAGCCAAAGCCTCAGTACATGGCAAGGAAAGCTGCTGCTGCACAAGATGGACCTGGGGGTAACTGGTTTTGATTCCGTGATGTTCATTTTGTGCTGATCTCCTGCCTGCTTGATATTATTCTACTGAGTTTGTGGGATAATGAATCACTCCTGATCCCAGATTGATCTGCACCATTAACTCTCCAGCTTTGACAACATAATTCCATCGGTATTATGAACTGGCATAGGTGCTTGGAAAGTGGAACATTCATCGGTGAGGTGGCTGCTACAAGTTGCAATTTGCATTAATATTTTGACATTTTCATGGGGTTCACGAGCACTCGTCCTTGTACTTACTCTCTGATTCATAGCAGAAACCAAGATATGGCAGATGCGCATAGTCATGGATGAGGAGAAGGCAAATCTATCGATTGACTTCCAAGTCAATTTGTTTTGCTCTCGTTCTTTGCAGGGAAATTAATATTTTCTTTGGTTCTGCATAACTGTAGGTTGTATAATTTGATCTTAGCTTCTGTACTCCAAACAGGGATCTTTAAAACATCTTGAGCAGTGAAATCTGTTGCAATAACTGGATATAGTGATATATTTCTATAATACATATTTAGTACCTGTCTTTGTTTGCATTTACATTGCTGCTTCTTCATGAGCCAATTTTAGAAAAGAAATGCCTGATAAATGCATCGAGGGGGGAATCGACCATTTGCATGATCCCTTGCTAGAAAGGTTTGACAGTTAAAAAAATGGCAGTTTGCAGTTGTTATTCAGTTTTTTATTGTTTTTAATTATTTTTTTATTCCATTATTATTTTTTATTTCTCAGTAACTTATGCTCTTAATTCGTTTTGAACCTACTATTCAATCAGCTCCCAACACCTGTGGAGTTTTCACTCAATTATTGAGGGGAATGAATAATGTTGTTTGGAACACAACACCATTGATGTGATATACATATATTCAAAGTTATGTTTTGTTTTTGGAACTTACATCCTAAAATATATCTACTTTTACAGTATTAAAGTGGTAATGTACATATTGTTATCCATTATTTATTTCTATTGACTAAAAACAAAGAGAGATGCTTTTCTTCATAATTATTGTTAATATATTTAAAAAAAAAATGATATTTGCAGTCGTGAGTACACAAACGTATTGTAATCATTTTGAAAAAAAAGTAAATAAATATGATTCACATAAAAAAATTAATTTTTTAATAATAAATTTAACTCTTTTTTAAAATAATTGTATGATATATACACATTTCTTAACTATATTTAGCATTACTCATATTTTAAACTATTTTGTCATTTAAATAGTTGATTTTTAAATTATGTAAAACTCGTATATCCATTATCGTGATGGACAACTAATGCTACTTAGAAACTAACCCAATGATTTAATTGTAAACAAAATGAAATTTTAAAACTTTTTAACTAATCAAATTATATCACATGGGTGGTGCTCCCACAAAGGGATGCCACCGAAAGAGTCACCGAATAGGCAAACAAATTATTATTTTTTTTTCAAACATTTTAAAACTCATTAAATATTAAAAAAATAAAATTCATTAAAAAATATTTACTTAAATATTAAGTAAAAAAAAAAAAACTCAATTGGTGGATTATTCATTGTCACTGTTGGGTAAGTTAGTTAAAGATATCTAAGACCTTATGCAACTGTTCCCTCAGTGTAGTATACAACATGTTGGGCGACTTGGCAATGAAAGGGATGATAAGTTGGCAAAGTATGCTTGCCATATTGAGGTATTGAGGATCAGAGTGTGTGGGAAGGGACTATACCTGATTGTATTCAGTCTATAGTTAGGGTAGACAAGCATTGGCTGTAATGTTTCCGTTTTTTTTTTTTTTTTTTCCAACAAAGTCTACTTCTATTAAGAGAAAATCCACATTACAAACTATTAGTACCTATCAGTAGGCACAGTATTTTAATTAATACAAACAAACAAGTGGGTCTTTTCCACTATGAAAATTTAATAGACAAGGAGGTACAAAGATTAAAGGTATGCTTCCAAAAATTAATTTGGATGCTGCCCATTGCGCAACAGAGTGCGCGCATCGATTCTGATCTCGATGTATTTTTCTCAGCTGCCAACTATTTAGTGTACCCAGCATATGACGAATGTCTTGCATTATCGGTTGAGTTATCCAATCTGGATTGTGTGATTCTGCATTTGCTGCCATAATAGTATTCAAGGAATCACCTGCAATGATTAGATTTTGTATATTTGCCTCCTTTGCAGCTTTAAGTCCAATAAGTAATGCTGTAGCCTCTCCTTGATTAGGATTTGTGCTGTGTATGAAGCTGGTTTGAATAAAGTCGATATCCCCCTCATCTTTCCTACAGATTGCAGCAGCAGTACTTCCATTTTCTCTTACTGCTACGTCAAATGTTAAGATGTGATGATCTTTTGGTATAGCTTTCCAGTTATGGCTGTTGTTAATCATAACATTATCCCAAGCTTCACAATGTTCTTTATGAATTTTCAGTGTTTGAGAAATGAACATTTCAAGATCAGGTGTAATAGCATCATGGACAACTTTATTCCTAAGAAACCAGATACTATCCATGGCAACAAGTGCAAAAATCTGGAAAGAATGCTCTTCATTTGAGAAAATGCCTAGTATTTTGTTAGGACTTAGAATACATTCAATCCAATGATTCATTGTCTCCGCTAGGCTGGAGATATTGAGAGGCCAGGGGGATTGTCTCCAAAGCATCCTAGTAAAGCTACAATTCAGAAAGAGGTGCTCTTGACTTTCTATTCCTGTTTGACATATGGGGCAAATGCAATCATCACTATCAATGGGGAAAAAATTCTTTAGCAGCTCTTTGGTTTGAATTATGTTGCTAAGAATTTTCCAGCATAAGTATTTCAGCCTATCTTGGACTTTCAGTTTCCAAAGGTTTTTCCAAGTATTTGAGGGAATGGAATTGATTGTAGTATCAGAATTTGAAGTGATTGCAGCATAGGCTGATTTAACACTAAACTGCCCCGAAGAATGGTGAATCCAAATGGGTTTATCATCAACATTTTGATAATTGTATTGAGCCAAAGAGATTTTTAAGATTTCATTCACTGAGTCTTGATTAAAGAGAGCTTGGAGTAAAATGGTATTCCAACTTCTAGGATTTTCCATCATGAGTTCAGAAACTTTTAGAGTGTGATCTTTTTGAATGGTCTCATCTCTCGGTTGTGGGGTAAAATTTGGCATGGTAGAGATCCAAGGGTCATTCCAGACATTCACCCCTACTCCATTGTTTATTTGAAAACATAAACTTTTTTGCAAGAACTCTTTTTGTTTAAGAATACCTTTCCATATCCATGAATCATTTTGCTTTTGATGGGTGGAGAAGAAAGAATTTTGTCGAAGATATTTTGATTTTAACATTTTACTCCAGAGACTTTCATTTCCTTGAATAAGAAGCCAGCCAATTTTTGATAAAAAAGCTTTGTTGAAGTTTTGAGTTAGACGAAGGCCTAAACCTCCCATGGTTTTTGGTTGACAAATTGATTTCCAGGATTTTGGTGTGAAATTATGAGCTTTTTCTAAAGGAAAACCCCACCAAAATTTCATGAATTCTCTATCCATTTGTAACACTCTTTGGGATTGAAATAGTAGCCATGAAGTAAGAAGGGATAGTACTAGCCACTGTTCTGATTAAGGTAGTACGCCCAGCTTGAGAAAGAATCTTTGCTTTCCATCCCCCGAGTTTTTGTGTTATTTTATGCTGGATGTCCTGAAATGAGACTTTTTTTGAGGTTCCAAAAGTTAAAGAAAGGCCTAGGTATTTGATATTGGTTGGTGTTTGCTTGAAGTCAAAAATATTTTTGATTTCCATCTTGTGCCTAGGAAGGGTATTGCCACTAAAAGTAATTGAGGATTTATTCACATGAATTCTTTGCCCTGACCATTGGGAGTAAGTGTGAAGACAATCTTTGAAGTTATTTGCATTGATGCTCGAAGCTTTTCCAAACAGGATAAGGTCATCAGCAAAAAGCAGATGAGTGAGGGCAAGATTATTTCTGCTTATTGTAATACCTTTGATTTGACCTAAATTCTCTTTTCTATTTATCAGTCTAGACAAAACCTCATTTCCTAAGATAAAGAGAAAGGGTGATAAGGGGTCTCCTTGACGTAATCCTCGACTAGGTTTTATGAAACCTCTTGGTTCACCATTGATAAGAATGGAATAAGAAAATGTTGTTATGCATTCTTTTATCCAGTTCACCCATATGGGAAGAAAACCCAGATTTTCCATGATTTTTAGTATGAAGGTCCATTCCATAAGGTCAAAGGCTTTTTCCATGTCCATCTTTATGGCCATTAATCCCTGCTGCCCTTTTTTTTTCCTGAGATGGTGAAAAATTTCTTGAGCGATGATGGTGTTTTCTTGGATGGTACAACCTGGAACAAAGGCCGTTTGATGAGGAGATATAATCTTCGGAAGGATCTTCTTTAGTCTGTTTGCTAAAATCTTTGCAATAACCTTATAGCAAACATTTGAAAGACTAATCGGTCTGTATTGATGGACAGTGTTTGGATTGTTTGTCTTTGGAATGAGGGCAATATGAGTGTGGTTCATTTCTTTCAAGAGTCTTCCATTCATAAAGAAATTTCGAATAGCTGCATTAAAGTCAGTTTTAATGATCTCCCAATAGTGTTTATAGAAGAACCCGGTAAAATCGTCAGGTCCTGGAGCTTTTCTAGAAGGGATGTGTTTAATGGTGGCAAAAATTTCATCATCAGATGGAATTTCACACATGAAGTTATTTTCTTGGTCCGTGATCTTTTCAGGGAAAAGGTTATGAATGTCATCATTTAGTTCAAAGTTTGTGGTTTTGTAGACATCTTTAAAGTGATCAATGATGGTTGCTTGTATGAAACTAGGATCACTAGTCCAGTTGTTTGGTCCAATCTTGAGTGAATCAACGGTGTTTCTCCTTCTACGAATGGTGGTTGTGAGATGAAAAAATTTGGTATTTAGGTCTGTTGTGGTCAGCCAGTATTGTCTTGATTTTTGCTTCCAGAGGATTTCTTCTCTTTTTAAAAGCTCATTCAGTTTGGCCTTTACGTTATCTTCCACCATTCTATTGTGAGGGTTTGGGTCTTTGTCTTGAATGTTTGAGAGGGTTACTGTGGCCTCCTTTATTGAAGATTGGATGTGACCAAAGTGATGTCTATTCCAGTTAGTCAATGCTTTTTGAACCAATTTCAGTTTTTTTGTGAAAATGAAGCTGGGGGTGCCATTTATGAAAGTGTTCCAAGCTTTTCTAATAACCATATGACTAGTATGATCTCGTGACCAGAATTCCTCGAATTTAAAGGTTGATTTATGAAGATTGTTTCCCAAAGTATCCAAAAGGATAGGAGCATGATCCGAGGCACTTATGGGCAAATGTTTGATGGTTGCATTGGGAAATAAATCTAACCATTGATTATTAACAATCCCCCTATCTAGGATTTCTCTTATATGTCCATTCCCACCTCTATTATTACTCCAAGTGTATTTAGGCCCATGGTAACCTAAATCAATCATCCTATTTCTATTCATGTATTCTCTAAGGCCTATTGTGTTTGAGGAGCAAGCAAAAGGTCTACCACCATATTTTTCTTCTTGGCTGAGAATTGAATTAAAATCACCAATATCTAGTTTGGGACCTCTAAAGTTGTCCACTATGTCATTTAACCGATCTCAAAATTTCCATTTTTTTTCATTGTGAGCAAGATAATATATTAGATTAAGAATCCACGGATTGTGAGTGGGAGCCGAGTACACAAACATAGATATTATATTACAAGTAATGTTTCCGTTTCAGTTTCAATGAAAGTGTTTCAGTAATTATTCCTTCAATCCAAAATTATTAATTTATTTAGGTCAATTATTTATTCGTTGAAAAATCATCAGACAGGGCAGGAAATGATTAAGCCATGAGCCAGCTATGATGAAATATAATGAGCTTTGAAGACTCAGCCAATGGCATTTAATTTAATTAATAATGAGATCCAGATAATCCTTCGTATTGCACGTGTTTTTATCCTTATCAAAATTAGTGAAGACAGCACGAAAGAGCAACGTTGTCCCCCTAGAAGCCATGAGTTGTTCTGTGGGACCAGACAGTGCCGATGCCACGTGTATGGTCTGATTTAAAAAACATTTTCTTGCAGTCTAAGATTTAAAAAACAGTAAAGCCTTCTTTAACTTTACTCTAATGACAAGTGAACCCATCTTATGCAAGTTAGAGCTAAAATCTCACTCTTTTCAGCATTTAATTTTTAATAGAGTAACTTCAAATACATTTAAAAAATAATAATTAAATCTTTTTTTTAATATAATTCTTACTATCTTTTTTATTTGAAATTTGTATAATAATTTTAATAAATTTTCAATGTTTATATATTTTTGCTTGAAATATTATTTTTCTAAAGAAAAGAAACGTGGATCCGGCAAGAAAAACACCTACGAGGAAGCGAGTCAAACAGAATTTTACGCTACTCGAAACGTGTGCCTCAAGTTCATTTTGGTTTTCATCTTTATAAACACCAACCAGTCTTCCATTCCTTCCGGGACATCTCGAACCAGAACAGACATTCTCTCTACAACTTCGAATCTATAAGCCCACAATTGTGAAATATTTCGAAGGATTCGACCCAGTTCATCTCATAGAAAGGAAGAGTTTTAGTTTCCAAGCTGTTTTGGAGAACCAGCCGACAATGAATCCTGGGAATTCTGCTAATGGCGATGGAAGCATTCATCTGCAGATTGCTGAGTCTCAGAAGCTCGGCGAAACTTTCAGCTCGGGTACCACAATTTTTGCACCCCAGAGCAGTATTGGGAAGAGAGACAGCAGCAATGCAGATTCTGTTTCTCCGGCAATACCAACAGTTCGTGCACCGGAAAAGAAGCTTACTCTCTTTGCTCTCCGGCTTGCAGTTCTTGAGAAAGCAGCTACGGGCCTTGGAACTCTAGGGTTCATCTGGGCAACGGTCGTTCTTCTGGGTGGTTTCGCCATCACTTTGGATAAAACCGACTTCTGGTTCATCACCATCATCCTTGTGATTGAAGGAACTAGAATATTCAGCAGGAGCCATGAGCTTGAATGGCAGCACCAAGCCACATGGTCTATCGCAGATGCTGGAATCAACGGTTTTCTGAGGTCCAGCTCGCACTTCCTGATAAGAACTTTGAAGTCAATTTTCCAGCCAGTGCGTGTTCTGCGGGAAAGAAGTCAACGCACAAGAGATTCAACAGAAACAAATGATGCAGCAATACCCGGATTAAGGGATCGCCAAAGAAAGCCCACTAGGAGATGGGCAAGTTCAGATGTTCCTTTTCTACCATTTTCTCAGTGGGTTTTCCTCTCCAGAAATGTCAGCAAGTTTCTCTATTGGCTTCAACTTCTATCTGCAACAGCCTGTGTCGTTCTCTCACTGATGAAGCTCGTCAAGCACAACTATGGAGAGGTTGAAAAAGGAGATACGGATAAGAGGAATCGGCAATCTGCTCTGAACATTTTCTATGCCTTGGCATTAGCAGAGGCGATGTTGTTTCTAATTGAGAAAGCTTTCTGGGAGTGGAAGGTCAGCTACTGTGGACTATTGGATGAAGTAAATAAGGAGTGCGGGTTCGGAATTACAGGTATGGTCTCCATTAAAAGGTTCTTCTATGATGCCTATTCAAGATGCGTAAACGGAAGCATTTTTGATGGCTTGAAAATGGATATGGTTACTTTTGGTATGGATCTTTTGGATTCAAATTCCCCTGATGAGCAGCTCATCGGAGTTAGAATACTTCGACAATTTGCATTGACTGAGCGGTTTTCTGATGATACCCTCCAAAAAATAGGGATAAATTTATCTGTGATAGAGAGATTAGTAGAGATGTTGAATTGGACAGATCCAGAAGATGAAGAGATCAGGCGATCAGCTGCAGAAATATTGTCAAGTCTAGCAGGCAAAAAGCAAAACTCCCTTCGGATTGCTGGCATTTCTGGTGCCATGGAATCAATATCATCTTTGCTCCAAACCAACAGAAGCGGCAATGATGCAGCTGATGAAATCAGTGAGAAGAAAATCGTCCTTGACCATGCAAATTACGAATTCTGGACCTTTAATCAATTAGGACTTCGCATTTTAAAGAAACTTGCACGTGATCATGATAACTGTGGAAAGATTGGAAATACAAAGGGTCTCCTACCAAAGGTCATAGATTTTACTCATGCTGAAGAAAAGCTGTTGAAGGATGAAATTGTTGCAGCATCTCAGATTCAGACTGTGAAACGATCCTTGCAAGTGGTGAAGATGCTGGCAAGCACAACGGGTGACACAGGAAAACATCTCCGAAGAGAAATTTCCGAGATAGTTTTCACCATCAGCAACATTAGAGATATTCTTCGGTATGGAGAAACACACCAAATGCTGCAAAAACTTGGCATTGATATTTTAACTAGTCTCTCACTGGAAGAGGATGCATCCGAGAGGATTGGGGGCACAGGTGGAGTTATTAAAGAGTTGTTTAACATTTTCTTTAAAGAGGGAATGCAGGAGGGTCAAAATGATGTAAGAATTGCGGCTGGAGAAGCACTAGCAATGCTGGCTTTAGACAGAAGTAATTGCTATCGCATTTTGAAGTTGCATGTACAAGAAAGACTTGTAGGAGCACTGGAAATTCCATTGCTTCGTGTAAATGCAGCAAGAATCCTAAGAAATTTATGCACCTGCAGTGGTGATGAATTCTTCTACCACCTAAAGGGAGTAACAGCAGCAGCACCCACAGTTAGTGTTTACTACAATTACCATGAATCCTGCATTTTCTTTCCCATACAAGCTTTCACTTTTATCATTCAACACTACAATTTTGACACGTACCTGGAAAAAATCTGAATCCCTTTCCCCTCCTATTGCAGGTGCTTCAGGCAATCATGTCAGAAGAGAACAAACTACAGGAAGTTATGCTTGGACTAGCAGCACATGCTTTCAAATTCATGACATCTGAGGAGTCGAGCATCATGTTTGAGAGAGCTGGAATAACTGAGGCTGCATTGGCTGATGAATTAGTCAAGATTCTGAAGAAACACCAATGTCCACCAGTCAAAATTCCAAGAATAAGGAGGTTTGCCATAGAGTTGGCGATATGGATGATGAGAGACAAAATAACCAATGTACTTATTTTCAAGGATCTGGGATTGGAGAAGGTGCTGGAGGATGTCTTGGAGACCACAGCAGAGCTTGAAAGCTTCAATGTTTTCTCCGGTACTGTCGGACTTAATCGGCACAGCACAACAATCCACTCACTTGTTGAAATTGCTTTGAAGTTGTTGGAGTGATAAAAATTGTGTTTGTTGGACTTGGATATCAAATCCATGTCAACTCAAATCTGGAGATAAAATTACCTTGTAAATATGCACACATAAAGTTTCAGGATATTCTTTTTATCTAAGTAAAAGGGATGCAATGTAATCGTATCAAGTTATGCCAATAATTGAATCGAAGTTCTAAAATCTCCAATTGGTTGAACTCTTGTTGCCCCATTTTCCAATATAATTGGAGTTTTCCTTTCCAGACGTTTATTTATTTATTTATTTTTGTTAAAGAGTAAGATAAAGGTTTTATTTTATTAATGATAAAAGATGGTGCACAGGAAGTATACAAGAAATACACTTAACGATCAGAAGGAAAAAGTGGGAGAAATCCGGAAAGATAGAAACAGAGAGAGCAAGGCACAGGACCTGGATCAATTGAATTCCCATCCAGGTAGGATTTAAAAAATAAAACTACAACCTTTCGACTAAAACCAATATAATTCCCTCACCATTAGCAGGAAGACCATAAGCAGCACCCATCTCAACTCCTCCACTATATAATCAAGTGCATTGCAGCTTGAGGAAGGAATGCCTGCTCTATCCACAGGCAAAGATCCTCTAGCTTCCATCAGTGACTCCCTCCATGCACTACCATTAGCTCCCAGTTTTGCTACACAATCAACCATTTCATTAGCCTCCCTAATACATGCCCCACTTCCCAGGTCAAGGGAAAATCAAGATACATAAATTGATAAAACAAACATAATAGGGTATATGCAATGGGGTAAAAGATGACAATAATGGTTAGGGTACGATTTGGACTCTTTTAACTTTCAATGCTTGCAATTGCAAAAAATGCGCCCTTCAATATTTACCATCGTTTTAATTCCATCCCCTGCTGATCTCCATCCTAAAAAGCATGCAGTTTTAATATTGTAGATGATGATGATAAGGAAGATTTGTTTTTTTTTGGGGGGGGGGGGGGGGGGTGTGTTGAGAAGTGGCAGTCGGATGAACAGCTGAACAAGCAGAAATGGACTCCAACAGGAAAGGAACATAGCAAACCCAAACTACATTATATAATTGGAGTTACAAAGGAATTCTGCCTGGCCACATCTTGTTATTATGAAAATAAGAAAATTAATTTAACATATCAAGTAGCATGGAAAGAACTCGCGGCCATGATATGCTTGTTACACTGTCAAAAATTTGAGGACTTTGATCGTAGTTTAATGAACTTTCAAACAGATTTTAAGAACGAAATCATACAATTAATCAGAATCTGCCCGCACGAGAAAAGCATGAGAAGAATCTCCTGACATGACAATAATATAACATCGATCCTAGCCACTGGTTGATTTTTATATACTGGAATTGAAAAGATCATATTTTACTTGAATGATTTAAAACATAACCATTTTGCTATTTTTTTAATAATAAATGCAGAGCATTACAACAAAATGAAAAAGGAAAAATACACTAGCCTTCTTACACACATTCACAGCACTACACATAGGAAATACCATCATCAGATTTTGCACTAAAAAGGGAAATATCTTTTCATCTCATCGATTATGGCCACGGAAAAAATTGAAATCCCAACGCCGCATTAAACCATCCATAACATGGCTTGCCGGGTTCCGTTCAACAGTTAATGTGGCTTTTGTCTTGGCTGACATGTCAGCATCTGATGAGCTCTGTATGCTTGCTGAAGTATCACTACGCACAGAAGTTCCTGCGCCTCCAGTTTCCCTCCCAGATGGAGGAGCATCAAATACAGGTCCCACAGATACACTTGTATCAGGAGATGGATGCTCAGATGGCAATTTCTGGCCATTGATTACTGAAGTGGAAGTGGGTTGTGTTTTTGAACTTTCACAGTGCTTGACTGAAGTCGAAATCAGTTGTGTCTTTAAGGGTCCACAATGATCCATAGGAGAGGCCTCCAGGTCATCTTTAGGTGAAGGCATAATAGAACTGGAGCTAACACCAGGCGGTTCTCCTGCCTGAGGGTGTCTCATTTCAAAGTCCTTTAAGGATTCAATCACTGCTTCCATAAACATCTGAGGATGTCGGATAAGTCAAACGTAAACTCAAAGCAACAATATCACTGAATATATTGTTTTGTATACAATGTGAAAGCACATAATTTGACTCACTCTTTCTTCCTCCTCCGAATTGGATGGAAAACCTGTCAAGTCATCTAGTTGGTATTCCACATATTGATCATCATCTGAAGTAGTTGGAACATGGGGACCATGTGGGTGGCCATTGGAAAATTCAAAGCTAATCATTTCAGAAGATGATGGGCAACGGCCGTCATCAGTTTTTTCATTCTGCATCAGAGTATCATGTACTGTAATGAAACTGTGATCCCTGTTTGTCTTGATTTGTTTCTAAGCAAGTTGTATTATTTAATTTAATATTTTACAAGGCGGGTCCTTTCTGCTATCAAACTGTAGCATACATGTAGGGAGAAGGTTGTGTGGTATACATCAAAGATGAGTTTGGATGTTGACCATTGCACTAGGTAATGCGCACGTCGATTATTATTTATACGGATTTGTATTCATTGTTTAAAACATTTTTTTTTTCCACTTCACAATTCTCACAAACTGCCTTTTTCTCTTGCCATTTTCTTTTTCCTCTTAAGACAGGCAAGAGGATCACTTGGCACCATGTGAATTGGTGACCTAACAGGCTCAATGATTTGCCAAGATGGAACAAGTCAGACGAAGAATACTTCACCTTTTAGCATTGAATAAGTAGAAGATTATTGGTTTATCATATACATGCTTGTGGCTCAATAATTAGTATGTAGAGGGAAAAACTCAAAAGGGAGAAAATTTAGGATCTAAGAAAGAGTGAAACAGGAGATGCAAAGAAAATACCTCATCTTCAGATTTATCATCCTTAGAAGGAACCTGAGTCAAGTCAAAGAAACAATGAACAGAAGCGCTACAAAACAACATTCAAGTCAATAAGGCTGAAGCATCAAAAGCATCATATATTTTGGGGTCAGTCAAGTCAATCCAAGAATCCCGTTCCCCGAAAAGAGGAAAATATGTCAATCTAATTATTTTGTCCACCCAATTTCCTGTGTGCAAGATGAGCAAATGCATCGGTAGAGAGAGAGAGAGTTGGGTGGATGGGGATCCTGAAAATTGTTCCAAACATTTGGCACCCAACAAACACTACTGTTGAGTTACTCTAAATTTGAATATAACTGGTTTGAACAAAGTGGTATTCCAGTCAACCTTCTGTATTGGGTATTGGTTTGACATCTAAGCACCAAAAGAAAACCAATCAATCACTAACCTCTGTCCTACTCATAGGTCTTCTAGTACGGAGTTTTGTAATGGCATCTGCTGTACTGCTTGTTGCTTGCTCTGCAATTTATAGAAATCAATGAGATACAAGAAAGGCACGGTTGCTGAGTAAAGATCATGAAAGATATCCGTATTTAAGAGCAAAGAGAGACTAGGTACTTGAGTCATGCCTTTAGATGTAGCTGAAGATCCATGGTCATTACCTACTTCATGAACATTTCTCCAACCACCCTGAGGGTATAGCAACCATTGTGAAGGGTTGTCATTATGAAAGCTGGCTGTTGGAATAACAGAAAAAATACAACCAGATCTATTGGTGTTTACCTTACCAAAGTAATCATCCATAGGATCAAAAAAGGCCCCAGCTACTTCATCCTCTGGAGGTTGCAAGACATTGTGGAAAAATATATTTATAGAATCAAAGTAGAATTGAGGGCGTGGGGAATTATGGTCACCCTCAAATTTGATAATGTTTTTGTCTCCCTGCACACAAAAAAAAAAAAAAAACACAAACACAAACACACATTAAAAGATGAGCCTGACATAGCAAACAATGGATTGAATGGGAAGGTAGAGATGCCAACAAACAAAAGGGAGCTCCAACAGGCATATCTTTTTCTTTTTTTGATAAGTAAATGATTGTATTAATAATAATAGGCTTAGCCCAAGGACACAAGAAGGTATACACGAGTTAAAGCCTATCTAGGAAGAAGAAAAACAAACAAGGAAGTGAGGGCCAAGGCCATTAAAATCTACGGCTATAGCCCATAAAATAATGTTCTAACAAAGAGTGATCTAACTTCTTCTATAGAGCGTTCTTTGTCTTCAAACGTCAGGTCATTTTGCTTCTGCCATAAGCACCATAGGAAGCAAATAGGCACCATTTTCTACATAGCTGTGATTTGTGAAGCACCTCCTAAATTTGGCCAACTGGCCAAGAACTCAAACCACTGTGGCGGGCATGATCCAAGCTAACTCTAATCTGCAGAACACATCATCCTATAGCACTCTAGCAACCTCGCAATGTAGTAGAAGATAATCCATAGTCTCACCACTTTTTCCTGCACATACAGAACCAGTCTACTATGATCACCCCTTGTTTCCATAAGTGTCAAAATCCTACCCAAAGACGCTGACCAAACAAGAAAAGCCGCTTTAGGTAACACCCTATTTTGCCAAATCCTCTTCCATGGAATTTTTTTTTTGATAGGTAACAAAAAACTCAAAATTCCATGGAAATTGATTGTCTTGCAATTGTGTGAGAGACTTATAGAAAGAGCGAATCAAGAATATGCCTTCACCCGTGGGTATCCACCACAACTTGTCAGCTCCCCGAAAGTTTGGTCTCATGGAGTATAGAAAATGAAAAGAATCCTCAAAGCTACCAATTTCTCAATCTTGGGCAGCCCTACTAAAGTTCACGTTCCACTAGACTTGATCTCCAGAGATCACCATAACATCAGCCATTGAAGCTTCTTTTTCACAAGCAATCCTAAAAACTGAAGGGAATGAATCTTTAAGGACGTTATCACGACCCCATAGGTCACTCCATAATTTAATTCTAGAACCATCTCCCAATATAAGTCTAGTGTGACGTGTAAAAACTCCCCACCCTTGTTGAATACTCCACAAGGCCCCCCCCCCCCCCCCCCCCCCCAAACACCAAAAACACCACCTCCATATTTAAGGTCAATCACCGACTACCATAGAGTTTCCATTTCCATGGTGTATCTCCACAACCATTTCCCATGTAAAGCCCTATTAAAGATCCACAAATTTCTGATTCCCAACCCACCAGAAAAAATGAGAGCGCGTACCTCATCCCACTAGACTAGGTGGAATTTGAATTCATCCCCCATACCACTCCAAAGAAAATCACAGTGCAACTTCTCAATCCGACTTGTCACACTTGCAGGAATTGGTAATAGTGATAAGATATATGTTGGTAAATTAGACAGAGTGCTTTTGATTAAGGTGATATGACACCTTTCGACAAGTACAATATCTTCCAACCAGCTAATCTATGTTCAATCTTCTCAATCACTGTATCCCAAATCGATTTAGCCTGTGATGTTGCCCCCAACGGAAGACCAAGGTACTTCATGGGAAGAGATGAAACCTTACATCCAAGAATGTTAGCCAATTGTCGAATATTGCGAAAATTACCAATTGGCCCCAACTCTGATTTGTCGAAGTTCACTTTCAAACTAGATGTTGCTTCAAAACAAAGTAAGAGAGCCCTCGTCTAGTTTTGTTCTGCCTCACAAAAAATCAATGTATCATCTACAAACAATAAGTGAGAAATATTAAGAGTAATCCTATTGGGGTCACCAACCAAGAAACCAGTCACAAAACCACTACTAACCAAGCCTAAGATCATTCTGCTAAGCGCCTCCATAACTATGACACATAAAAGTGGAGACAAAGGATCTCCTTGTCTTAGGTTTCGCGAGCTGTTAAAGAAGCCAACTAGACTGCCAGTTTCGCGAGCTGTTAACTTCTTTAAAGAAGTTAAAGAAAACTTCACTGTTGAGATGCACCATCTGATCCACGAACACCATCTCTCCCCAAATCCACACCTATCAAGCAAGTAAATTAAGAACTCCCAATTCACATAATCATAAGCTTTTTCCATATCAAATTTACATAAAATCCCCTTATTACCAAATTTTAATCTACTTTCTAGGCATTCATTGGCAATGAGAACTGAGTCCAAAATTTGCCTAACCTTCACAAAAGCATTTTGGGGTTTCAAAATGATCTTTCCCAACACCTCCCCTAGATGATTTGCAAGCACTTTGGATATGACCTTATACACCCCATTTACGAGGCTAATAGGTCGATAATCTTTCACTTTTGTTGCCCCAAGCTTCTTAGAGATAAGTGCAATAAAAGTGGCATTTAGGTTGTTTTTTAAAATTTTCCAACTGAAAAAAATTCTTAAAACACCTTTATTAAATCCTCCTTCACCACATCCCAACATGTTTGGAAAAATCCCGTAGAGAAACCATCAGGACCAGGTGTTTTATCTTTAACCATTTTCTTCACTACACCATGAACCTCCATCTCTTCAAAGGGTCTCTCCAACCACAAAACACTCTGTGGATCTATAGACTCAAAAGCCAGTACATCGAGCTTTGGCCGTCATCCCACCTGTTTAGTAAGTATTCGAAAAAACCAACAACATGCTCTCAAATCATAGGAATCTTTGTATTAGCCATGCCATCTATATTCAACATTTCAATGTTATTAGTTTTCCTATGAGAATTGGCCACTCTATGGAAGAACTTTGTACTTTGATCGCCTTCTTTCAACCACAACGCTCATTTTGGGCGCCAAGAGATCTCCAATAATATAACCCTCTCTAATTATGACACTAATTATGCCTTCTGAGATGACTCTTCCAATGAAAAGACCTCTTGTATCCTCAATAATTATTGTAACTCTACCAACAGACTTCTTCTGATCACCTATATTACCAAAGGACTAAGTATTCCAAAGCTTTAAATCTTGTTTCAGAGCTTCTAGTTTACTTGCCAAAATGAAACTAGGAGCTATGAATTTGATATGAGGACCACCATTGCCTAACTCTGTCCATAAAGCCTTCAGTTTTCAGCCACATATTTTCAAATTTAAAATACCGATGCCCCTCCTTGAATCCCCCCACAATCTAGCAACATGCCACATTCTTGAAGTAACATGCCATTGTGTATTGCCCAATGAATTCCTCCATTTTCTCTACCACTCTTCTATCACACATAACTAAAATACCTCCCGAGCCTTATCAGATGCTAAATAAGCCCAATCCACATAGGTACAGCTCCAAAAACTTCGAACAATTGTTCTTGTAATAAGTTTCAGCTTAGTTTCTTGTAACTACATAATGTCTGCTTTCTACTCACGAAGAAAGTTTTTCACCCAAAGACGCCATTGGCCTCATTAAGCCATTTGACATTCCAAGAAATAATTTTGGGCTTCATAAAGACGGTGCTATTCCTTTCCCTTTGGTTCTTTCTCTGCTTAAGCTGCCCTCATAATTTAGAGACCAACTTAATCTCTTGAGCTGCCTCTATCTTTTAGAACCTGATTTCTTTTGTTGAGTATGTCCATCTTCAATGTCTGTGAGCAAAGCCATGAATTGTTCTTCAAAACCCTCGCATTCAAGCCCAACACAATGTTGTATTTCCTTCACCTTGTGTAAAACCCAATTAGAGACACTGTACTGACCTAGCAGAAGGCATATCAAGGGTACTAGCTCCCCAACCATGTCTATCTCGTCCCTGGGTGTCCATTGTGACTTCAACGGCACCCCCATCTCTTCCTCAACAGAGGTGGACCCACCATCCCATTTAGAGGGGTCGGTTATAGGCACTGACATTGGAGAAAGCCCCTTGGAGATCTCATCTGTATTCTCAGCTTCAGTAAACAACATATGGGCCACTTTAAAATGCTGCGAAACCTTTGCCGGGGGGAACCACCTGGGTCATCGATGAAGACTCTCCCTTGCTGTCTGTCGGTGTTGTCTATCCTAGTTGGGCCTAGGATTTGACATCTGACGGTGTAGCATAGAAGAGATCCATTTCAAGTTCTACTGCCATCACCTCTCTCTCTATCAGGTTCGTCATCTGAGCCATCATCGACGGTTCCGTGGCCATGGTTTTGTCTATCGGGACCTTTTCCAACAAGGTCAGGTGACTCCTACTTGTGGAAGGCCCAATCATGCCCCCACCTCTAGCTCTCCACAAGGGCTGAGTGGCCTTCCCTCTATTTTCTCCCATGGGTTGAAGCCCAAAACTTGGGGCCCAATACCTTTGGGCCACCTGCCTTTTCATTTTCTTTTAATGACCCTACTAACCAAGGCCCATCAGATCGTGCTAGGTCCCTTGGGTTCTTAATTTCGGGTTCTGCTGCCATCGCCTCCCTCTCTATCAGGTCCGTCATCTGAGCCACCATCGACGGTTCTGTAGCCATGGTTTTGTCTATTGGGACCTTTTCCAGCAAGGTCAAGTGACTCCTGCCGATGGAAGGCCCAGTCACGCCCCCACCTCTAGCTCTTCAAAATGGTTGAGTACTCACCGTGTCCCTCCCTCTGTTCTCTCACATGGGCTGAAGCCCAAAACTTGGGCCCTTAATACCTCTGGGCCACCTACCCTTTCATTTTCTTTTGACGACCCTACTAACCGAGGCCCATCAGATTGTGCTAAGTCCCTTGGGTTCTTAATTTCGAGTTCTGCTGCCATTACCTCCCTCTCTATCAGGTCTGTCATCTGAGCCACCATCAATACTTCAGTGGCCATGGATTTGTCTATCGAGACCTTTTCCAGCAAGGTCAGGTGACTCCCGCCGGAGGAAGGCCTAGTCACACCCCTACCTCTAGCTCTCCACAAGGGCTGAGTACTCACTGTGGCCCTCCCTCTGTTTTCTCCCATGGGCTGAAGCCCAAAACTTGGGCCCCTTAATACCTTTGGGCACCCTGCCCTTTCATTTTCTTTTGACGACCCTACTGACTGAGGCCTACTAGATCGTGGTAGGTCCCTTGGGTTCTTATTGATTCCCACGGGTTGAAGCCCAACTTGATTGCCTACAACCAAATGGGGCCTAACATCATTCCGACGTGCATTGCCCAAGCCCATAGCCTTATCCTCCTCAACGTGGCGTATTAGAGCAGCCACTTTCTCTTGCAGGTTTGTCAGTTGGGCTTGCATGTCCTTCAGAGTACTGTGCACGCCATCGCCTGCCAAAGTGACAACGAGCCTGCCATCGCCACCCTTCCAGTGCGCATAGTCCGTACCAGTAGTGTGTAGGGCCATTTCCATCCCCTAACCTTGTATGCATCTCACCGAGGTTTGCTGTTGAGTTCTACCACCATCCGACCCGCCACGCGTATATTGTATTTAGGAATGCACCAGCGCCATCGTCTACACCAGGGCCTCCCTGTATGACCGACTTTGTGTTTGGATCCCCATCCCGACGATACCTATGATACTCTACCCGTGGTATGAAAAGTGATCCCCTCCCCCAAAATGGCCTTCCTCAATGCATATGACATCCCCCTTCGCCCCGTCCCCTCCATATCTTCCGGTATAAAAATAAAATTTCGCCTCGCACCCCCACCATACTCTACTAACGCCGTGTAATGGCCATTTGCATTTGAGCACCTTTGTGCAATGAAGATGCTGCCCCCCTCCCTTGTTGTGGTATAAAAATCCTTCATCCCCCCTTCAAACATTCCTCCAATGCTTTTGCAAACCATTGCCCCACTACCATCACAAGTCTCACTTCCTTCAACATCTTCCAACTACTTTCTGTTATGAGCAAGGAGCTTCCTTCCTTCCTCAATAAGAATGCTTTTGATTCTGTAGCTAGATTTCTTCTGAACCCCATCCTGCACTACTACCCCTACAACTCACTGCTCAGTTGTGATCTCACCGCTTAAGCCCTCCAAGCCTCATCGGAGTTTTGGTTGTACAGAAACTTTGATTGTACGGAGTGCTTGCGCTTTTTCAACAGGCATATCTCATGCTAAGAAATTTGAGAAAACAGATGTAGAGCATATGCAGTGAATTCAGGAGGAGTGATAATTACCATATAAGCCTCAAATATACGATCTGAGTGGTGGGGGCATATGAAATCATCATCAATGGCATGCCCTAGTAAAACTGGAACGAAGCAAGAATTTGCCACCTATAGTAAAAAGCAACAGTGGAGCAGGGTAAACAACAACAAATAAGCACTGAAAAGGATAACATGAAATGTCATTCCATTTTTTTATCATCATGAATTTGTGAACTTATCCTCACATTTACTTCTTAAATACTTACATTCCCTACAAGATTAATTGACTTCCCAATTTCAACATTTATGCATGACCAAATTAAAGAATATAAATTAGTTACACAACCACAAGAGAAATAGTAGGCCAAGTCCAAGAGTTTTTCAAAGGATAAAACTAAGAGCCCACTAACCCAATCTCATTTTCTTGACTCCCAGTCTCTTCGTTGTTCATTTATTACTCTTCTTGAAACTTGTGTCTAAAAATTAAAGGATAAGGAAGCCCAACTGACGATAAACATAGAGAGGGTCTGGAAGTTATCATGCATAAACAAGTGCTTATAACCATTAGGTGACAACCGCCACATATATGGCACTGCTTATGAAGGCATTGCATTGCCTATGTGTAGCCTCCAATGGGGGAAAAATGTCCACTTTTCGTATAAAAGCAAAACCCCTTCCTATTTAATTCTTGTGGCATTTAAAGAAAACAAATGGCTCCATATAAAGTACCTAAGTTGGAACCCATAGTGTATGATCCATTGCAACTGAACTTATTACTGGTCAATCATTGCTGCAGTGTCTACTAGACTTGGTTCAGTATGGGATACACCTTTAAAGCAGACTTGTGAAGTAAGTGCATTCATGGGTTCTCGTGCAGCCAAGAAGGGGAGGATAGAAGGAGGTGGGGAAAGGTGAGGCAGGAAAAAATTTCATTATCATCACCCTAAACTGGTCCAAATTTCGTCTCATGGGTGAAATTATTTGATAATTTCTGTATAGTCAGATTTGGCTATGTTTTAGACAGATTTTGAATTAACAGTTTGGTCATTAACAACTAAATACAGCATAAGTTCATAGCTTGCTTAATAAATGAATTAGAACTACAATTTCAACTCAGTCAATAATGTATATCATAAAGTTCAAATATATCAGTGTTTCCACTTTTATGAGAGTAATTTATTTTGTACAAGTGAAACTTGATCAATCAAAAATAAATAAGCTGTCTTTAACCAAGTAGGGCAACTATCCTGAAACTTTCTTGTACATTATGAGCATAAACATATGAAACAATAATCATAAATTCACAACACTTTTATCAATGTAATCAGCCAGAAATACAACCCAAGAGATAGAAACAACTTGGTTGATATGACTAAACCTTAATGGTGTTCAGGTCCATTATGTCAAACTTTGCCTTTTTCTGAATAACTCTTCGCATGTATTGGATTGCAAACTTCACCTAGAATTAGCAAAGAGAGAAAAGATAAAGGTGATGACATTCCCTAGAAACATTTATGGAATTGTGCCTCAATCATAATAAAAACAAATGGCCAAAATCAAAGAATTCATGGTGAAATCAATGATAAGTACAGCAAATAAAGCAACTATTCAATCAGAAAAAAATACTAACTGCACATCTTAAACAACTCAAAGATGTTTATGAGTGAGTGCCTGAAGCATCTTTAGAATTTAATCCCAATTTAAGGGAATATATTTATGTAGTGTGATCTCAGAAACCTAAAGGCTTCACTTGGCAAATATGCTGATGGTCAAGACTGAATTTTGATAGCAAATTTCAGAAAGTTTGAAGGTGGCAAGGGTGCCAAAGTTATGGTAATTTCCCAAGGAGTTTAATGGAAACAATTTACTCTATATATAACTTTTTTTTAGCAAGTAATCAAGATTTTCTCTATACATAAAAAAAATAAAAAAAATTTATAGTAAGGAATAGGCGTAACTCAAGTACACAAGGCGTATACAAAAGAAGACACCTAATTAGGAGTTACAGACAGATACAAAGAAATCGTGAAAACTGATTCCACGGAAATCTATAGCTATAGCTTAGAGGAACAAGGTATTGACAAAGAAATTTCTAAATTCATCCAGAGTAATCAAGAATTTGACTGAATGTAGTGGTAAATAAATTTCACCATTTCAGATAAAGACCCACTAAACAACATTACATTCTGCCAAATTTTTTACAAACTTTGCTGTCTACATGTAGCACAATACACCAGGAATTGATCATAAAGACACGTCATAACCACCCTTGCCTCAAGCCAAGTAGAGAACAGGCTTTACATTTCTGCCTCAAACTATGAGTATCTAATAGTTTCCTTGATGAATTTACTTACAGTGAACTTGGGTAAACGGATCTTGTAGGTATCTACCAATTCCATCATCAAGTCGACCAAATCAGCAAAGGGACTATCAAGGACCATTCCAGCAATTGAAGGATCCTCAGCTCCATACATGAGGCTGTAAAAAACAAGTTTGTACTGTCAATGGCTGATAAAAAAACACAGAAGACCTGACTTATTCAGCACACAGTAAAGCTAAAGAACTATCAATAATTATTAAGAATGACAGCAACAGTGCCTTAACAAAAAATCCATGAAATTAAAAGATAGTATGTATGCGTTGATCATGCTTATAAAAAAATGTATACGTACCAATCATTCTCCTAAGGAGGAGCTTATGAAAACTATAAGTCATGGAACTGTCCCACCCCGGACATTGAATGATAAAATCAACATTTCCTCAGAAACATTAAAATCTTCTGGTAAAAATGTAATTCCAAAATATTTGGATATGCTTCAAATGCAAATTAGAAACTTTAGTGTAACTATCCTTAGAAAATATTGGTTGTTGATAGATTGGTTGTTGATAGTTACCATTCTTAGGAAAACTAAAGAGCAGGGAAAGTTTTCTATTTTCTGAAATTCTTTTTTATCAGTAAATAAGAATTTTATTGATGAGAACAAGGCATATAGCCCAAGTACACAGGGTTTTTTCCAATACTTCACATTTATGAAGTACTAAAGGTTGGCAACGCCCATTGTGGTCCTTTCTTAATATCTCCCCTCCAATCCACTCCCTCAGTGAAAAACCACAATATTTCCTGAGGGATTCCTACCAGCAGACTTTCCTGTACTAGCCTCCTATCCTTTCTGGTGGCAACAATCATGCAGATACTGCATTTAGACTCCATTGTTCGTTGCAATCTTATCCAACCAGTTAAATTTAGGCCATCAATTTTTAAGGTTTTTACATGAATGAAAGACAAAAGTCAAAAGATTCAAATCAGGTAAAAGTAAAATACATAAAATCAAAAAGTAAGTCCAATAAATTGGTGCATCTCAACTACACATGCTTGTTCTTGTAACAAGAGCCTCCAATAATCAAGTAAAGAGGACTTCTACACAAATTGAAGGAAGATAGCAAGTAAAAATGGAAAAAACCTAGTAACAGCACCCATCGAGCGGCCCCAAAAGCCTATCAAAGAGACATTTCCATCTTCCCGAAGATATTCAACCACAGCCCTAAGATCATCCTTCTGAAAAACAGTACACTGCATCAGATGGCAGTTACATGATGAAAAATGGCAATGCTGGTGAATAAGTATGAGAACTCGTATAAATATACAGGATGGGTAATAATGATTAACAACAACAACAACAAAAAAAGAGGTTGCATTGGCATATGTGTGAAAGGGTGATAGAAGTTATACCAGACAGTTTAGCCATGGGCAAGAAAGACATGCAGATGCACCAATGCACTTAATTAAATTGGAGTAAAAGAACTAAAAGAATGGCATAGGTAAAAGTAGTACGACAGGTACGATCACAAAAATATAATGCAGAATATGCTTTCAATACAGTCAAGCCCAATTAGTTGGGAACAGAACTTCTATAGCCATAAAGGTCTAGTTGAGTGGAGTTATCCAACATGCAATCTTTGTGTTGCTGACTTATGAAACACTATGAAAGTCCTTTTCTCATATGATATTGCCAGCAAAATGCGTTTAACTGAAAGATTTAAAAGATATTGGACTAATTGATAATAAGCACAAAAAGATACTGAAAAGACTCGTGTGCAAATGAGGCCCTGCATGTATAGAGGCAGGTGTATTTAAACATGAATTAATCTATAGTTTTTAGTTCTCCATTTCTCAATAAACTTTTTTTTTTTTTATAAGTAAAAGATAAATATTATTGATCATAAGAGAACATGCATGGCCCTTGTATACAGGAAGTATACATCAGGTACCTAAAAACATTCTACGAGCGAGGAATCAAAGACAGGAAATCATGAACATTGTCCCCATTTAGTACAATACCAGAAAACCAAAGCAATAAAGTTTGAAAGAAAAAGTTCTTTAGCTCCTCCATAGTGCGTTCCTTGTCTTCAAAACAGTGCGCATTTCTTTCCAACCAAATACACCACATGA
Source organism: Carya illinoinensis (assembly GCF_018687715.1). Lineage (NCBI taxonomy): Eukaryota > Viridiplantae > Streptophyta > Magnoliopsida > Fagales > Juglandaceae > Carya > Carya illinoinensis. Next base: position 25,300,771 of record NC_056753.1, on the reverse strand, counting down.
TACATAGTGGAATATCTTCCATACTGCTGCCACTTGCTGGCAACCTTGTATCTTCCTCCAACACCCCAGCATGTCCACTACCCTCAAAGGCATCACCCAAGCAATGTTGACCCTTTGGAAAATCTCATCCCATATCTCCCTTGTGATCTCACAATGTAATAGAAGGTGATCCACAGATTTTCCATTCTTTTTGCACATATAGCACCAATCCATCACTACACACCCCCTCTTCCTCAAATTATCCGTGGTCAAGATCTTTCCAAGCGCTGCGTTCCAGACAAAGAAGGCTACTTTGGAGGGTACACGCAACCGCCAAATATTCTTCCAAGGGAACGGAGGGAGGTTTTGTGTGGTCAAAATTTTGTAATACGCTTTTGTCTCAATAAACTAGAGACAAGTATTTAATTCCCTAAAGCAATCCTCTAGGGAATTGGGCGAGGAAGAGGAAGGGAGTAAAGGTTGATTGCCAATTAAGGTATAAATGAGAGAAAATGTGGATTGAACATAAATAAGAGTATATATTGGTAAATTTATCTGGATAGAAAATTTCTTCATACTAGTTGCTAATGCAACTTACTTCATTCCACCCCAGGGTGACATGCTCTCCTCCAGAGAGTCCAGATCCAGAGAAATCAAGAGTGAAAACAGTAATGTTTGAAGGCAGCAAAATTATTGCAGCTTCACTGGCATCAGCCCTGCACCCACTGCCAAGACAATCAGTCAATGTCAATAAATTAATGAAATGGTATAAAATATAATGCATCACAGGTAAGAGCTTTATCCAAAGAGATGATAACATAGCTAGAAAGTTCTGAGTTTAATACTAAAGAGAGCAAGGAAGACATATTTGTGGTCAATTGTCCAATGGTCCCAAGAATGGTACCAAGAAAGGTGCAGTTGTTTTATTAAAATAAAGTTAAAATCTCATAGTTGCAGAAACAAATCCTTTTGGCTATCCAGCAACGTGTCTGTAACATGTGAAGCACCAATCATGTTTCTGAAATAGTAATTCAAGTGGTAGCACAGGTGATCCAAGAAAGAGTAAACTGTCATTCCTTCAGACCATTAGGGGCATGTCAAAGTGATCACCAATCACATAAGAGGTCTGCAAAATATTGTGATCAGAGAAAAGTGGGAAGATAAAAGGTAATAACCTTTTAGAAATGATCCCAAATACAACACCCATTATGCCATTATTGATGTATTCTTGCATGTAGAGTTCATATAAATATTGTACTCTTAGCTATAAATAATAAGAGGATTCAAACAAAGTAATGGCTTCTTTGGAACTGATACAAACAGTCCAACATTCCCAATGATTTAGTGAAAAGTTTTGCCATTTAAAGGATTGATTTTTTCCAATTGCATTGTAAATTTCATTTACACACACAAGGGGCAAACTGCAGATAGGTGTCTTTTCAATTGCAATTAAAATATCATGTTTTTAAAGTCTGAAATGCCAACAAGAACTGAAGAATTTAGAATTGAATGAAAAATATTTAAATCATGTCAGCAGCCATTATTCTCCAGTCACAGATTCACCTGTTCCCATGGCAGTATATCACACAGGGCAGAGGCTTTCCTTCTGGACTAACAATAGGCACATAATGACTACATTGAAGAACATCCCCCCGACTGTTTTTAAGCTGCAAAATTTCAAAGCCCTTTAAATGGAAAACTGACAACAGCATGTTATTCTCAAAATTCACCAAAGGATGTGCAGGATTTAGTAAAAAAAAAATTTATTAAAAAAAAAGCAACAAAACCAGAGTTACATCTAGGCTTTAATAGGGTGCTTATAGCAATTATAATTAGCAAGGAGTTTAATTATGTAGACCTTCAAGGCTAACCCTTACTAGAGAAGGCTTGCAGAAGGTTTAATTTTATTTTGGATTTGTCCCTACCTCACCATATGATTATCTATTGACCCGTGGAGTGTAGGTATTTAAAGGGCAACACAATCGAGAGGGAAAAAAGACCCCATCCTTTTCTTCTGCTTCCACACAAGAAAACTGATACAATATACAAGGTCAAACCATTTTTTTTATATATGTAAACGCATGGTCCAACCACAAAAACCATTTTCCTTAATCAAGTTATTGACTTAATAGTATTATTGTGGAGTGTACTGACCAGAAAAGACCTAAGCAAACATCTAGAGTTATACTTTGAAATGACTAGTTCACGTTGCAGTTGGACAAACTTAGGAGGAATACCACAAATCACAGCCATGTGGAAGATGGTTCCTATCTGTATCCTATGTTGCTTATGGCAGGAGTGAATGACCAGACGTTCGAATACAAGGAGCCCTTATTAGAGGAACTTAGATCAATGTTTGCTAGAACTTTATTTCTATGGGCCATAGCTGTGGATTTCAATGGCCTTGGTTTTCATGACTTTCTTGTTTCCATTTCTTCTTCCTAGATAGGTGTTACCTCTCGTATATCATCTTGTGTACTAGGGCTATGCATATTCTTATTAATACAATCGTTTACTTGTACAAAATAAAAAAAGAACTCCTCCTACCAGGCAGTATGGGATCTCGTTCTTCACCCTCTCATATTCAGGATATTACCTAAACATTGCTAAGTAAAAGAAATCGTCTATTTATACAGTTTCATGCAAATTCTATTTAGCTAACCTTTCTCGAAAAGTTCATAAACAAGCAATCCTAACATATAATCATATTCCATATTACAATAGGAGCATATATATCACATAAAAGTTTGAATTTCCTGGCTTCAATGATTTTTTTCTTTCTATTTCATGAACAAGTTTGGATCTTACTGGTGGCTAAGGTTGTGCTCCTTCAAAGATTAAGAGGTAAAATAAGACTGGATCCTTACCTCCAGATCTTTCCTTTGATACCATTTCCCTTTCAGCATGAACTCTTGATCTAATAAATCGTCTTTCGGGTCATATTCAGCTCTGCAGCCCAAGATGGAAAGACTTGTGATCATTTAAACTAGTTGAAGCATAGTTTAAAACGTTAAACAAAAAATGACAACCAGCTCGCTTAGGTAACCAGAGGTTGAATAATTACTTACGGGCCTAATATCCTCAAGATACCCTTACAGAAGTTCATGTAACTATAACATTATCATAGATGCAGCATTATGTATAAATCATATTATTGCCAAAATTGTGCTTCTTTTGAGTGCATCACAGTAAGAAATGTGTCCATTTGAGTATGTACCTCAACAAGTTTACTGATAAAAAAAAAAAAAAGTTTCCTTTTTTCCACAAATTTTCACCACAAAAGCTCTAATAAATTCCGAGTATTACAAGCCATCTCCTCTTAGAGGCTAGACAAATAATAGAACATACTTAAAGCGAACATGTTTCAAACACAACAGCCATTTCACTTTAAAGCTAATAGCTCGTAAATTCGTAAACATAGGCTTACATCCCAGCGTACAGCCATGTAACCTACAAGCTTGTGGTTGTGAAATCCAATGCTTGTTTTGCTGTCTTCCACGCATACATGGAAAATAAGTCTTACATGAAAGAAGGGTGCAATTCAATTGTCTGGGACAGTTCCATATAGCTGAATCGGGCTAAGTTGAGTGCAGGGTTTCGTTTACCTAGCGTCCCATACCCAAGTACCCAACCAGACATCTTCAATTTACTTTCCCACATTTTCACCTCAACAAAACGGAAAAGAGAAGAAAAGAAAGAAAGAAAAGAAACCCCATCTACAACTTGAAGAACAAAATCACCAAAACTATATCAGAAAGAAGGAGAAAAAAGATGATTGGAGGTGTCGGTTCTGTTACCTGGGCGGCCGAATGATAAAGTTGACGAGCTGCTCCATGGATTCAAAAAGGCTTAATACAATTTTATCTCGCGCAGTTTGTTTCTACAATAAAACGGAGAGGAAGAAGCAGAAAAAGAAGAAGAGAGAGAAGGTTCTTGATGGGCAGCGATTCATTTCGTTCTTTAAACAAAACAAAAAAACCAACTAAGAGAGAAGAAGCAGGAGGACCAGCCTTGCGTTTCTTCGCTTGTAAACCAGAACAAAATGATTATTATTGTTGTTGTTGTTGTTATTCTCTCTCCTCTGACTTTCTCCTTCGGCTAGACGGCTATGCACACGTGCGAAATGCTCGGACATTTTTGCTTTGTTCTGGGCCCGGTGGTGGGAGTCGTGGGACTATGGACTTTTTAAACTGGATCTAATTTGGGTCTCGGCCCAAATGGTGTGAGCCCATTCTCCTTCTCTGTTGGAAATTAGCAACATCCCAACCTAAGACTAAACTATGTAACTATTCATTTTAGATTTTTTCATATTGAACCATATTAATGAATCATATTTTAAGTGATTTTATTCTAAATCTTGTCCATCTAAATTACACTTGCTGATACGACATATATGTAATGATCTTATACGTTGATCACTTACATAACACATCAACAGATTAGAGATTTTAAATCAAATAATTATTAAATAGTCTCGAAAGACAGGTAGCTTGACAGTATTCTTAGGGGTAGCAATATGTTACACGACCCATTAACCCAACACGAACACGACACGATAATAGCAGATTAGGGTTTAGTCTTAACGGGTTCGGGTCAAAACGAATTGACCCATTAAGACACGATTGCTTAACGGGTTGATAACGGATTAACCCGTTTTAACCCGTTATGACACGTTAAGAAAGTTGAAATTACAATTATACCTTTTACCCAAAAGTAAAATTGTTAGAATTTTAATTTCGATATTTTTATTGTTTAGATTGTAATTTTAGACTTGTAGTTAGTTTTATAATTTTTATAAATATTGTGATTTTAATATTTATAAAAAATTATATTAAATTTAATCAAGTCAAACATGTTAATTTCAGGTATATTTAACACATTTACATAAACATTTTGAAACGTGTCATATTGTTTCGTGTTAACCTTTTTAGTAATATTCATTAATGGGTTAAAACGGGTTGACACGACACGACACGTTATGTTAATGGGTTGTGTTAGGGTTTGAGATTTTGACACAATAAGCTTAATGGGTCGGGTTAGGGTTTACCTATATAGTATAATATACATATTTTGACACGATGCAAACACGACCCGTTAACACGATTTGACATCCCTAAGTATTCTCATTTTATAAGGAAAATATATGTCAATTAAGATTAGTGCTTACATAAACAATTTTGATCATACGGGCACATTATATCATCCATACTCCAGGTGAATATAATAATTTTATGATAAAATCTAGGACGAAAACATCATTTTTCTCATTTAAATTAGGCTTGGTGATGTGAAAGTATCACCTTCCTCATAAAAATGATTACAACCATGATAGTGAGTAACAAAACACCATCCACATTGCTTGTGAGAGAGAGAATTGACAATTCCTAGTGCTATGCTAACTAATCAATATTTCCTGTCTGTTTGATTATTGTTGTTTTGGGTCTGCTTATGATAACCACTCATTGCCCATAATATCCTTTTTAAGGAATCCATTATCCATGTCCATGCCATTCCTTCCTTTTACCTCCCAAACACAATCAGTCTCTCACAAACTCTTGAAAAAAGTTACCGTTTTATAGTTCCAACGTTGCCAGTAAAGTGAGATCATGAGATGACTCAACTTAAAAGGAGTTCTCATCTTCACAGTATTTATATTCTCCTCTTAATCTATTTGATTCAAATAAAGAAAACGCATGCAACTTTGGTTTACACCATTATTATGATTATAATGTGAAAAAAATGATGGCCACTAAACATGGCTGGAATCTGTCCTGTCCATAATGGACAACCTTTTTTTGTATGGGGCAACATAATATATAGAATCCTACTTTTTTTATTTGGGTATGAAGAGTAGTCTTCTTGCTTGGTTGTAATGATTCCAGTCACAGAAGCTGGAGAATAAAAAAATATTGGCCATAAATTTTGAGATTCGTCCATATGTACACTCTGGCCTTCAAAACAGCCTACCGTTAATCAGCAAACATATCAAATGTCTTTAATTTCTAGCTAAATTCCAACCAGAAGTTTATACAAACGGATGGCAATGCCAAGAGATTTTACCAAAAAGCTTTTATTTTAGGCAATATTTCAGTCTGCAGAAACCAACTCAATGACTTCAACTTTGCAAGGTTCTGGTGCCTTTGTATTCTGTTACTGCAGAAACCTGGATTTCAGCCTCTGTGGCAGTCCTTAATATGGCCAGTCTAACTAGAACGTCCTAGCCATCACAAAATAACCCAAAAAAAGAAAGAAAAGGAATTCAAACTTGCGTATTTCTGCATTAAGATTCTTCATCCAGCACAGTCCAAATGCAGAAGAAACGTTGCAGTCACCAACCACCACTCACTCTCAGGCATTCACTGTATAATAATGGCAGAAAATTAAGTAAAACCTCACTGTCAAACTCAAACATAAGCAACTCGTATTAGGCCAAGCAAGAAAACGGCATTCCACAACCTATTGATTGGGTTTGGAGAAAATTATGCACAAAGATTAATCCATAGTTTAAACAGCAGATAGTCAGACACAAAGTGATCGAGGAGGAGTTGAATTTTATAAGCTTAAACTATATTTAAGGACTCCCAATGGCCAAGTCTCCACAATCCATGCTGTTTCTCAAGCATGGAAACATATTATTATATGCAAAGTCATGGCCTTGAAAAGTGAAAACAGGCTATAAAATATCTCTAAATATATTTAATTCACATTCTTTAGCAAAAGGTATCTCAATTAGTCCTTGTTCAAGCTCTTTAATTTATAAATTAAAATAGCTGTGATGTGGGGGTTTGGAGAAAGAGATGAAAGGAGGGAGAACTTTTGGAACGTTATCTTAAAATAAGAATGTTATTATAATCCAAATCTAAGCCTCTCTTGGTGCTTCTAAAGAGACCAACTATTTTCCGCCACTCGTAGAACCACCCCTATCTACTTAGGAAAAGCCAACAATCCTGTTCTTTTGCAATATCAACCACTATTATTGTAAGGGCTTCCCCCACCCAAGAGGCCACTTGGCTCCTCTCTCTCTCTCTCTCTCTCTCTCTCCCCGAAGGCAGTTTCCGGCCAAACACTCCAGCCTTCCGGCATTCCCGAGGTATGCTCTTTGCTCAACTCGTGGCCTTCGATCTCCCTTATAAAATCGTTTTGTACAAGTGAGAATCACTTTTTTATGGAGTAACGGGGCTGCTGGGTTTGTTTGCCAGACACCCATGTAACAATGTCTGACATATTTGGTCTTAAACTTGCCTGATTCTGGCGAACTGGTTTCCAATGTTTGGCACCTACCCATTTACTGCAAGTCTACATTTTTTTTTTTCTTCTCTCTTTTGTTGTTATACATCACATCGCACCTACCCATTTACTGCAAGTCTACATTTTTTTTTTTCTTCTCTCTTTTGTTGTTATACATTACATCATAAATTCAAGACTTTTGTTCTCAAGTGGGTTCTAAAAGTCTGCATCATCGGAGAAAGAGAAGCGTAGTATACAGTACCCATGAGTGCCTGCTAGTGGCACTATACTCACTATTGGTTCAACGCTTTTTGAAGGTTTTTTTTTTTTTTTTTTTTTTTTTTTTTTATGTTACATATCATTCTCTTCATCTTTACATTATTATTTTTTTCCCTGTAATTGCATAACTTCTAAATTCACATTGAAAATAACAAAAGAAATAAAGGAAAAGAAAACAAGTTGTTGAGAAGGAGAAGGAAAATGCTAGATCTCCCGCTGGGAGCTACCGCTCTCATTTTTTTTTTTTTTTTTCCTTAGTGATTAAGTAAAAATTGTTTAATATTATTATAAATTTTTTATATTTTTTTAAATATTTAAAAATATTAAAAAAATAATGTGAAAAAAAAAAAAAAAAAAAAAAAAAAAAAAAAAAAAAAAAAAAAAAAACTTTTGGCCTAGCGGGAGCTCCAGCGGGAGCCCCAGCGGTGGCCCTAGCACTGCCCTGTTGAGAATTATTTCCAAGCATGCCTGGTCCACTTGAAGGATGGTAGGGTACTTGGGTATATATGCCAACGAATAAGCTCTACTGTGCATAAAGAAGGGGGTCTACCATGCATGATAAGTGGCTACAAAGTCAACTAACTATGTTAGACTTGATACTTTATGAATATAATTTTTCTACAACTTGTCCTTGGTAGGTGTGGCATTTGACTTCTGTATTTTCGTCTTCTATTCAATTCTTTATGACCAATTTGGACAAGATTACTACTAAATTTACAAAATAATTATATAAAATAATCTCACAAACTGATGTGATTTCATCTAATTTATTAGATTTACTTTACAATCTAATGAACCATATTAAACCACGTCAGTTTGTATGATTATTTTTGTATAATCTCTTTATAGTTAGAGTATTTCCCTTTGTAGAATAGAAAGAAGGCAGCATAAAGGGATTTTTGGACATAAGACTTTTTTTTTTTTTAGAATTTCTTAGAAAATTTTAAATTTGGGTTTTATAGAATTTTGTATAAATGATGGATTGATTAAAAATATGTTTGGATTGAGAAAAATTTTAAGAAATGTTTGTCGGGATTTGAAAATATAGTGAGACTCATTAAAGTTGTGAGAGGTTTTTTTAATTTTGTTAAAGTTGTTTTGGTTTTTGTTTGTTATGAAAATCGAGGGAAGATGTTTTGATAATTGATGTTTTTTGTTTAAAGATGTTTGTTTAAAGATATTTGTTTAAAGATATTTGATAATTGATTACCAAATAGAGTAATGATCATCTACAGCACTTTTGTAACTTTTTTATAATGTATTTTACAATCAACCAATGCAAGCATGCTATTTCATTAAAAATGATTCATTTCACAGAACTATCTGTCATTTAATATAGTGTTGTAAGAGAGTTGTAGGTTAATCATTTTCTTAACAAATATGCCCTAAATCTTTTAGTTGTAAAGTATTCATTTTACGTGACGTTTAATTGTACTGTGCTCTGATGGTTCGATCAGAACGGTCAAGTTGATTTTTTCAGTGGGACCATGGAAATCTTGATTTAGTGAAAGTGACAATAACCACATTACGTGACATTTAATTATTGAATAACTGTTTTCAAACAAATAGAACGTTTTTCCTTCTGATGTATTTCGGTTATTGGTATCTTGCATATTAGAACTTTTCAGTTTAAATCCAAAGCTGATTTATTTTCAGCAGGAGCAGGTGAAAATGGCACAGATTTTGGCTCCCTCAACGCAATGGCAGATGAGGATCACAAAGAATCCCGCAAATGCAAGTCCTATGACAGCAAAGATGTGGGGTTCTCTGTTATTGAAACAGAACAAGAAAGGCTCATCTAAAAGCTCAGGTAAGTTTCGGGTTTTTGCTCTGAAGTCTGAGAACAGCACTATCAACAGGCTAGAAAGTCTGCTAAATTTGGATCTCCCTCAATATACCGACAAAATCATTGCTGAATACATTTGGTATGTATTCTATGCTAACATATGTTCGTAAGCAATTTCTGCTTCAGCTAAATCCATGTGAGCACTCTTTAACTTCTAGAATAATGTATGATCATCTGGAAACAGGATTGGAGGGTCAGGAATTGATCTGCGTAGCAAGTCAAGGGTATGTTAATGTTAATGATATAATAAGTTAGAATGCAAGTGTGCATTTGTTGGCAACGTTTTTTTTTTTTTTTTTTTCGTTATTTATTTATAGTTCAACATGCCTGAACATTGGTATTCTTGTTACTTCCTTTTCAAATTTTCAGACAATTTCCAAGCCCGTTGAGCATCCATCTGAGCTTCCCAAGTGGAACTATGATGGATCAAGTACTGGTCAAGCTCCGGGTGAAGATAGTGAAGTAATTATATAGTAAGATCTTAGAAACAATATGACATTTTTAATGTAAGCCTTTATTAGACCATAAGCTCGACCTCATGTTTTCTCCAGCCCTCAAGCAATTTTTAGGGACCCTTTCCGTGGCGGCAACAATATCTTGGTAAGTAACTACTTAATTTTGAATTATTCTGATCATAGATCAACTAGAACACTGAATGTGTCTCATTTTTTTCTTGATCTCATCCTTTTGCTTTAAAAGGTAATATGTGATGCATACACGCCAGCAGGTGAGCCTATCCCAACAAACAAACGACACAGGGCTGCTGAGGTCTTCAGTAACAAGAAGGTTGTAGATGAGGTTCCATGGTTAGTCTCTTCTCATTATTTTAGTCTTAAGTCTATCTTCCCATGCTTTACAGTCAAAATGCTTGTGAAAGGGAGCCACATTATAATCACTCCACCATGTTGAGAAGGTCTGATATACAAGTGAATATGCACTTTTTATTGTTGACAACCATGATAATGGAATGCAACAATTAAGAGTGCATTACGTAATTTTTTTTTTAACAATGATCAAATATGCGTTTCTGGTGGTGGACTTTGTTTATGTTAATTCATAGCGAACATACAATGCTCATGTGTGTTTTAGCTGGCGAAATATATTATACATCAAAACTAATCTGATGAGATATCTGGCTAATAACTCAGGTACGGGATAGAGCAAGAGTACACCTTACTTCAAGAAAACGTGAAATGGCCATTAGGTTGGCCTGTTGGAGGCTATCCTGGTCCTCAGGTACTATCAATTTGTATTATGCTGATTATGATTACAGGATTCTGTAAAGTTGATATTGGTTTATCATGTGACACAAATGTAACTAATGCTTCCATGTTTGTTTCAGGGTCCTTACTACTGTGGTGCAGGGGCAGACAAATCATTTGGCCGTGACATATCAGATGCTCATTACAAAGCTTGCTTGTATGCTGGAATTAACATCAGTGGTACAAATGGGGAGGTTATGCCTGGCCAGGTTCTCCTCTCATCCTCCTCTGCTTATGTTGTGGATGACATCATGTAAATTTAATCACTACTGATTTTTGGGATTGCTTTTCAGTGGGAGTATCAAGTAGGACCTAGTGTGGGAATTGAAGCTGGAGATCATATTTGGTGTTCCAGATACATTCTCGAGGTAATACTTCCTCTTTTACTTTTGTGTGTATACAGACTTGGAAGCCACGTTAATGAGAAAGACCTTAATGTCACAAATGACCCATTCAGAACACTTGGCATGTAAAAGTGCATCCCCGTTATAACACCCAAGACGTTCCTTTTCTGCTTATGTTCAAACTTGACAATTTTAAACTGCTATTCTAAAGAAATTTCATTTAGTCGATAACGTTGAACTTACTGGCAGGTTTTTGTCCAAAGACTTCTTTTATTGCTCTTAGGTAATGGGTACTGTCAATGATATCAATATATAAGATATTTATCATGTTTGTGTACACCTCTCACTGAACTCTAACAACCCTCGCCTCTGCGGGCCCTGTGAAAATGAACAAGTGGAACAAGGTAGAGCAACTAAAAATAAAAAATTCAATCAAATTGCTTTTTCTGCATTTCATACAGTTGCAATCTTTATTTTTGAACATGCAAGATTGTTATTATCACAACAAAATGATTTGCAACCATAAGTTACGTATAGTGAATCAGATATCAAGCATGTAGCTAATGAGCTGGGGGACCAGTGGTTTAGGATTTGCCTTTGGTTCATGATCACTTGTTGGAACAATTATCCCTGTATGTCTATGCCGGTTCTTCTGTTCTACCATTGAGTTACTTATCTCTCATGTCTCCTATCTTACAGAGAATTACAGAACAAGCTGGTGTTGTTCTCTCACTCGATCCAAAACCAATAGAGGTAAAAAACCACTCTCATTACCTACTCCTTAATTTATACTAGTCAGTGAGATATCTCTTTGACATCTGCATTAACAGGGTGATTGGAATGGTGCCGGATGTCACACCAATTACAGGTACTTGACTCTGCTGGCTTTGTTTTCCTTTAGTTTTTAGTTTGGTTCTTTCTGCTTTTGCTCCATCTTGTATCTCCTCTCTTCTGGCCCAAAAGGGTGAAAAGGAAAGGACAGGATTCTATCAGTTAAATCATAATATTTATACATGGAAGGCATACTAGTCTATCTGATATTGACCCATTGTTGGTTTCCAGTACAAAGAGCATGAGGGAGGATGGAGGCTTTGAAGTTATAAAGAAGTCGATTCTGAATCTGTCACTTCGCCACAAAGAGCATATCAGTGCCTATGGAGAAGGAAATGAGAGAAGATTAACAGGAAAGCATGAAACAGCTGACATTAACACATTTTCTTGGGTACACTCTTCTCCAAACTATTTATAATGAACTTGAAAAAATTAAATAATGAGAAACTTTTCATTCTTTCATCTATAAAATCCATTAAAACTTGAATTTTCAGGGAGTGGCTAATCGTGGTTGCTCCATCCGTGTTGGACGTGAAACTGAGAAGCAAGGCAAAGGTACAACTTCAGCAGTACTGCAAGAATTCTCTTGAGGGCTTTCACTTCTCAATTTCTATCATATTCTAAATACAAAGAACACTGATCATTTGCAATTCTTTTAAGTGATGCTATAACTATCATGACAAATGCCTTGTTCAGCTTTAGTTATCTGCTGCAATTGAAACAAACATATAGAAAGCATTCTTCAGATCTGTGAAAGGCATTATTTTATGCATTCGGGTTCACTTTGTCAAATTGATTGCATTTGTTTCAAACTCCTAATGCTGTTTCCCTATTATCATCATTTGCTTTCTGACCTCCATTGATTAATTTTCCCCATTTTTAAACTTTTGGATTCTGGTACGATTGCTACTTTGATTGCTTAACCTTTTTAACTATGGTGTCAGGCTACTTGGAAGATCGGCGTCCAGCTTCAAATATGGACCCTTATGTTGTGACCTCGCTACTGGCAGAAACTACAATATTATGGGAACCAACACTGGAGGCTGAAGCTCTAGCTGCTCAGAAGCTAGCATTGAATGTTTGAAGTTGATTGGTTCGACATAAGCTGAAGGCATTTAAGAAGGAAATCACTGGGAATCAGTAAATCCACATGCGGGGAAGCTTTTTCCCTTCTAAATTTCTTAGTGTTGATTGTTGTCAATAAGGGACCTAGAAGTGAGTGGTTGTTCATGCCCATGCTCGTACATTAGTTTCTCAGATGGAAGACTGCCTTGCGCACCAGAATTGCATCATGAATTAGATCGGCAGCTTATAAGCATTTTTCCTTTGGATGTATGCACCTTTAAGTTCCCAGAATCAGTTCTTCTATAATGACAATATGCTCTTAATTTTCATACCATAAAGATTGTGGACCTATCTTTAGCCATTTTCACCTGTTCTAGGGTAATGTACTCATCTAGTGGCGTGCAAATACTCGATTTGAAAACAGGAAACCTACACAGAGAAGGCATGGAGCAAAGCTTTATTCTTTTCTTTTGTTTGTTTAGCCAGGAAGAAAGATAATCCAGCAGTTGTACTGCAGATTGAAGATCAAACAAACAAGCCCTGCCTGTTGGATGATATGGTACTTAGTTTCAAAACCAGGAAAGTTGACAGGGATTCTTTTCCCTTCCATGACGCAAGCCCCACGATGTAAAGAAATTTAAGCCTTGTCTTTGAATTAAAGAATAAAGACCGTCCATTTAACAATGTAAAGAAAGGAATATACGAGGAAAAGTAAATATATTGTGGGCCGCTGCCACTCCCATCAGTCACTGTTTTCTGGCAAGAGAAAGAACTACTCCAAGCTTACATATACATCTCTCCCCTCGGGCAGAAGGGTGACCCAGTTAGGCTTTTCTTTTCAATTTTTTTAACATCAGAATTCCATGGCAGCTTCTGGAGGATCCAAATCAGCAGCCTCAGTCCTCCTAATAGTCAATCTTGTTCTGTATTTCATTGCAACTGCGATCGCTGTATGGGCTATAAATCATGGGATTCAAAGATCTCGCGAGACAGGTAGTTCAGACAGCTCTGACATCATAAACGTAAGACATGCATGTCTCACAATCATAACTTACAAATAGCATACATGCATTGCTGCAGCATCTGCTTTGTCTATTTCGGCTCGCCTGTTTCCGATATATTTGCCGATGGGAAACACGGCGACCGGTTTCTTTGTGATTTTCTCCCTCATTGCCGGCGTTGTGGGCATGGCCACCTCACTTGCTGGACTTAACGATGTTGCTCAATGGAATGCGCCCAACTTACACGCAGCAGCATCCTCTTCTCTTGCAACTTGGGCTCTCACTCTACTGGCCATGGGGTAAATATATTATTTTGCTCAAATCTGTTCTCTTTCCCATAGATTGTTGCAAACTCTAGTATTGAATTGAATGTTGCAGATTAGCATGTAAAGAGATTCAACTTGGTTGGACAGATTCAAACCTGGTAAGACCTTTATTTTATACCCTGAAAAAAAATATGGAAAAATATAGTTAAAAGGATATCTATTTAAAAGAGAGTATTTCCAGTTTTAGGGTGTGCAAGTGACTTCTTAAAAAAAAAAAAAAAAAATTTGAAATTCACATGAAAAAAATTATTTTTTTAATAATATATTTCATTTTTTTCAAAGAGAGTGCACATGACTTACACTCCTATAATTGTATCTAGCATTAGTCTATTCAGAATGAGTCCAAGCCGCGTTTGGGTCCATCCACCATCTACAGACTCGGGGAATGCCATGTTTAGGCTTATGTAAAAGAAGATATTCATGCTTTTACCATAAAGGAATTCTACAAAAATAAACTCACAAAATAACATAGCTTGATGTGGTATATTAGATTGTAAAATTATTTTTATTGTAAAATAAATTTAACATATTATATAAAATTATATCATTTTATAGACATATTTTTATAACATCGTTTTATACTTCTAGTACTTCTTATAAAAAAAAAGACTTGTGAATATTACAATTAGAATCTCTATAAATCATTATAAAGAACAATAAGTAATGAATGATCCTATGCACCATCTTTTATAATCAGTATGGGGGTACTACACGTAACGTCATTTTGTTTATATACAGAGGAGTCTAGAAATCATGATCATAGTTGTGAGTGCGACACAAATGTTTTGCTTGGGTGCTATCCAAGTTGGAGTTGAAGATGCTGTTGCACAGCAAAGAGGCTACCATTGAAGACTCTGAGCTCCAGTCTGCGACAATACTTAACTATCTGGTGATTCCCTTTCAGAAAAGTTACATTTTCTGACTGTGGTTCTTGGGATTGTAGTGAGGGTGATTTCCTTCTTTGATGTTTCAGATGAGAGTTTCAAGTGCTGGTTTCATGTCCATTGTCTCTTTGGTCTTAATTTTGAACCTTTAAGTCGTGTTCCCTTCAGAAAAGTTACATTTTTTTAATATTATATTTATTTTAAAATTTGAAAGAGATGTAATAATTAATTTAAAAATATTTATGTTTGAATAATATTTGAGATAGAAATAAAATGTAATAAAATAAAATGAGATGAAAAACATTACCAAACATTTGTTAAACAACTTCTTATAACTGTCGTACTAATTATCTTGAGTTATAATCTCAAAATCGTATCTTTTTAAATCAAAAATTAATAAAAATCATATCTTTTTGACACATAAGTGTTACTATTTTTTTAAAAAAAATTGAAACTAATTATTAATAATGATTAATTGCATAAAATTCATAAAGCATTTATTTATTTTTCGGTTTAAGGACATAAAATTCAGGCAATTCGGCATATGGCCCATTGAGTCATTGACACATAAAAATCAGCGAAGGCAATTTTCCTTTGTGGTTACAGTCTCACCAATGAACTGTACGCAGCGGACCTTCCCAACGTTCACATTCCCCGCTAACCATTCTTCTCCCAAACGCCTAATTTCCCCCATTTTTACTCCCTTCATCTCCCAAACGTTTCCAAATCCCAGGCCCCTCATTTTCCCGTACAAAGCCCTCAAACCAGCGAAGAAAATAAGACTCCCAAGTAGAGCATCCTCTAGCGATAATAGTGAATCCCCGAAATGGGTGAAGTGGTTGCCCACCGGAGCTCTCGCTGCCGATAAAGTTCTGAGGCTGATTGCGGGCGCGACCGCCAGCCCCATTTACCAGTTCGTATCGTCTCCCACCACATTTCTTCATTCCGTGGATCCTCGAGTGAAACTGGTTTGTTCTGGTTTTTTGGATAATTTGGTGATTTTTTCGTCTTCTATTTTTCTGTTTGATTGAGATATGTTGTAACGAGATTTTGTTTGGCTTATGGGGTTATTCAATTCAAGGGTCTTGGGTAGCTTTGATTATTGATGAACCCATTATAGAATTGGTAATATTTCTTGGAGCTTTTTTTTTTTTTTTTTAAATATATGAATTATAGGGAAATTTGTTTATTCTAAAATATAAGTCATTTATGAACTTTAATTTTTCTTAGTGGTCAATGTTTAGAAGCATTGAAGTTTGTAAATAGTAAGTTTTCCTCGTAGTTTGTTTTCCTTTTTGTTTTCTGTTTGCCTTTTCCTATTTTTTATAAGCGAGCAATCGGTTACGAAACATTTCACGCATTATATGACGTCTGAAATTTAGTTTAGGCAGTTAAGTCGGGCGTGGCGGGGAGAGCAATACCGTACACTAAAGGCAGCGTCTGTTAGATATTGTGAATGTTAATCTCGAAGATTAAAGTAAGATGCCAGTTAATACTTAGCTGGCTACTTATTTGTGAAGCTAAACAATTACCATCTGTCACGTATTAGCATTGAATACTGAACTGTATAGAACTTTCGTGAAATAATTGACTGGTTGTGGTATTATTGTGTATTTTGAGCTTGTGTGTGTACATGTATAGATAGATATGTGTGCGTGTGTGAAACTTTACTGGTGAAATAAATTATAACGCTTGTAATTTTGAATGATAAACAATTTACTTTAAAAAAGAAAAAAAAAATAAAATTGCATGATAAACAAGTGAAGAGAAGGAACAAATTGGTTCTGTAGATTCTAGTTTTGTTTTCTTTCTTCCATTAATTTTATAATGTGGTAACATCAAGTTGCTTGGCTTTTCAGGTATGGCTTTTGGCTTTGGTGGTTTTACCGGCAAGGTCACATGTAATAATGCGTTTAGGACTTGTGATATACTTGACTTTTCTGTCAATATGGGTTCTCCCAAGACAGGTTTGGATGGTGAGTACTAACCTTTTACTTTTCGAAGTTCAAGAAGCCGGTTCTAACTCGACAAAACTTTTGGATATTCTTATACATTTCTTAGTTGAGAAATCTTGTCATTAAGGCCTCTAACTACATTCCATTCTAAATTCTAAAGCATGAGGATGTGGTTATACATTGATCAATATTTTTGGATCTACTTGGACAATTGTTGATCATGAAATTTCGCTATTTGAACTTGTTAAAGAAATTGAATCATAGCTCACAGAATAAGGAAAGTTGGATCACATCCTAGGTGTGTATATATTGTTTTATTAGAATCCAAGTGTGTACTTTCATGCAAGTTCCTCTGCTGCAGTCATGATACGGTAAGCTTAAGTAGTCTTGTCTGTTATAGACATGGTGGGTATGGGAATGCTGGGAATGAGGTATTCTGCTTAAGTTTTTAAGATTTGAGCCAATAAGTTCAGGTTCCACTTAAATAAATTTAACATGTACTACACAATTCTTTTTGGACTTGACACCTTTTTAAACTGCTGCCTCCATCTCAGAGTCACTGCTCCCCTCCTTTATTTCTGCGTAATGGTTGTTTATACTCTTATATATATATATATATATATATAATGGTTATCCTTATTCTATGCTCTGTGATTTAATTCAAAAGTTGCATACCAGTGGATCTGTAATGATTTGGCTTATTTATCGGTTGATGTGAGTAGAAGCATGTATAATCATAATAGTTATTGTTGTTTACAACTTATCAGAATGTTATTGTTGCTTGTAGTTCAAACTTGTATATTCCTTCTTCTTTTTCTTTTTCTAGTAAAACTGCATGGTAATGCATATACAAGCATCTGTTTTGGATGTGCTGATGTAGTGAAGAATATCTTGCTAATTATTCAACAAATATTGTAGGACCAATTGGGAAGAGTGTATCTGCTTTCAGGAATTTTATTTCTTATGTTGGGGTTGGGTTCAGATGGTGCACCGCCCCTTGTCCAGTTGAGAACCCCTCCACCTTCGATGATGGGATTGCCTAATCTTCCTGCTTCTTTGGGAGGTTACTCATATTTAATTATGAAGTTGGGACCATTTCAATTTACAAGAAAAGGCTTGTCGGTGGCAAGCACTGCTGCGTGTTTAACATTCACTGTAAGTTTTGCAACTTGTTTAGGTTCTGACCTTTTTGACACCCAGTAATTAACTTGTTTATACTCTTGCCTTTCATTCATTTAGGATTTGTGTTGATGTCCCAGTCTCCAGAAAATGATGATGTTATAAGCTAGTATTTGGAGGCTCAATAATACATTTATTTATGACTGGAATACTTGCCACTGAAAGAGAGAGCTAATGAGCCTATGATCATCTTAAAATTAATATGTGGGTTCATCTAAGTGATTTAAAAAAATATATATTTTTGTAAGCAATTGAAGAACTTATTAGGAAACGCAAAAGGTTACTAATTATAAAAAAAAAAAAGCATTTAAAGCATAGCCCAAGTACACAAAAAGTATAAAAGAGGAAAATATATATAGAAGTGATTTAGAATAGACTAAGAATGAGCGCTCTTAAAGACATAATGTCTTGATTTTCTGAGGATTAGCTCTCTCTTTTTCTGAAAGGTCTTCCAAAGTGCAAGCCTTTGCCTGACAACCACTACCCCCGAACAACTTGCATTTGGGTTGCGGTGGTTTATGCTTCCTTTGACACGTATTGGTGTCCCCGTGGCGGAAATTATTCTTACCCTCATGCTTTCATTGAGGTTCGTTAGTCTAGTGTTCGATGAGGTAAGTGAAGACACATTTAACAACTCTCGTGCTGAAACTTTGTAATGTTTGGATTTTATTTCAAACCCATTCATATTGATATTTATACTCCTGGAATACCCATGTAATTTGTTTCCAGGTCCGTAATGTTGCATTGGGAATTGTTTCTCGTAGGATAAATTGGCAGCAATTGACGATGATGGAGACAATTGATAGTAAGCTTTTAATTGAAAAAATATTATGTGATGGCTAAATGCCACTTTAAATAAATTTTGTGCCAGTTTTATGGCATGTATGTTCCTGACCCCTCAATGTCATGAGCATTCATTAGGGAATTTTGGTGTATCAAATATCGTTTTGGCTGTGTATTATTATCAATTTGATGATTACATTTTTTCCTAGACTCTTGCTTTGGAAAAGGTGTCTCATTGATGTCTTGAAAGTGATAACTCTGGTACTTTTCTTTTTGCCTTTTCTCGCTTCAAAACAAATGGTAACGTCTCCCTGAGTTGCATTTTGTTTGTGGGTTTCATGCATGAGGGAGCAGGCAGTTGGCTTAATTTTGAAGGATAAAGCATTTTCTGTTCCTCACGCCAACTTGACATCATTTAGATCTTGAGATTTTCCTAGACTCTCTCTCTCTCTCTCTCTCTCTCTCTCTCTCTCTCTCTCTCTCTCTCTCTCTCTCTCTCTCTCTCTCTCTCTCTCTCCTGCACACACATACACAGAAAAATAACATTTTAAAACCCTGTGGAACAATTCGATACTTCAACCTGCTTGAAAAGTTTAACCTTCAAGCTAAATTAACTTGCGATACTCGTTAGTTGATACCAATTGAACTACATCTCCTTGGCGTTCCTTTCTCTTATTATTGTCTTCATATTATCTATCACCAGGCTCTTTCTTTGGTAGGTCAGTATCTGTGCATGCAAATGCAGCCAGTCATTGTTCTTTCTTGAATCTTTATGTACATACTGTAACCTTCATTTTAGTCATTAGTTGTGGCGTTAAATCTCAAGGAATGCAAAGGTCGGATCAACCACGCCAACCCCATGTTATAATTGAAGAACCACTTATTTTTTAAGCATTTTTATGCAATAGAATCTGTCTCAAGGAACATTAGTCATATAGTGTGATGAGACCGTTCCTAATTGATAATCTATGTGATCGTGTCTGGTGATATGCTTCCACATTATGATGCTTACTTTCTTCTTATGCTTTGTGTTACAGTTTTTTTTTTTTTTTTTCCTTTTAAATCTATCCTATTGCGTCTGCTTGAACATGCTTTCGGATTATGATAATCATTCTTTTATATGCATCATTTTTTCAGTTTTCTTTATCTACCTGCGTCGGATCTTCAAAAATATTTTTAGCCATGCGGAGCAGATTTCCCAGGTTTATGCTTCACCTAGACACTAACTATTTTTAACATTTTTTTTCCTACCGTACTTATAAAAAAAAAAAAACATTTTTTTTCTACTGTGACATATTAAGTATGCATCCTGCAAAGATCATTATTTGAAGAGCCTTGCTTGAATGTGTTTGAATGTTCATAAAAGCATAAGGAAAAGTCTGCTTAAAAGTCCTACAAAGAGGCCTTCAAGTATTCAACCAATGAATCCAAATACCCATCATAAGTCCATGTACATTAAGAGAACTATCAAGCTTTTCAGATAAGACTAGGGTGATGCATAACCTCTTGTGGCCAATCTGCATCAGGGTATTTAGTAATGTCTTCTTCTAACAGTTTCCAATTTCAAGTTTCTATTATTTCTATGGCATTTACAGGCAATGATCATCAGAGGGTTTAGAGGGGACAGCAACAAGCATAAAATTCACTTTCTTTCAGACTCGTCCATTGGTATGGCAGATATTGTTTCTTTGCTGTTCCTAGTTGGTGTTACAGGTGCTGCCCTTTTGTCTGATTACTTCCTTGTGTGATACTCACGCTCACTTGCTCTGGTAAACTCTAAATTCTCTGCTTCCAAGATTTTACTGTGAGTTGGAGTGGATTTTATTATTTTTGTGCACATTAGTCACTTGATCGATTTGGTTGGCAGGTAATGGAGCTTCTCTCTGTTTCCGAGGCTAAACATCTATTTGGACTCGTCTCCTTATCTTTAGTGGGGATGCATGTTACTGTAGAACTTGTAACTTTTGCACTTTATTATTTTCAATTCACAATGCATACAGAGAGAGCATTAGAGGTGCATACTATTGACCATTTATCGAGCGTGCCTGCACGTTTCTCTTCACTTTCAAGTATACCGGAAATTGTTCACGTAATACAGATCTCGATTGTATCTAGGGGTCCTAAATCGGTGCTGTATCGGTTTTCATAATTTGAAAATCGGTTTAAATCGAATGTGTATATACTTATAATTTTTTTATTATATATAACTTTTTGTATTATATGCTAAATTCCTAATTAATAAAACATAGAACTCTAATCTTACTATTCAAGTCTATTATTCTTATAACATAAAATTAATCATATAATTTCTAATATAACATTTGATATCACATATAAATTTTAATATTATAATATAAAATTAATACAACCTAAAATTTTAATCTTAAACATAAACATTAATATTAAGTTATTAATATAAACTTACTTTTGATATACATATAATGTATTTATACTATAATATAAATAGACTAATAGTTTAATATATGTAAATATTATATTATTACTAATATAGATAATTCGTAAAATTAGAAAAATCAGAGTGGACTGGAAATTGTAGTAAATCAGCCTCATATTGGTTTTTAAATTTTTAAAATCGGTGTATACAAGTTCGGTTTTGAAAATGTATGAAACTGGATTAGTTACACTTTTAATTGTACCTATAGCAGCTCGCAATCCCTAGCTATGGAGTTGTAAGGTTTGGCCGTTGATTTCTTCTGCAAGATAGTTCGTTCATGTAATGTTTCTTGAAAGGATACATTAGCCAGCTTTATTAGGTGCAACTTAGAAAAATGAGAAACATTGTAGCCTGTAGACATCCTGACCTCACTCTTAACTCAAAGAAGTGTTGATCCCAACTCTTGGAGCACACTGGGTTAGCGAACCATATGTGCTTTTTGCAATCGTTAAGGTTTCGTTGTTGATGAAATCTGGGTGGAGTTTCCACAATTCTCATTGTTTCGTTGATTCCGCACTCTCTTCACATGGGGAAGTTGAGAACGAGAGGGTGAATGGAGAAAAAGAAATTGGTGGTGAGACTGAATGGAGGATGGAGGCAGAGATGGCTTGTTGGGTAGGAAGTGGAAAGTCATCGGGTTCTTCCTCGTCAACGCCTCTTCTGCACCACCATAGCCACCAACTGGTGCTAAAGTACATTCCCAAGTACCTATTGCGCAAATACTAGGAACTTTTCTACCTCTTATACGCATTATGCAGTTTGTAAATTTGTATATATTCATAAGGATGCAGCAAATATTCACATCCCCTTTTAGTTCCAACTAATACCAGTCTATATTTTAACGAATAAGGTGAAGTATAAAGCTGGAGAGGGGCAGGATCTTTTGCCACTGCCAAAATTATGGATAACAAACGGGGGAAGGTAAACTGATGGGAAAGCTTCCCGCATGGGGGTTGGAGACAACACACGGTGATGGTTGCCTGCTCTTTCATAACCAACCCCACCCCCAGCCCCCCAAAAAATAAAAATACAAAATCTGGGCCCTTAAAGGGATTGACAATCCTCAGAATAATCTTAACCCCATCCAAATATTGGAATTTGTAACTGAAAAAAGAACCAAAAAAAAAAAAAGAAAAAAAGAAAGAAACAGAGCAATTGGCTTAGGTATATAATTCACACAGCTTTGAATTGAACGGGGGGGCGTATACTTTTCCGTGGTAGGTCCACAGTCTATGTTACACGACCCAAGGTTCCACCACACCCGTTCATTAATACAAAATTTAGTGTTGGAGTGATGTGCAGCCAGTTTTCAGCAGTTTACCTTTGCCAACAAAGCTTTCTTCCGCCCTCCCGCATAATCTCATATGCAAGTTTGTACTTTTCAATAGACGCTGCACCAGCCTCTATGTATTTACATGCTGTTTCTCTCAAACTCCACAGCATCAAGTTTCTAAATTCTTGAGAAGTACCCCCAGATTCAACATCGCGAATGATACCATACTCAGCATTTCTTGTCCAACGATGTAAAATGAAGTGAGGCGGGATTTCTCTTACGTCTAATATTTGGAAAACTCTCAAGATATGTCTGCACAGCACCCCTTCGAATTCAAACATTTGACAGCTACAACCCACGTTGAGATTGGATGCACAAAATGCAACTATATTTTTCTCATACTCATTCCCACACCTGCGCACCAAATATCTACTGGCCGACCCTTCTTCACAAATTTTAAGTCCAAGGTAACTGTAGCTTTGCAGAAGCTCCTTTTGAAATATCTTGAACACAGTAAGCGTGTACAACCTTCTACATTGTTCTTCTACTGGTTCCTTTGTCTGCAAAAAAGCCTGCAAGTTAAAAGAGTTGAAGTCCTCTTTTCTTTCGTCCTCGCGTCGACGCTCAAGGCCTCTCTCATATCTTGAAACAAACTCTGAGACCGGTGTCTGGGCATTCAAGAGTGTGACAAAGAACGAGTCAATGCTTTCATTTATGGGAATGCCAGCAAAAAAGGTGCCCCGTAAGAACAGTGGCACCCAACTTGCACGCATTTTGTACATTTCTGTCAGCCAAACATTCTCCTTCAAGTCATATCTGTTGAGAAGGGTATTCCATGCTATATCAAATTCATCAGACGTCTGACTTTGGATAACACAATTTTCATATTCACATTTAAAACCATTATCCATTAAACTGAGAAAATCACTTTCTTTTGCCTTAAATTGCCACGACGAAAAACGATGATGGGTTCCAGGAAAGACTTCCAGTATTGCTTGTTGGATGGCTGTGTCGTGATCAGCTATTATAGACAGTGGACATCGCCCTGACATTGCCCTGAGCCAAGTTTTAAATAACCACGAGTAAGACTCCTTAGATTCCTCAGCAATCAGAGCACAAGCAAGAAGCACTGGTTGCCTGTGATGGTTAACTCCCACAAAAGTTGCAAAAGGAACCAAATACACACTATTCTTGTATGAAGTATCCAGAACAATCGTATCACCAAACTGACTGCATGAATACCTAGACCGGCCATCAGCCCAAAAAATGCTCATGCAATTACCATCATTAACTTCGACTGCATAAAAGAATCCTGTATCCTCTGCTTGTTTGCTTTGAAAATACTCAAAAAGCATACTGTACCAATCACTTCCGATGCAGTTTTCTCGACATCTTTTGACAAAGTTTCCATTACACATGGTAACTAAATTTTTATTTTCCAGCTCGTCACTTGCCTCTGCTATGAACTTATTGGAAACATTAAAGCTTTTCTTATGAGTTTCCATTTGAGCCCCAAGTTCATGATTGTGATCTTTTTTAAGACGGTCCACTACCCACCTTCCAGAATCTTGTCTCTTAATACGCATATATGCTCCACAACCTACTCTTGAAGGATGTTGATAACCTTCCTTTGAGCACACAAATCGCCTGGATGTAATTGACCCATCAAGCTTCGAACGAAACAATTGACCAATCCGAATTCTAAATCCTTTATTGGCCGCATATGCATGATAAAATTCATGTGCTTCATTAGCTGAATTGAATTCCAAACCCACACGAGGTTCATCTTGGAATCGCCCTCCATCTCCTTCCCTTTTAACGCGTTTAATAACGCCAGATGTACATGGCTGTCCACCCTCTACTTCCTCAAGCCATTTGACTTTTGGCTTATGGGCTACATCGGTCATCAAATTCTTAACTATAGGTGTCTTGGGCTGCATAAAGGGAGGGCATTTTTCATCCATATGCTCGAGATCATGATTGTGGTCCTTCAGGAAATGGTCGATAACCCACTTCCCAGTATCACGTCGCTGCACCCTTATGAATGCTGGACAGCCTGATCGTGAATTGAGCTGAAACCCCTCCTTTGAGCACACAAATCTTCTAGAAGCAACTGAACCATCAGTTCTTGATCGGTACAGCTGACCTGTTCGAATCTTAAAGCCCATACGCTTTGCGTATAGACTGTATAACTCACGCGCATCATCTGCTGAATCAAACTCTAACCCCACATGTGGCTCAAATCCAAACTCTGCTTCATCCATTCCATTGACATCTGTTGCACGTACCATACCTACAGGATATGCCTTTATAACCATGGTGTTTCCACACTCTTCATTATTAGGATCAGTATCAAAACTACATAGATACAAAATAAAACAGTCAATTTATGTACTGAATGGTTAGCAAAGTGGGAATACTTTTACATTGCTATTAAAAAAAAAAAAAAAAAAACCCTAGCTCTTTTACCAAAAAAACACACAGAGAATTTCAAAATGAGCCTAAACCACAGTTTATATGCAATCAATTGCCAATACAGCAAAAAAGAAAAAGATAAGATAAATGCTATGGAAGAAGTTATTAGAATGTATTTAGGCATTTCTTTTGCATGGAGCAATATCAAGAGACTTCTTATCTTTAATTTAGCGCTCTTAGAATGTATTTAGGCATTTCTTTTGTATACTCCCTGTGTACATAGGCTATGCCTATTTCATTCACTTCAATAAAATTTATCTCTCTCTTATTAAAAAAAAAAAATTAGATCACAGGATAATTGTAGGGTAATTAGAGTGGTATTTTTTTTTTAACCTTCTAACATTTGTGAAGTGGCTGAAGCTCAATTTCCTACCCAAAATATAAAAATAGTATGAAAGGGAAGGAAATTTTGAGGGAGATTAGTAAGGCCATGTTTGGTTAGAGAGAGATTTTCAATTTTTTTCAAAATCGTTTTAAAATCAATCCAAACATCTTTAAAGGTAACCGTGGGAGTTAGATCAACACATTTTGGCAGGAAATTGAGAGAAAGAGATGGAGAATTTTAATTTCTAAATGTGTAGGAAATGAACAGGCGAAGGGATGAAGTAGGCTTCAATGCCATCAGATTGACTTTTTATATAATTTGCAATGACCCAAAGAGAAATTCCAAACCACATCTGAGCCCATACTCAAGAACTAGTCAAGGGTTACAATTGGAGCCCCTTGGAGTCTTTTTTTTTTTTTTTATTGGCACCGGGTGTCTGAGAACAATGTTCTGACTAATCCTAGGGGTGCACAGGCCCTTACCAAGGTGTTTCCTGCAAGTGCAAACCGGGTAATTCAAGAGGAAGTTCTCACAATTCGATGGCACCTAGAAATTTTTTGCACCCAAAAGGATTTGAACCTTAAACCTAGAGGAAGCATACCACCAAAACTAAGGCCTTTATCAAGCCAACCCCTAGGGGTCTGGACTGCCCTTGGAGTCATTATAAAAGATTTGGACTTCCTCCCTTCCAAGTAATGCGAAGTCCCATTCGCCACCTTTTTACTCATAATCTAGGGTACAACAAAGAATCATCATATATGGTGAGACGTAGACAAATTGCAGGAGTCGGATCAGATCCTCTAAAAATCTTACCTAAAGTAGAAGAGATATATGAAGCGGGTCCATAGCACTTGTAGTGGTTTGTATCAATTTTTCAGCTACCATTAAATGCTCAATAAATTATTTAGGGCCCAGTGCTTCATGTGTCTTTCTCCCACTTTAGGTCCTAAATTTCAGACAAGAAGTTTAGGGGATCTTGGTTCATGTGAGCGTATAATACTTAGTATGCAAGTAATATCATTTTTTTTATCGATAAACAAAATCTTATTGAGCATATAATACATAAACGCCCAAGTATATGGGACATATACAAGAGCATCGCCTATGCATGCCAGTTTAGCGATACAAGGAACTCTCAAAAAGACATGCCATTAAAATCAATTACAATAGACCAATGGTGTAAAGTATTGATTCTAAGCTCATCCATTGGAGTAAAGTATGCATGTAAGATCATACAAGAATAGAATGTCAGATCCACACAAAAAAATTATAAGTAGGTCTACAAAAAGAAATACTAAATAGAAGTATATAAACTAATGTAACTTCATGTAATATATCAAATTTACTTTACAATCTAACCTACCAATTCAAGCCACATCATTTTCTACAATTTTTTTTGTAATTCTTTTCGTACATCTATCATCTCTCCTACATGATATATATCTATTGGGATAGTAATAAATATTATATAACCTATTCACTATAACAATCCCTTACAATCCAAGTCTTAGAACTCAAAATCCTAAAAGATGTGGATTCTATTTTGAGTGATAAAAGATGTGAATCTATTAATAATTGGACATATAAACAAAAAGAAAATGTAGTAGCAAAGGCAGGAGCTTTCATCTTGTGGAGTAGATATGGTTGAACTAATAAAGGAATAAAGCTTTTTCTAATTTCTTATGCCGTGTGACATAGTGAGACATGCACATGTTTGAAATATGCAATGTCAAGTTGTTAAAGTTGAGTTAATTGTTTTTAGCTATCTGAACAAATACAAAGATGTTATGATTTATTCAGGTGACCAGTAATTTGTAATATTGGTCAGACTCAAAACTTTTGTAAAGCCTTACGAAGCTCACATCATAACATTCACCACCAAATCATTCCGTATCTTCACCTTCTTCATTTCACTCCCTATTGCCCCAATGAGTCAGCTGATTCCATCGGCCAATTATACATGCAATTGTGTCTGATGGTTACAACATCAAACTCATCTGATTCTCACCAACCTCAACCAGTGATGCAAATAGGACGTCGGTTGATTTTTTTGTACAACATCAAACCTGTCTTAGCCAGTAACTTCAACATGATTGTTCCTACGGCCATCCCTTAAATGTACCCAGGGTTAATCAAGATTTCGAAAAGAAAACTAACCAATTAAACTAATGTCATGGTCCTGAAACCAAATTAACCTCGATCGGTTATAAGCTAGGGATGGGCTCCGAATAAGCAAACAGATTTCATTCTGTTAAAATATTGAAAAGGGAATATTCCTTGTTTTTACACTCGAAACTAGGTGTATGGAACAAGCCAAAACATTGGAGCTTTTTGCTTCCATCAAACAGGAAATCCAATCAGTGACACGAGATCCATACAGAAATCAGTCTGAGAAAAGCTACAGGATCAAATTTAACAGGATAACCATAAGATATTTGTGCATATGACAAAGATTGACCAACCTTTGAAGCAAGAACAAATGTCACGGGTGCTGTCATCTACTGGAAGGAGGTCCCGGAAGCTCTTGTAGCATTTCGTAACCGTTGACTAATGCTATAGAACTTCTCTGGGTGGGCTACGGCGCTGGAATTCACAAATTGCAAGAGAGACCGATTGTTAGGGCCGAGAGATCGAGATCGAGATCGCGAGAGAGAGAGAGAGAGAGAATCTATGGGTCTCACGGGGGCGGCCGAGTGTTAAAGAGAGAGGCTAAGGTTGATTAAAAAACGGTAGCGTTTAGAGATGATTTTTCAACCCAAAAAGAAAAAAAGCATAAACTTTAGCTGATTCATTATATTATAAGCACGGTATCCGAATCTGAATAGAAATGTGCCATGAATGGGTTTTTTGTTTTTTAAATTTTTTATTCGAATTTATTTTACTTTAAAAAGATTTGTGCAAGGTTTGCATAAAATTAAAATTATTTTATTTTTAAACTGGTGTCACCATCCATATTATTTAAATAGTAAGATTTTATTTATAAAATTTATAATTTATAATTTATCTTTTAAATCAAATTACACCACATACATAGTGTGCGATCTAGAGAATTTAGAATAGTAATACTCTTTCCTATATCATGAGCATGATAACCGAATTTAAATTTTCCTTGCAATCATGAAAAACATGTAGGCTTATGAGGGGGGTTATCCCCAGTAGGGCTGTTCATCTGTCCTGATTTCAAGGTATAAGTTGAGAAGAATGACGAAAGAGAACAAATCTATATAAGGCTCTATGACTATAAAAAAAAATATAAGCAAATAGGCTTTGGGCAATCCAACACTTTATGGGTAATGAGGAATTATGTGTGTGTTTAAAATACCTGGTAGTTTTTATGGGTCGGAGTTGGTTCTGGCGTCATATTTAAGATGGAAAAATTTAGTTACAAGCACAATTGTGCACTGATTTGCACACCAATTTAATGTGATTGGTCAAAAAGTATATTTTATTAAAAATAATATTAATTTAAATTTTAAGTATGAAGGAATCAGTATGGATACGCAAATTAATATGCGACTTTGCTTGTATATAACAAAATTTATTTAAGATACTTGCTCTCGTAGAAGATGGAGGTGACTTTAGCGTAGGCAAAACTTTCCGGGTCCCATTTCATGATCAAGGAAGCGACGACAACTATCTTTGGTATTTGTACCCGTAGCATGTTTGAGTAAATCCTGAAGAAATATTTCTGGGTTTTGGTGGGTTTGAGCCTTGAGGTATGTTAGTAGCAGTGATCTTAATTCAAGGTTCTAATAATGCATAACAACCTTTACAGGGCCACTAATAGTTTACGATTATGGAAGTTGTCGGTATGGAGGAATAATGTTGTGGACATTTTCTCGATGTCTTCACAAGAAGAAGATGACAAAGAAGTTCTCAAATGGTAGTGGACTATCTTGCCAAGGAGGGGGTAAACAGTAGAAATTGGGTATTTTCTAGGTCAGAAATTGGAATCGAGACGCTTTGAGATCTTTTGCACACTAATTGTTAGGAACTCCCTTATTTACGCTTGTAAAGGGTAGTTCTTTTATTATTTTGGTGTAAATGGTAGTTCATCCGCCATAAGTGATGATTTTTTAATAAAGATGGGGAGGAGTCACTCTTGGACATGGGGTCCTAACTCTTTAAATAAAAAAAGAAAAAGAAAAAAACTCTCAAATGGGTTGCTTAGATTTGGCTGAAGAAAAAATTCATTAATTCAAGTATCGGGTAAGTACCCGACCTTATTTGTCCATATTGGAACCAGTTTGGAACTTCACTCTTCTTACTTGTTTAGTACAAGTCGGAATAAATAGAAAATCGGGTCAGATCTTGTTTTTTAGCTTAATTGCTCAACCCTAATCCTCAGGTCAGACTAGGCCAAATGAGCTCGGCCCAATGAGCCCAAAAAGACCCAAGGCCTAAGAGCAAAGGACAAACCGAACTAGGCTAGCCCAAGAAGCCTAATAGTAGATATAGTTGGACAACATGTGTTGATCGGGAGTCACCTAACACTCCTACTGGCTGACAGGTCTCTATAAGAAAGAACAAGAGCAGACCTTACCTTAAAGCCCCAGCGACTGGGTAGATCCAAGAATGGGTGTGCCTTATCGAGGACACGCCACATTAAATAGAACACAAAGATGGGCATGCCATAATAAGGAAACCACATCGCATTTAATGTTCCTCAGGAGTAGGCATGCCACAACGTGCTTCCTGAGATGCCAATGGTGGCCACGACCATACCCTACCATACTGTTGCCTTGCAGGGGGCTGACAGTGGGACCTGATCTCTCTTGTAGAGGGAGCTTGGGTCAGGTATAAATATTCCCTCCGTCACTGAGGGGAGCTTCTTCTTCGTCATACTTTTATACTTATATTCTCCATAACCTACACAAAGAATGATGCACTGACTTTAGTATCGAATGTGTCCCTCACGCTCTCATTTCTTCTTAATTGTAAGTCATCGAGTTGGGTGTGACGCCCCCAAATCCCCACGCCCGAACACGGGGAAATCGAGACGTCCGGATGGTGACAACCCGGATCACCATCCTATCGACGGGTGCCGAGTGTGTGCAAAGGCAACAAATGTGCACGAAATAACACGCAGCGGATAACGAAAGTCATAACTAAGTACCAGAATTTTTCTTAACGTAATACAAGCTGTTTAAAACGTACATAGATAAAATATTACAAAACACAAATACAGTTTTAAAACCATAAAGAAAAGCATAACATCAGCAACCCGGCGGAGCCACATCCTCGGGCTCAGCCTCCTCCTCCTCATCCTTATCTCCTGCACCAAAAGCTACGGAACCAAAAACGGTACCGCAGGTAAGTAAAACCCAAACACTACCAGATAACAACACATATAGAACTCCAACAATATGCATGTACCATGCCCAATGCACAAAACCCAAAGACACAGTTTTCCACACATGCCAAAATCACATATTTTATTCGTATGCACCATGACCTCCCCTAGGGGTCATCCGCACACCCTGGCTCCAGTGCCACACCGCAGAGTACCACCACGCATGTGACACCTAACGAGCGATGCCCAGTTCCGTGCCCCGCACGTTCGTAGCCAAGCATCCTCTAGCCCTCACCAGCGAAGGGCCACGGAGTCGGTGCATAGAGCGATGCTCGGTTCCGCGCCCGGCGCGTTCGTAGCCAAGCAACCCCTAGCCCCCGCTCCCGTCGTCTAGCGACAACTCAGGGGACATCACTCAGTTTATTCCGCTCCCGAGTGACCAGAGGAGCTCCACCGGGATAATTCCCCATCCCGGCTTGGGGTCGTGATACACACGCACCCGTAAGACCACTTACGCCAATACACAGGCTTTTCACACATAAACAAAAACACACGTGCATGCACCATGAAATGCCATATCAATGCATAATAAAATAACCAACCATCATAAAACAATAAAACAAGCAACTCCGTCCTCCATCCATCCGACCCCCGAACTCCTCGGACTCAGTCCGGAATCAACCAACCAGCAAATTAATTAATTGAAAGAGCAATATATATTTAAATCTGAAATAGGGTTTGGAAAATACTTACAGCGCTATACGGCAATTTTAGAAAACAAGCGGCGTTGCAAACGGCGCCGGAAAAGCAACGTCACAGTGAAAATTCACTGCGGCCGTGGGTTGTGAAAAACTCACTTTTGAACGGGAACAAACTAGGACACGAAATTGATAGAGAATGGTCTAGGGATGGTTGTGAAGCTATTGGAAGTGATGAACGGTCGTGGGTGGCGGCGGAATCGCCGGAAAATGGCCAAAAACCCAAATCGGAAACTAAGCTCGTGGGAGCTGTTCCGGTGGTCGTTGGATGCCGGAAATGGGTGGGTTAGGACGGCAAGGAGTCGGTGATGAAGTGGTGAAGAAGTGGTGGCCGGAGGTGGAGCGACGGCGGCGGATCGGAGCAAAATCCGTGCGCCCTTCTTGGAGCTTTTCCGGCCAAACGGCCGGCCGGTTGGGAGTGGGCTTTGGAGGGGTGGTGCACCGGAGGGAGGGGAAGAGAATGGGACCGGTGGGGGGCCAAACGGTGGTCGGACGGCGGCGGTCTGGGCTGTTGAAGGGACGTCCGGCGTGAGGGAGAGGGAAGAGAGAGAGAGAGCTCGGGGGGGTTCGGACGCGGGGGAGAGAAAGAAAAAAAAGAAAAAGAAGAAAAAAGAAAAAAGAAAGGAAAAAGAAAAGAAGGAAAAAGAAAAAAAGAAAAAAAAGAGAAAAAGGAAAAAGATGTGAAAAGAAATGAGGTTCAATTCTCACTCCGGGAAAACGAAGCAAACCGCCGAAAAAGATTAAAAACCACAAAAACAACTAAAAGAAATAAAACACAACATCAATTAAATTAAAAACCAATTTTAAAACGTAAATAAATTAAAATAAATAACTGATATATTAATTAAAATAAAAACAACCATTTAAACGAAAATACACTTAAAAGCGGGTCATCACATCCTCCCCTCCTTAAAAACAATTTCGTCCTCGAAATTGCAAATCAACCACCAACTTAAAGCAAGCCACATAAACGCTCATAAACCAACTGAGATCAAGATTAAAATACATACCTTCATCATTCAAACAAGTACGGGTACTGCTCCCTCATGTCCGCTGCTCGTTCCCAAGAGAAGTCTTGTGCTAACGGATCTCCCCAAGCCACTTTAACCAAAGGTATTGTCTTGGACCTCAACTGTTGCTCCTTCCAATCCAAAATCTGCGACGGAACAACTTCGTAAGTGAGATCCGGTTGCAACTGAATACCTGCTGGGTCGATGAAGCGAGGCTCTTGCTGTCCAAAGCTCTTCTTCAGGGATGATACGTGGAAGACATCATGAACATCCCCAAAATAATCTGGCAAAGCAACTCTATAGGCGACAGACCCTACTTTCTCCAGAATCTGAAAAGGGCCGACGTACCTCGGATCTAGTTTCCTTTTCTTACCAAAACGCTTAACACCTCTCATGGGAGAGACTTTAAGATAAACCCAATCACCAACTTCAAAAGACAACTCTCTCCTCCCGGTGTCAGCGTAGCTTTTCTGGCGACTCTGAGCTGCCGCCATTTTGTCTCTGATGATCCGGACTTGGCTTTGTATTTCTTGAATTATTTCGGGTCCAATTACCCTACTCTCCCCAACTTCATCCCAACACAAGGGCGACCTACACTTTCTCCCATAAAGAGCTTCATAGGGAGTCATCTGAATGGTCGCATGGAAGCTGTTATTGTAGGCAAACTCAATGAGCGGCAAATGATTTTTCCAACTCCCTTGGAATTCCAGGACACATGCTCGCAACATGTCTTCTAGGGTCTGAATGGTGCGCTCTGACTGGCCGTCTGTCTGCGGGTGATAAGCAGTACTGAACTTCAACTTAGTACCCAAAGCTGCCTGCAAACTCTTCCAGAACTGCGATGTGAACCTTGGGTCTCGATCCGACACTATACTCTTTGGTATGCCGTGTAGCCGCACTATCTCCTTGACATACAAACGGGTCAACTTACCCAAAGAGTCGGTGTTATTAACAGGCAGAAAATGAGCGCTCTTCGTTAACCGGTCCACAATCACCCAAACAGAATTCTTCCCACTAGGTGTTCTCGGCAAACCCACTACGAAGTCCATCGTGATGTCATCCCATTTCCACTCAGGAATAGGGAGGGGTTGGAGCATACCTGCAGGTCTCTGATGCTCGGCCTTTACCTGACGGCACGTGTGACATTTCTCCACATATAAGGCAACGTCTTTCTTCATTCCATCCCATCAGTAATTTTTCTTCAAGTCTCGATACATCTTTGTACTGCCGGGATGAACTGAATACGGGGCCGCATGAGCTTCCGCCATGATCCGTTCTTTGAAAACTGAGTCCTTTGGGACCACCCTGCGATCTCGGAACCGAAGTATCCCATCACTACCCAGGCTATAGTGCAACGGCCCTTGAGATTTTTGGACTCTTTTCCTAATGTTCAGCAGCTTCGGATCCTTTCTTTGGAGAGCTTTCAATTCTTCAAAATCAGTTACCCGAATATCAAGAACTGAAGACGAAATCTCTACTTGCTGCGAACTTTCTATAAGGAGCCTTCTCATCCCACAAAGCAACGATTCCAATTCTGACGGCTCGGCTTCATCTTCCAAATGAGACTTCCGGCTCAAAGCATCAGCAACTATATTAGCCTTCCCCGGGTGGTACTTGATCTCACACTGATAGTCACTGATTAGCTCCAGCCAACGCCTTTGCCTCATATTCAGATTTTTCTGAGAAAACAAATGCTTCAAGCTCTTGTGATCGGTACATACCTCGCAAGCTTCCCCATACAAGAAATGCCGCCAGATCTTGAGTGCAAAAACAATCGCAGCCAATTCTAGATCGTGCGTCGGATAATTCTTCTCATGGTCCTTAAGCTGACGAGATGCATAGGCTACAACCCGTCCTTCCTGCATAAGGACACAACCCAAACCGAACTTAGACGCATCACTGAAGACTACGAATGGCTTATGCGGTTCTGGGAGTGCCAACACTGGTGCCGTTGTCAACCTGTTCTTCAATTCCTGGAAGCTTCTCTCACATTTCTCTGACCAAACAAATTCTGTATTCTTCCGAGTCAAAGCTGTGAAAGGTCCGGATAGGCGAGCAAAACCCTCTACAAATCTTCGGTAGTATCCGGCGAGCCCCAAGAAACTCCTGACCTCGCGCACTGTTGTCGGGCGCTGCCATGACAATATGGTTTCTACCTTACTAGGATCAACTGCCACTCCGCCCCGGGAAATTACATGCCCAAGGAATTTAACTTCTTCCAACCAGAACTCACACTTGCTGAGCTTGGCATATAGCTGGTGTTCTCTCAATCTCTCAAGTACCAGACTAAGATGATACACATGCTCTTCAACATCTCGGGAATAAATCAGTATATCATCAATAAAGACTACCACAAAGGAATCCAGATAAGGTCGAAACACTCGATTCATCAAATCCATGAACGCTGCAGGGGCATTAGCTAACCCAAACGGCATCACCTTAAATTCATAATGCCCATACCTCGACCTGAAAGCAGTTTTAGGCACATCCTGGTCTCTGATTCTCAGCTGGTAGTATCCCGACCTCAGATCAATCTTGGAGAACACGGCTGCTCCTTGAACCTGGTCAAACAAATCATCTATCCGCGGGAGAGGGTATTTATTTTTTATGGTCACCTTATTCAATTCCCGATAGTCAATGCACATACGGAGGGTTCCATCTTTCTTCTTAACAAATAAAACTGGTGCACCCCACGGCGACGTACTAGGCTGAATAAATCCCTTCTCTACCAGTTCTTGTAACTGAGTCTTCAACTCTTTCAATTCAGCCGGTGCCATGCGATAAGGAGCTTTATGCACAGGAGCCGCTCCAGGTTCCAAGTCTATAACAAACTCCATCTCCTGAACAGGGGGTAGTCCGGGCAAGTCATCCACAAACACATCGGGGAATTCTTCCACAACTGGAATGTCTGCCAAAGACTTCTTCTCAGACGGCGTGGACACCATCTGCACCAAGAATGCATCCGCTCCCCATGCAATCTCTCGTCTTGCCTGAATCGCCGATATAATCATTGGCTTTTCTTTTAATCTACTCCCCGCAAATTCCAGACAATCACCATCTGGAAGCTGAAAGCTAATTATCCGACTTCTGCAATTAATACTCGCAGAATATCGGTATAACCAATCCATCCCGAGGATGATATCGAAACCCAACAGCTTGAACACCACCAAATCCGCATCCAAGAATCTTCCCTCAAAATTTAACGGGCATCCCAAAGCAACCTTGGAACACCACACCATCTCACCATCGGGTAGAGCCACTACCATAGCCTTCGGCAACGGTTCCGTGACCAAGTTACACACCCGAGCAAATGTGGAAGACACAAACGATCGTGAAGCACCGGAATCAAACAAAGTACAAGCATAAAACTCATACAAACGGACTCTTCCTGAACCAAGCACACAACCCATGAAATCCAAAAAAAACAACGAAGAAACCGAATGCATCAAAAATTAAATCCAACTTAAAAATTAAATTAATCCATACCTGTGATTACTCCAGCATCATGGGTCGCTGGTGCCTCATCATCCACCTCTTCGGGTGTGACAGCATAAACCCGGGCTTGCACTTAGGGCTGAGCACCGACACAACCGGAGTCGGTATCTGGGTCGTCCGACTCCGACTCCGACTTTGTTGGAGGCCGAGTGCGACCTCCGACTCCGGCTCCGAAGGGTATATGCTCCGCTCCGGCTCCGGCTCCGACTTGTCGGAGCGGAGTCGGGACGGAGCCGGTGAGAAATCTTCAAAAAAAACAAACCCAGTAAGGTATGGTTTCGGCGCAGGGGGAGGGGAGGGATTCGGCGGATTCGGCGCAGGGGGTAACTTACCCAGTTAAAAAACAAACCCAGTAAATGGGATTCCGGCGCAGGGGGAGCCGGGGAGGGGAGGGAATCGGGGGGGAGAGAGAATCTGAGATGAGAGGTGAGAGAGGCACCTGGGTTGCACAGAAACGACGGAGGAGCTCCGGCACTCAGATGAGAGCTTGAGATGACTCAGATGAGAGGAAGAAAAGTGATGAGAGGAAACGGCAGAGGAAGGATTCGAAGGAAAGTAATGAGAGGAAACGGCTGAGGAGGAAGGAAAGTGATAAGTGACAGCGAGGGGGGGGGGAACCCTAATGGGTTGCACAGAAACGGCGCCGTTTGGGGTTATTTTAACCCCAAACGGCGCCGTTTGTTGGGGGGAAGTGAAATGTTTATAACTGTTGCACCCAAACGGCGCCGTTTGGGGTTATTTTAACCTCAAACGGCGCCGTTTGTTGCCAACAGTTATAACTATATATATATTATATAAATATAGTTAATTAGTAAGTTAATATATAACTATATATATTATAGTATATAAGTATAACTATATATATATTATATAAATATAGTTAATTAGTAAGTTAATATATAACTATATATATTATATTATATAAGTACTGCTCCAATATATTATATAAATATAGTTAATTGGTAAGTTAATATATAACTATATATATTATAGTATATAAGTACTGCTCCAATATATTATATAAATATAGTTAATTGGTAAGTTAATATATAACTATATATATTATAGTATATAAGTACTCCTCCAATATATTATATAAATATAGTTAATTAGTAAGTTAATATATAACTATATATATTATATTATATAAGTACTCCTCCAATATATTATATAAATATAGTTAATTAGTAAGTTAATATATAACTATATATATTATAGTATATAAGTACTCCTCCAATATATTATATAAGTATAGTTAATTACTAAGTTAATATATAACTATATATATTATATTATATAAGTATAACTATATATATATTATATAAATATAGTTAATTAGTAAGTTAATATATAACTATATATATTATATTATATAAGTATAACTATATATATTATATAAGTATAGTTAATTACTATACATAGTATAGTAACTATATACTATACAAGCCCTTAATATATATAGTATATATATAACTATATATTATATATTGACTTATAGTAAACTAGTAATGTAAAATATAAAATAAGCTATAGTAACTTATATAGTAACTTATAGTAAATTAGTAATGTAAATTAACTATATAAGGTATAGTAACTTATATAGTAACTTATAGTAAATTAGTAATGTAAATTAACTATATAAGGTATGGTAACTTATATAGTAACTATATTAACTTATAGTAACTTATAGTAAATTAGTAATGTAAATTAACTATATAAGGTATAGTAATTAGTAACTTATAGTGTAACTAATAACTATATTAACTTATAGTAACTTACTAACTTATAGTAAATTAGTAATGTAAATTAACTTATAGTAACTATATTAACTTATATTATTCATTATAATGTTTATAGATTATTATTTATTAGATGTTAATATATTGATAACAAATATTTTTATAAAATATGCACAATATCTGAGTCGGAGTCGGAGTCGTAGTCGGTGTGTCGGAGTCGGAGTCGGATCGGATCGGAGTCGGGACACCTCTACCTCCGACTCCGACTCTGACTCCGACTTCCAGGGAGAAAAAAACTCCGACTCCGACTCCGACTCCGACTTGTCGGAGTCGGAGCGGAGTCGGAGTCGGAGTCAGATTTTCGGATTTCTGCTCAGCCCTACTTGCACTGCTTGTCTCGGGTTGGTTCTTCCACCGTGTCTACCTCCACGGCTTTCTTGAACTCTGACGGAGCAATCCCGAGCGATATGTCCCACTTGGCCGCACCGGTAACACTGGGGTCCGCTACTCATCCGACACTCGCCCTCATGAGCTCTATTACAAGCTCCACAAATAGGCACCCGTCCTCCCATACGAACACCTGATGACGTAGGAGGTCGAGTTCCGGTCCGCTGAACAAACTTCTGGGGCGAACCCGAGCTGCTTCCTTCACCAGAAAAACTCCGCCTCTTATGCCCTGGAGGGGAACCCACACTCAGATTATTTTCCCGCTCCACAAGGGTAGCCACATCCACTAATTCCTGAAAAGTGGATATCCGATGGCTGACCACCATACGGCGTATGTCATGACGCAGCCCCTCCTGGAAACGATCTGCTCGCATCTCCTAAGTGGCGACAAGGTGAGGAGCAAACCGCTCAAGTTCTATGAACCTCCGGGCGTACAGCTCCACTGTCGCGCCCCCTTGGACCAGATTGGAGAACTCTCTTGCCTTTTGCTTCCTTACCGATGCAGGAAAGAAGTGGTCATTGAACTCCTTCTTGAAACGCTGCCAGGTCACCGCAGCGAAAGATCCCAGTTCAGATTCCAACAGCACCCTCTTGGTATCCCACCAATCAGAAGCGATACCTTGCAAGAGATAGCTGGCGTAAAGTACTTGTTGTCCCTCAGTGCACCCACACACCTCAAAAGTCTTCTCCAGATCTTTGATCCATTTTCCAGCCTGAAGTGGATCCTCATTTCCCGTGAAGTGTGGAGTCCTATGCGCCAAGAAGCGCTCATAGGTGCATTCGGCTTGCACCATGCTACTGGACCCTCCTGGATACATCCAAGGCCCTCCCTGATATGGCCAGGGACCTCCTGGTTGTGGCCAATACCCTTCTTGTTGCGGACAAGGCTCTCCTGACGGTGGATAAGGCCCTCCTGATGGTGGACAAGGCCCTCCTGATGGTGGCCAAGGACCCCCTTGTGGTGGCCAAGGTCCTTGTGGTGGCCAAGGCCCTGCCTGTTGAGACCTCGCACTCTGTTGCATAAACTCCGTCATCTGCCGAATTGCTTCGGCTATGGAGTCATCCCTGGAGGTATTGTCCCGTGGCTCCTGAGTATTTTTCCTTGGTCTCCCTGGTCTCCCCATTTTCCTGTCACAACACCACTCTTGACCCTCCTTTAAGAAAACAAATAAAACCATCATAAACCAACAAAAACAAAAACAGCACTACACAGCAAGAGATAAAAGAAACCAACATGCCAAAACATAACTAAATAAAATAAAAACAAACAAACAAGCCCAAACAAATAAAACAACTATACTTAACATAATTTTCAAAACACAACTTTAAAAACATTCTGGTACTACCTACGGGACGTGGTTTTACCCAGAGCCAAACCGCTCTGATACCACCTGTGACGCCCCCAAATCCCTACGCCCGAACACGGGGAAATCGAGACGTCCGGATGGTGACAACCCAGGTCACCATCCTATCGACGGGTGCCGAGTGTGTGCAAAGGCAACAAATATGCACGAAAGAACACGCAGCGGATAACGAAAGTCATAACTAAGTACCAGAATTTTTCTTAACGTAATACAAGCTGTTTAAAACGTACATAGATAAAATATTACAAAACACAAATACAGTTTTAAAACCATAAAGAAAAGCATAACATCAGCAACCCGGCGGAGCCGCATCCTCGGGCTCAGCCTCCTCCTCCTCATCCTCATCTCCTGCACCAAAAGCTACGGAACCAAAAACGGTACCGCAGGTAAGTAAAACCCAAACACTACCAGATAACAACACATATAGAACTCCAACAATATGCATGTACCATGCCCAATGCACAAAACCCAAAGACACAGTTTTCCACACACGCCAAAATCACATATTTTATCCGTATGCACCATGACCTCCCCTAGGGGTTATCCGCACACCCTGGCTCCAGTGCCACACCGCAGAGTACCATCACGCATGTGACACCTAACGAGCGATGCCCAGTTCCGTGCCCCGCACGTTCGTAGCCAAGCATCCTCTAGCCCTCACCAGCGAAGGGCCACGGAGTCGGTGCGTAGAGCGATGCTCGGTTCCGCGCCCGGCGCGTTCGTAGCCAAGCAACCCCTAGCCCCCGCTCCCGTCTAGCGACAACTCAGGGGACATCACTCAGTTTATTCCGCTCCCGAGTGACCAGAGGAGCTCCACCGGGATAATTCCCCATCCCGGCTTGGGGTCGTGATACACACGCACCCGTAAGACCACTTACGCCAATACACAGGCTTTTCACACATAAACAAAAACACACGTGCATGCACCATGAAATGCCATATCAATGCATAATAAAATAACCAACCATCATAAAACAATAAAACAAGCAACTCCGTCCTCCATCCATCCGACCCCCGAACTCCTCGGACTCAGTCCGGAATCAACCAACCAGCAAATTAATTAATTGAAAGAGCAATATATATTTAAATCTGAAAATAGGGTTTGGAAAATACTTACAGTGCTATACGAAAATTTTAGAAAACAAGCGGCGTTGCAAACGGCGCCGGAAAAGCAACGTCACAGTGAAAATTCACTGCGGCCGTGGGTTGTGAAAAACCCACTTTTGAACGGGGACAAACTAGGACACGAAATTGATAGGGAATGGTCTAGGGATGGTTGTGAAGCTATTGGAAGTGATGAACGGTCGTGGGTGGCGGCGGAATCGCCGAAAAATGGCCAAAAACCCAAATCGGAAACTAAGCTCGTGGGAGCTGTTCCGGTGGTCATTGGAGGCCGGAAATGGGTGGATTAGGACGGCAAGGAGTCGGTGATGAAGTGGTGAAGAAGTGGTGGCCGGAGGTGGAGCGACGGCGGCGAATCGGAGCAAAATCCGTGCGCCCTTCTTGGAGCTTTTTCGGCCAAACGGCCGGCCGGTTGGGGGTGGGCTTTGGAGGGGTGGTGCACCGGAGGGAGGGGAAGAGAATGGGACCGGTGGAGGGCCGAACGGTGGCCGGACGGCGGCGGTCTGGGCTGTTGAAGGGACGTCCGGCGTGAGGGAGAGGGAAGAGAGAGAGAGAGCTGGGGGGTTTGGATGCGGGGGAGAGAAAGAAAAAAAAGAAAAAGAAGAAAAAAGAAAAAAGAAAGGAAAAAGAAAAGAAGGAAAAAGAAAAAAAGAAAAAAAGAGAAAAAGAAAAAAGATGTGAAAAGAAATGAGGTCCAATCCTCACTCTGGGAAAACG
Source organism: Carya illinoinensis (assembly GCF_018687715.1). Taxonomy (NCBI): domain Eukaryota; kingdom Viridiplantae; phylum Streptophyta; class Magnoliopsida; order Fagales; family Juglandaceae; genus Carya; species Carya illinoinensis. The sequence continues at coordinate 25,259,337 of NC_056753.1, read as the reverse complement.
AAGCAAACCGCCGAAAAAGATTAAAAACCACAAAAACAACTAAAAGAAATAAAACACAACATCAATTAAATTAAAAACCAATTTTAAAATGCAAATAAATTAAAATAAATAACTGATATATTAATTAAAATAAAAACAACCATTTAAACAAAAATACACTTAAAAGCGGGTCATCACATTGAGCTTACATGTAACTGCTCAAACTGTAAAACATGACATCATTAAGGCCTACTGTCAAATCTCAATCTGTCATTAGGATTATGCAAAATGGCATGACAATTGATCATTTTTTCAATTTCTTCAATAAATTTTGTTATTGAAATATTTTTTATTTGAAAATTGAAAAAAATAATAAAATAGAAAATGGGACAGAATTCGGTTCATTTTTCATGCCAACTATTATTTACCTTTTATATTTTATTTGCATTAAATCTTTTATGCGGTTTGGGTTTAGATAGATATACTTAAATAGTAACTTTAAATTTTTTACTCTTTATTTAAATTGCGAATATTTTGATCTCTTCATTAGTTTTGTGTTATTCTTGCTAACAAAACTCGCATTAAGGTTTCATCTATGTTGAGTTAAATTAAAATGAATTGAATTTTTTATAAATAATAGTGAGTTGAGATGATGGAGTAAGTTTTGTAAGGTCTACCTAAGATAAGTTTAAATGTGTTTGAATGTTAAAATGAATTTAGATATATTTATAGGAAGTTGAAAAAGGTTGTGGGTCCCCCATATAAATATATGTTGAGTTAAAAAAAGTTGTGAATTTTACGTATAAAGAGATTTTGAGTTGAGATGCGTTTAATGATTTGAAAGTGAGGTATTTAGATATTAGACTCAATTTTAAATTAGATTAAATTGAGTTGATTTTAGTTCGATTCAAGTTTCAAATAGGACCTAAGCCAGTTCAAATGCCACAATAACATAAATAGAATATTGATGCTTGTTGAATGAAAACTAAAAATATATAAAAATATTATAAAATTAAAAATAAAAACCTTTTTAAAAAGTAATTATAATTACAAAAACATCATTCTTTTTGGGTTTATAATCTTAAATCATGTATGTGTTTTTTTATTTCGTGTGCTTTTGACTATGATCATTTGAATTTTTTTGTTGACATTTTGTTTTTTCCACTAACGAAACTCACGTCATGTCAAGACTCAATACAAACACTATAAGCACAAGAGAAGGTTGGCACATTTTAACTAAAATTAAAAATAGTAGAAAATATATTTTAAAACTCAAAAAATTTAACTTTTTTCAAAACTATTTATAATCTTCAATCAAATTGATTGATGTATGGATTTTAAAACATTGGTCATAACATTATTCTTATAATTATATGGATAATAAAGTACTTATAATTATTTTAAAACTTATTTTATAATAAATGAATATAATCATGAAATTTTATTAAAAATATATAATTATTTTAAAATTTATTTTATAATTAATCAATATAATTATGCCATTTTATTAAAAATAATATATATATATATATAAAATAGATTTTTTAAAATAATTTTAAATTAGATAAATTTATAATAATATTTTAATTGTTTATGCATCACTTTATTATTTTGTAAATTATAAAAAAGAAAAATTGTATAGAAAAAGGTAAAATTTTAATTTATTTTGAATCACGAAGTCACCTAGAAAATTTGGGAGCCCTCGTTGTCTTTACCTCGCTGACAAGCGAAAGCTACCTTCCATATTACTTTTTTCACCCATCTCCCGGCCGAGAGAGAGAGAGAGAGGATGTACGGATACGCGGGTGTGAGCACGAAGGGTGGTGGTGGGGAGGTAGATCTAGAGTCCGGGGAGACCCTGTACCCGGGTCTAAGCCACGGTGACAACCAGCTCCGATGGGGCTTTATCCGCAAGGTCTACGGGATACTCGCCGCCCAGCTCCTCCTCACCACCATTGTCTCTTCCGTCACCGTTCTTTCCCCTTCCGTCAACGATCTCCTCAGGGGCAGTTCCGGGCTGTTGCTCTTCCTCATGTTCCTCCCCTTCATCTGTACGTAGCCTAGCCCCTTCAGATCCTCGCTTGGGCTTCGAATTTTCCTCGCGCTTCATTATTTGTGTATTTTCTTTTGATTTTTTTGTTCATTTTTTCGCGGTATATCTGAGTTTGGTCGCTGTTACCATGTTCTCATTTCCGGGGATTCGACGCTTGCTTATTAGAAAAGCCTGAGATTAGGACATGAGAATCCCCATTATCACTTCTTGTTTATGTATGCCTATTTAACGTAAACCTATGGATTTATCCAATATCATTATCCACCACCAAAAAAATTGAAATAATTGGAGATTTGTTGTTGCTAGTGGGATTCTCAAGGGGGAAAATTTCAACCTAACTACGTGCAGTTGAAGTTCTATTTATGATTTTGAGTGAGCTATTGTAGACAACTTTTTTCTGGAGCTCTCCGAAACTCATTATTTCTAGCTCAAATGACGCCTCCACCCAGAAAAACTGGCAGAGGGTGTGCTTGTTGGTTTAAGGTTTATCAGGTGCATCATGTTTAACTCACCACTAAAAGAAGAATTATTGTTTGAAGGCTGAAGTTGGTGATCCTCTTAGCTAGAGATGTAGATTACTTGAATGGTTGGCTTATGCAAAGTTGAGCTTTACATATGCTGTGTTACCCTTATTCAATTTCACTTTCTCGAGGACTCTGTTTCTTGCTTTCATTATCGATAGTCTAGCTTCATCGTCTTAACTAACCTGTGTCTTTGCAGTGCTGTGGCCGCTGTATATGTATCAACAAAAGCATCCCTTGAACTTTATCTTCCTTGGATTGTTCACCTTGTCGTTGAGCCTCACAGTTGGAGTAAGCTGTGCTAACACTGATGGTAAGTTTATTTCTTTCTCCCATTAGATTGCCTGCTGTGAATTCAAGGGTGAAATACAGGATCTTAGGATTTATTCTTTTGCATTGGGGTACCTGCAGGAAGACTTGTGCTTGAAGCATTAATTTTAACCTCAGCTGTGGTTTCCTCCTTAACTGGTTACACCTTCTGGGCATCCAAGAAGGGCAAGGACTTCAGCTATCTTGGACCAATCTTATTCACCAGCCTCTTTGTCCTTATCCTTACTGGGTTTATCCAGGTAAGATGTCTACTTTAATTTACCTGGCTATGTTCTGAACTAGTTAAATATGAATATATTCTCATGCAAGTGCATGGGCATTATTGGTCTGACTTGGTGGTCCCTGTGTTGCTATGTAGATGTTCTTCCCTCTTGGCTCAGCATCTGTTGCTATTTATGGTGCAATTGGTGCTATAATTTTCTCGGGCTACATTGTTTATGACACCGACAACCTAATCAAGCGCTACACTTATGATGAGTACATCTGGGCCTCTGTTAATCTTTATCTGGACATTCTAAACCTGTTCCTTACTATTTTGCGGATGCTGAGACAGGGCGACAATTAGTCATGCTAGGTGTACATTGCTGGCCTGGGGTTTAGCTGATGAATCAAATGGTACTACACATTTACTATTTTTCAAGTGTGCGGGCTGAATAAAATGCAGATTATAGTCCTTTCTTTTTTTCATTTCCTACATGCAGATTGCAGCCTTTCATTTGCCTTAATCATGTGTGGTAAATGTATTATTTTCTGTTAACTGTTTTCCATTTTCTGGTTGTTGTATGGTGCTCGTTTGTGTTTAGCTTGTTATAAATTTTGCTCAAGAAGCCACTACAAGGTAGACAGGATTGTTAACCCAAGAACAATTTTTAAGAGGAATTTAAAATGGAATGCCGGTTTCATAAAGCAATGCCTTACGGGTAAAATATTTAATGTATAATTAAGATCATTATGGCAGTCCAACTAAAGTATCATTAGTATGGAAGCAGATAAGATGAGTGGAATTACTGCCCCATCTAAGTTATGGAACAGCTGAAATTGCAAAACGGTGACAAAACCTCCGACGTGGTTACACGCGAAACATTTTAAAGTCAAGTAGCTTGTTGGCAATTTTTATCCAAAAAAGGCATGTATGGAATCCACCAAAATAAACATAGAACACCATATGGTTTGGTTATTTTGGCCTGAAAGACACCTCGGAACTTCAGATGGTCTTGAAAGTGTCCAAATTTGAAGAGAAGTGCTATAAACCTATAACTAGAAAGTGATTTTACAAAAATAAACTTATAAATTGTGATGGCTTTATATGATACTGTTAACGTCGTATTTCGTACATCGTTAAGCTGGGTTTCAGCAATTCGGATATTCAATCTTTTACCTGCACATTTAGAGAAAATACAAAGAATTAAGAGCCTTGGTGGAGGTCAGAGACTCTCTGATACTTAAGTTAGTATCTCTTTAATAGTTTGTGTAAGAGTGTAGAGGAATCAGAGAGAGTTTTTCATACCTGGGTCATGATGATCGATTTTTAGATTAAGTTTCTGATGAGGGACAACCCAAATCCTCTCTCATGGAGTATATGTCTCATCAACTGTTTACTTAATCAGAATCTTTTAATGCGGCGTGATGTCTGGTGACGCAATTAATGCAGCATGAAGTCCAGGAATCAGTGTCATTAATGAGGCATGGCTCCCTGATCTCTTTATCTTGTAGATGCACATCGTCAAGCTTCTCCATACTTGCTGTTAGAAGATTTAGAGCTTTCCGTACTTCTCACCCACCTGCCTGCATAGGTTCTCGAGTGCTAATTGTCATAATAGGATACTGGGACGATGAGTTCTTTCCATCTTTGCCCTTGATTTTTCCCGCACGATTGTGGTCATGTGTCCGCTTCAGCTTTTGTGCCGGCGCCGCCTTAGCAGACCAAGAGGCCATCTAGCGGCATCCATTATATGGGCCTGCCTTATGAGCTTTTAATAGAGGAGAAGATTTCCTTGCATACAAGTTAAATCTATGTTATAATATAAGTAACTTTAGATATCTATGTTATAATGTAAGTAACTTTATAATCTAACGTATCATCTTATAACTAAAGCATTTCTCTTGAATTAAACTACAAAATGAGACGGTAAGGAATGTGACCACTTCAACTAAAAAACAACTGATACAATAGAGGAGGATTTACATCTTTATAATCAAAATATTACATATATATGAATGAACACTAGCAGGAAAACCCAATCGGGGCGAGTATAAGCTCAACATTGTTGAGTCAGAACAATTGCGATTTTCAAAACCTAAATTAATCACGATTTAACAGGTTGATCATCATCTTCATCTCCAATATCCCAACTCAAATCCTCCTCCTCTACAGCGCCCAGCCGCTTATGCAAATCAAGCCTATTTGCGCTCCCAACAGCATCCTCCCCTTTGTTCTCATCACTGCTTCTAATGTCTTCAATCTTATCCCACCCAAGGTCCTCTTCCTCCGGCGACGGTTGGCTGGAAACAACGGAAATATCACTAGATTCCACACTATTCCTCCTTTCCTCCAACATCACTTTCTCATCGGATCTATCTTCCAAGACAACGCCACCCGTCTCTTCATTTTGTCGTTCCAACCCAACTTCAACACTTTCAACGTTGTCAGGGTCACTTGAATCGACCTTCGAATCAGCCCCATTATTCTCTTCACCTTCGTCATCAGAATCCCAACTCAAATCCTCCTCTTCTTCCCCGGAAATCGCTCTTTTGACGAGCTTAGCTCTTGCATCCTCAACTTGCTTCAGCTTATGCACCCTATAAAAATACCTACTCCAAAAGGTCTCCCTATCAATCCTACTCGGAACAACCTTCCCATAAATCTCTCCAATTACACCATTCTGCCCGATCAATTTCTCAATGTCCTCCCCTTTCTCCTCCAATAAAAACCCTAGTTTCCACTGGTCGTACCTATCCACGTCCTCCGGTTCCTCCAAATAAGTATTTATATCACCCTGAATTGAACGCACTTGCGCATCGAACCGACTGTAAGGCTTCATATCCGAACGCTGACTATTACTACTAGTCGATCGTCTAGCGATGGTTCTTCGATTATTAATAGATATAGTATCAGAGGTATCGGGGTCAGGATGAAGGGCTAGAAGCGTGTCCCTACCGTGAGAGATGATCACCGTCGTGGATTTCCAGACCGAACTCCCGATGTCGTCGATGGCTTGGCCGACCGACTCGAGCGAATCCTGAGCGACTGAGGCGCCGGCATCGAGAGAAGCCGGGAGGTCCTGGACGGCACGGGAGGCGACATCACGAATGACTGCCGTCTCTTTCTTCAAACCGGATCCGAGCTCCTCGAGGTCGCGCGCGACAGTCTTGATAAACCCGCCGAAACTCCAAGCCGTGCTCGGAACGGGGTTGGGGTCATCGGGAACAAGATGATCATCGAGAAGGGGTGGTGATTGGAGCTGGGGTGAATCGGAGGAGCGTGGGCCGTCGGTGAAGACGGAGGTGAAGAAATCCATGGGAGAGAGGGAAAAGTTGGAAGGAAGGAAGAAATTACGTGTAAACGGTGGTGGGAGCAGCGTCGGATAGAGGGAGAGGAATCAAATAACAAAGAAAGAAGGAAGGAATAAATAATAATAATTATATTCTGCTTCGGCTAAATATAAATAAAATATTGTTAATTTTAAAACGACAATTATAGAATAATTACCGTTAAATGTTATTCCGTTAAAAGTCAACTTCCGACGGCCTGCATAAGCAGAACTACTCCTACTAATATGAGTTTAATCTTTTTTTTTTTCTTTTATCGCCGACACTTGTCTTTGACTTTTCTTTTTAAAAAAAGGCAGAGAAAACGAGTAAGATGATGGGGAGATGAAATTATCAGTCTGTTACTCCGTATGAAATGTGTGTAGTTTATGGTAGTAAACGTAACAGATCAGACCATGGAAATATATGAACAATGTCCATTCTTTGACGTGTTTTACGAAAACGGGTAGTTCTGGGAATACACGAGTCATACCATTAGGTACTCCACGTCATATTCTTCTTCTCCAACGTTAAACTCTAAATAATATTCAACATACACAAAAAAATTATATAAAATAAATTTATAAATTGATATAATTTTATAAAATATATTAGAGTTATTTTATAATAATAATAATAATTTTATAATCTGATATATTATATCAAGATCACATTAATTTATAAATTTATTTTTATATAATGGCTAAAATATTTTTCATTTCAATTATTTAAAACTTTTTGTTACGAGTTTTAAAACAAATTTAAAATATTTTTAAAAAGTGAAATGGGTTATGCAAGATTCAACAAGGAAGGACACCAGATCAAGTTGTCGTGTCTTACCTATGTTGAATTGGTTAACGGAAAAATTGTTGGGTTCACGAGGAACCCACCTCTTCAAAGTAAGTTTGAAATAATAATTCTTGCATAATCTTTATTTATTCCTTTCTTAGAGTACTAGTATTGGCTTAATCAAAAGTTAATACATCTTTAAATTTTAATAAATTTACTTAAAATAAACTTACATTGAATTCATCAAAAGGGTCTTTAGAAATTTTTGAGTTAAAATATTTATTGTTATTCTTTCAAATTTGAAAGTCTACTATTCCACATTCAAACTAATATTTTATTCTAATTTTAACAGGTAATGGTTTTATTTTATTTTATTCTAAATTAGTTGGAAATCAATTATTTAAGTACTAAATTAAATTATTAATGTCTATATGGTTAGTATAATTACAAAATTTGAAGAAAAAAAAATTAAAAATATTATTATTAAAAAAATAATATCATATTATTATTTTGATGAATCTAATTGCTAATCTAACGTGGAATTATAGATATAAAAATTTTGGATTTAAGAAAAATTTTTACTTTTCATCAAATTTTAAAGATAAATTTAATGAGTCTAATGCTAAAGCTCTTACATTGATATAGTCATCTCGTTATTCAATTTTCCAAAATTAAGCATAATACGTAATTGAAAGCTAATGAATTTATTTCAAAACAGAGCAACATTTCCAAATAAAAAGTTTCCTATTGTACCGGACTCGATTATGTTGGACGCTCCCCTTTATTCGAATTAATTTCTCCTTCCTGACTTGGCACCCGTAACACTTTCTTAGATTCAGATTGGTGTGGGTACTGCATCTTTCTTGGCAGAAATCTCTTGGAGCTCTCACAAATGGAAACTGGTATCCCAGTTCAGTACTGTTACAATTACAAACATCTATCTATGGCATTGGAATGTATTTATACCATATTATTTTTGTTGCTTGCACCAAAGACATTGTCTTTCAAGTAATTATTGGTACAAATCCTAAATAAACAAATTTCGTATGAACTCTTTGTAAAAAGAGCAAGTTTTAAGAATAATTTTTTAAAGTCGGATCCACTTTTTAAAAGTCTCGTCTTTAATCATAAACTTCATCCACGGATCTTTATTTTTTAGTATTTTTTAGTATCTGGGGATTACATAGCATGTGGAACACATTGGGAAAGTGCCCATCTGATGCTGCGGAGAAAGCATAGTTGGCAGATTGACTTAATGAGTTTAAGGGAAATGGAGTGTGTAACAGTGATAGAACCACAACTAGCCACGGTGCCACGGAGGTGGTTTACGGCAGCGGCAGCATTGAAGGGGTGGAGGAGTAGGTTGGACAGGAGGCTAAGGAATAGTGGGAGATAAAGAGGAGTTCCCATGAGGCTATGTATATATATGTGCCTATATCCGGCCTCTGCAAATGCTATTTCTCTAGCAATATAATCTACTCTTTCACAAAATTAATTAACATTGATCTGTGCAAAGTCCAAAATCACCAGACCCTTTAGGGCAGGGTGTTAGCCCGTTGGCCTACAAAACGTGAGATAGGTCCCACTATGGTCAGGCCCAGTAATGTAGTTCTTACAACAACATGACCCTTTTGTTTTTTAGGTAGACACAGAACCTCATTGGGGAATGCTGGAAATTAAGATTAGTGGCATTATTTACTTCCCAAAGAACTCTCTTCTTTGAAGGGAGAGAGTGTGAATAATTTGTAGAACATTAAATTTCACCTATATATGTTTGTTCCAAATATGATTTAATTATTAGCTACCCATTTTTGGATTCAACGAGAAAAATTAATTACCACCCTTTTTTTATTTTATTAATACTGGATGTTCAAAATAGTGTCCCGACTAAGTTCAAGGGTGCACAAGCTTTGACAATGAGATTTGTTGAACCCAAGGTTTCAAGTTTCGTGTAATTATATATCTACACATGAATTTTAATGATAAGAAATGAATTCAAAAAATAAAAGAGTCACAAGCTCAAGTTGTCTACATAATGGAGTTAAGCACATTAAAGAACCAAACTTGATCAAGAAGAGAATAAACTAACATTAAAACTCATAGAGTAATGTTGTAGATCTCTTAAAAAAAATTTAAAATTAAGATTAAGACTCAAAATTAATATTTTATCATAAAACATTAAATTACATTTTCCACATGTATATAATATTTTTGAAAATTAAAGTGGAATTTTTAAAAAATGATTGATTGTCATCCTTCACATATACATGACATGATTAAAAATTTGAATTTTGAAAATATTAAAAGTGATTGATTATCATCATTCATATGTGCATGTTTTATTTAAATATTTTTAAAAGTAATTGATGTTCTTTTTTACTTATGTAAAATCTAAATGATTTTGTTTGAAAAATTTGAAAAGTAAATAATATTCTTTTTCTTATATACGAAAAGTAAAAAGATTAGGTTTGAATTTTTTTGAAAAATGAATAATGTTGTCTTTGACAATTAAAAAAGAAGAAACTTTTATTTGAATTTTTTGAAAAATGAATGATGTTATCTTTGACAATTGAAAAAGAAGAAACTTTTGTTTGAATTTTTTGAAAAGTGAATGATATTGTCTTCGACATGTGAATTTTTTCAAATTTGAATATGAAGTTTCATATACCTAAAAATAGCTCAATTGAGATCTTTAAATTCACAACATCAAGAGTATACACATATCATTGCAAGTTCTGCAACATTTATTCAAAACTTTTAATCTCTGCTCTCTAAGTATTGAACCTTAACCCTTATTCATTTTTAAAGATATATAGTTTGCGCTGTATTGTTATTATTTCACTCATTGAGGAGTGTTCTCTGATAACCTACCCACTATCAGCTCTTGTATCAGTAAAAAAGTGTGTATAACCCTTGTGCGTGTAGAAAGTGTTCTACACAGAGAATAGTTAAATTACCACGTGTAAGGTGATTACAAGTGTAGATGATGTTCCACACGGATCCTTTGTAGTGGTGTTGTTCAAATGTGTAATAGATTTCTATCTCCACCTGAAAGAGGTTGAATAGTGAATTTGAGAATATTCAAGGGGTAGCTTGAGGCGAGGACATAGGCAGTGGGGCCGAATCTTATTAATATACTGAATTTGTTTCTCTCTTACCCGTACTCTTTATATTTATTGTTGCTTCGTATTTATTTATATTTTATATTGTGTAGTTGATTTATAATTGTTAATTTTTAAATACAATCCAATTCAACTATATCTTGTGTTAGTCATCTAGGCAACAATTGATATCAGAGCAAGAGTTCTATTATAAGATTAACTATATTTTGAGTTAAGATCTTATGACTAACATTGCAGATTCATTTGGTGAGCTCAATTTAGTAGTCGGCCCCTACTCTTTTGTGAAAACAATTACTCATTTTGGAAAGCTATAATAAGAATATTCATTCAGGCTTAAGATCGAAAAATTTGGAAATGTATTGTAAATTAACCTGATATTCTAACAAAAGTGGTTGATGGACTAAAGGTTAAAAAGGAAAAAAAGAGTTTGATCGTGAAGACGATAGAATTTATATATTAAATTTAACGGCAATAAATTTCTTATATAATACTCTCAATAGAAATGAGTTCAATAGAATAATGACTTGCACTACAGTAAAGGAAATTTAGGATATCTTGAAAGTTACTTATGAAGGAATTTTGCAAGTCCAAGAATCAAAAATTTATATTCTTATTCATGAATATGAAATGTTTAAGATGAATAATGATGAATCTATTTCTAGTATGTACACCTGTTCTACTAACATTATAAATAGTTTGACAATTTTCAGCAAAATTTATTCCAAGGTAGAGATAGTAAGAAAAATTCTTAACTCTCTACAAAAACGCTAGGAATCAAAAGTGACAGGGATTCTTGAAATTAGAAACCTCAAGAAACTCGAAGTGAATGAACTCATCGGATCACTTACACCCATGAGTACACATTGAAAAGAGGATAATAAGAATGAAAATCAAAGAAGAGCTTGAAGTGCCAAGATGTTTTTCATGAAAGTGAAAGTGATGAAGATGGGGAAAGTGACGATAAAGATGAAAAAATTATAAAGATAATAAGAAAAATTAAGAGCTTCTTAAAAAAAAATAAAGCTCTTCCAAGGAAATATTTCAAAAAGTTTTCCAAGAAAGATTCAGATAAAAATGACTCTTTAATTTGTTATAAATGTAATAAATCTGGACATATCAAGGTATACTGTCATCTGTTAAAGAAATATCAAAACAATGGCAAGAAAATAATGAAAGTTACATAAGATGATGATTCAAGTAGTTCAGACAATGAAGCAAGCAATGAAGAATCAGCAAATTTTTGTCTTATGACTAAAGATGACCCTGAGGTAACAAATATTGATAATATTGAAGATCCTTCATATGAAGAGTTGCAAAATATTTTGAAAGAAATATATGAGGAACTTAAAAAATTGGGTATCAAGTATACTACTTTGAAAAAGAAAAATTATTCTTTAACAAACGAAATTGATATTTTAAAAAAAGAAAACATCGTTTCGAAAGATGAAAATCTTGAGTTAAAAAATAAAATAACTGAATTAGAAAATATTATTGAAAATTTTACGAATGGAAAAAAAAATTTGAAAAACTTTTTGGTAATCAAATATGTGTTTTTGATAAGGCAGACTTGGGATACATGCCAAAACAAAAATACAAACCTTATAAAAATTTCTTTAATAATCATTTTACATCAAAATCCAGTATTCAAAATTCTTTTCATTAAAATAATTTTGTCAAAAAAGATACTATTTACAAGTTTTTTAATAGAAATGATCATAATTATCATATTTGTCATATTACCATCACTCAAGTTTTTCATATATGCCATATATTATTTGTAATTTTTGTAATAGAAATGGTCTAATTATAATGTTTATCCTATTAGAAGAAAGCATACAATAACTATTAGGGCCATATAGGTACCTAAAAATCTTGTTTCTTCTAATACTAATAAATGAAGGATTCAAAGAACTTGGGTATTAAGAAAAATTATTTTAATTGCTTTTATAGGTATGCATGAAGTCATCCACAAGGAAAAACAAATGGTTTTTAGATAATGAATGTTCAAGACATATGACGGAAGACATTAATAAGTTTTTTTATCTTAGAACTAAAGAAGAAGGAATATTTAAAATTGGTAATGAATTTTTTCTCATAATTGAAGATGTTTTACTTGTTGAATGTCTAAAGTATAATCTTTTGAGTATAAGTCAATTATGTGATAAAAGATTTACAGTTACTTTCAAAATAGATAAGTGTATTATTTTAAATAATCATGATTGTAATGTTTGTTTTATTACTTTTAGAAATAACAATATTTATATAATTGAATTTGAAGAAATTGTCTTAGAAGATATTATGTGTTTTTTAACTCAAAATTAAACTAGTTGGCTATGGTATAAAAGACTAGATCATGCCAACATGAAACTTTCAAAAAATGATCTTATGAGAGGTTTACCAAAAGAAAACTTTTTTAAAAACAAAATTTGTGATGCATGCCAATTTGGTAACCAAACAAAAATTTCTTTTAAAATCAAAAAACATATTTCCACTATTAAACCACTACAACTGCTACACATAGATATTTTTTAATCAAGTAGAGTTGTAAGTTTAGGAACAAAATATTATGTTTTTGTTATTGTTGATAATTTCTCTAAATATATTTGGGTCTTCTTTCTTATTCATAAAGATGAGGTATATAAAGTGATAGGGGAAAAGAGTTTGTTAATAAAAATATTGAAAATGTTTGTGCTGAAAATAGTTTTATGCATAATTTCTATGCTCATCGAACTCCTCAACAAAATGAGGTAGTAGAGAGGAAGAATAGATCTCTTCAAGAGATGGCAAGAACAATATTCAATGAGAACAACTTACCTAATTATTTTTTGGCCGAAACGGTAAGTACTGTATGTTATATTATAAATAGAGTTATGCTAAGGTCTAAACTAGATAAAACTCCTTATGAGTTTTAGAATGAGAAAAAGTCCAAAATTAGTTATTTTCATGTATTTAAATGCAAATATTTTATTTTGAATGACAATGATAATTTAGGCAAGTTTGATGTAAAATTTGATGAATATATCTTTCTCGGGTATTCTATTAATAGTAAAGCTTATAGAGTATTCAATAAAAAAAAACTTAAACTGTATAAGAATCTATGCATATTGTATTTGATTAATCTAATTCTCATATTGTATTTGATTAATCTAATTCTCTACTCTCCAAGAAATCTATTGATAAAGAAACAAGAGGTATAAATAATATTGAAAGTCTCAATCCCAACAAAGAGAACATAATAGAGGAAGTCCAACATAAAGATATCAGGAAAGATCATCAAAATTTAATACAAGATGTAACCAAATAGTGAAAATTTATGAAAGATCATCCAATGAAACAAATTCTGGGAGAACTTTCAGGAAGTGTAAATACTCGATCATCTCTTATAAATATTTGCAATCATATTACTTTTCTATCTCATATTAAACTCAAAAATATTGATGAAGTACTTCTTGATGAATATTGGATTCTAGTTATGAAAGAAGAGCTGAATCAATTTGAAAGAAATGATATTTGTACACTTATTCCTAGAACTAAAAATCATATTATTATTGGAACAAAATGGGCTTTTAGAAACAAGAAAGATCAGTCTGGAGTTATTACTAGAAATAAGACTTGACTTGTAGTCCAATATTTCAATCAAGAAGAAAGAATTGATTATAATGAGATATATGCACCAGTCATAAGATTAGAAGTTATTCGAATGCTACTTGCATATGCTTGTCATAAAGATTTAAAATTTTTTCAAATGGATGTTAAAAATATTTTCTTAAATAGTTTTGTAAATGAAGAGGTATATGTTGAGCAACCTCCAGCTTTTGAAAACATAATTTGGAGAAAATCATATTTTTTCAAATCATGTTTTCAAACTCACAAAAACACTATATAGACTCAAACAAGCTCCTAGTACGAGAGATTTATTGGTTTCTTGATTGAAAAATATTTTTCAAAATGAAAAATTGATACAACTTTTTTGATTAAATATGAAAACTTTTTTCATTAAACATAAAAATGATGATATTCTTTTGATTCAGATTTATGTTGATGATATAATATTTGGTGCTACTAATGAAAATATGTGTCAAATTTTTGCTAAAAGTATGCAGGAAAAATTTGAAATGAGTATGATGGGAGAACTTACATTCTTTCTAGGATTACAAATCAAGTAAGTAAAAAGTGAAACATTCATTAATCAGTCAAAATATATTAAGGAATTATTCAAAAAATTTGGGATAGAAGATGCCAAGGAAATTGGAACACCAATGAGCCCATCTACTAAACTTGATAAGGTTGAAACCGGTAAGTCAGTTGACTCGAAGATATATCGAGATATGATTAGTAGCTTATTATATTTGACAGCTAATAGACTAGATATTATGTTCAGTGTATGCTTATGTGCTCATTTTCAATTATCTCTAAAAGAATCTCATTTGACTGCAGTTAAGCGTATTCTTAGATATCTTATTGATACAATTGATCTAGGGTTATAGTATCCTAAGTACACATCTTTCGATCTAATCAGCTACGCATATGCAGATTATGCTGGTTGTAAAGTTGATCGAAAAAGTACTAGTAAAATATGTCATTTTTTAGGTCATGCACTTGTTTCATGGTTTAGTAAAAAGTAAAATTCTGTTACATTACCTACTGCTGAGGTAGAATATATTGCTGCAGGTAGTTGTTGTGTTCAAGTGCTTTGCACGAAGCAACAATTTAAAAATTTTAAACTCGTGTATAATCACATTCTAATCAAATGTGATGGTACAAGTGTTATAAATCTTTCAAAGAACCCATTACAACATTCTAGAACTAAACATATTGAAATTAGATATAATTTTCTTTTAGATCATGTGTGTGATATCCCGTTTTCACGTATATTTTCACTGAAAGAGTATTTTAATTGGATTTATTTTAGTTTGATGTGGTTTTTAATTTATTTTAGTCGTTTTATAGTTTTTAAAATTGTTTTCGTCGGATCAATTTTTGGACTCCGGGGGTGAGGATTGGACCTCATTTCTTTTCTCCATCTTTTCTTTTTCTTTTTCTCTTTTTCTTTTTCTTTTTCTCTTTTCCTTTCATTCTTTTCTTTTTTCTTCATTTTCTTTCTTCTTTCTTCCCCGCGCGCTGCGCGTCTTCTCTCTCTCCTCACTATCGCCGTCCAACTTGTGCCGCCCAGCACCGCCGCTCGCCGCCGACGTGGCCGACACCGCCCACCCAAAAACTTCCCCCTCCGGCCGGCGCACCTCCCCACCAAATCTCACCTTCATCCGAGTCGCTGTTTGCCACCGAGGGTCTATCTAAGCCACACAGTTTTTATGCATTTCCGCCGCCGTCGCTCCACCTCTGGCCACTATCTTTTCACCACTTCATCACCTACCTTTTACCATCCTAAACCACCCATTTCCGGCCCCGATCCATTGCCGGAGCAGCTCCCACGAGCTCAACTCCGATTTGCCCTTTTTTCGCTTCTACCGCCATTTCCACCGCTACCCACGGCCAAAACTCACTTCCATTAGCTTCATAAACATCTCTAGGAAATTTCCTATCAATTTCAAGTCTTGGTTTGTCCCCATTCGAAAGTGGGTATTTTACAACCCACGACCACAGTGTATTTTACACGGTTACGTTACTTTTTCTCCATCTTTTGTAACGTCGTGATCCTTCAAAAAGTATCTTATAACGCTATAAGTATTTTTCAAACTCTATTTTAGATTTAAATATATTATTACTCTTACAATTAATTATTTGACTGGTTGGTTAATTCTGGACTGAGTCCGAGGAGTCGGGGGTCGGATGGATTGAGGACGGAGTTGTTTGGTTTTGTTGATATTGTGATTGATTGGATGATTTGTATCTTGAGGTGTGCATTGCATGATGCATTCATGTGCATTTATTTAATTGAGAAAAACCGGTGTTATTTGCATAAATAGATTTTCGGGTGCGTGTATATCACAACCCCAAGCCAGAATGGGGTATTATCTCGATGGAGCTCCTCTGGTCACTCGGGAGTGGATAATACTGAGTGAAATCCCCTGGGTTGTCGCTGAACGACGACCAGATCGCACGATACGGTAAGGCTGTTGTGTCGACTCCGTGGTCTCTAGGGTGGCGGGGACTAGAGGATGGCCTGGTCCAGGTATGCGCTGGGTGTGAGAACTGGGTATTGCTCATTTAGGTGTTACATGTGTGATCGTTACCTGCGGTGTGGCACGGGAGCCAAAGTGTGCGGATGATCCCTAGGGAAGATCATGATGCATGCAATAAATTGGAACGGGTTTGGGATATTGGATACGGGCCATTTTCTAGGAAAATAGCAAGGTTATGTTTGAGGCTTTGTGATCTATTTTCTGGGAAAATGGTGGTGTTATTGATTTGGGCCATTATCTAGGATATTAGCAAGGATTTGTTTAACGGATATCTTTTGGGCCAAAATGAGATTTTGGCGTGCGTGAAAAACTGAGGTTTTATAGGACGTGTGCATTTGGCATTCTTTCATGCATATTGTTTGAGCTTAATATATTTTTATCTTGTGGCGTTCGGATCTTTACTTACCTGCGGCACCATTTTGGTACTGTAGATTTTGATGCAGAGGTCGAGGAGGAGGAGGAGGCTGAGCCCGAGGAGGCGGTTCCGCTGGAGTATTGATTTGGAGTTTATGCCTATAGTTTGGTTTGAAACGATATTGGAGGCTTGTAATATTTTATTATGTATGTTTTGAACGGGTATGTATTAAACAAAGAAAAATTATGGTACTTAGTTATAAGACTTTTGTTATCCGTTGCATGTTTTTATTTATGCACTTGTTGCATGTACACACACTTGGCACTTGGCAATAGGGTGGTGACCCGTGTTGTCATCATCCTGACGTCTCGATTTTCACGTGTCCGTATGTGAGATTTGGAGGTGTCACAATGTGCAGAAGGGCTATATAGTACTAGAGTTCACAAGCACACACGATCAGTTAAAATACATTTTCACAAAACCTTTGCCAGAAGATAGATTATGCATGATTAGAAGATAAATAGGTATGATGTATGCTATGAATATCTCTTAAAAAATAGATTAGAGTCAATAAAAATAGAGAGAATTTTTTTATAAATACTTTTACATAAACTTGAGCTTTTTAGCCTCATGTTTGAGATACTCATTATTTTCGTACAATATCATGACATCTCTATCCATGAGAACTGGCAAGCGGAATGAAGAATCTAATAAGGATTTCAACTGTTTATTTTTCTATTGAAAAATTCTTTCCCTTGTGTGAGACTCTTGAACAAATCGCTAAAATACACCAATTTGTTCATTAAACTTTTCAATCTCATGGGTTCTGACTTGTAGCTGCTGGAAAAAAGCAACTATAGAGAATGAGTAGCGAGTTCCGAGACTCACCAAGTCGTAGATAGCATCGAAGTCTAACTTAGTAGCCAAATTGTTTCTTACTGCAGCATGGCACTAATGACAGCTGTAGAAAGAACAGGAGATTGAGGTGTAGAATACCTCATAGATGAATCTAGAAGAATGTTAGAAGAATGAGCAATTGAAAAAAGAATTTAAAACTTAAAGTGAGAATGTTAAAAGAATGCAGATGAGTTATAAAAATGAAAAGAAAATTTGATGCTAATTGGATGGACTTTAAGGCTGATTTTATATATATAGCACAAAGAATAAGACAAGCTATCATCTCTTCAAATCTTATTTAGTAAAAAAAAATACAAGATATGCTGGACATATATTGTCAAAAGTTTTCTTACTAAGCCAGAGAGATTAACAACAGGCTGCCCCTATTTTTCTCGTAAATAATGAACGTTTGCTGTTATCTACCGATATTTACCTTGTATCTGAACTCTCTCTCATTCCATCTCCTCTATTCATGGTTGCAGATCATGAGCATACCGGTCTGCAAATTTTTTCAACTTCTTGTTTTCTTTATTTAACCTTTTATTCTCTTTATCATTATTAGCAAGCTTCTGTCGTAACTCAGATATTTGATTGTTAAGATGATCAACCTCACTCACTCTCACCATTAACCTCCGAGACATGGTTGTAACAGAGGTAGCATATTAAGTACTAAGCATTTTTGATTCTGCAATAATCTCAAAATCAGTCCTATCAGAAAATTGGATCTTTGCTCCTATCATGGTATTGACGGCCTCAGGAAAGAAGATTGGTGGTTGATGCGTAAAGAGTTTCTGATTCAAGTCTGGAACATTAATGGAAGAGAATTGCTAGGCCATACTATCGTTATAGAAAAACCAAACCCAGGTCAATGAAGCAATGTGGTTCTTTTTTATATATGATGGGTGAAAATGGTAATTTTTAAATAGAAACATAGAGCTTTCAAATTTCTGCTCAAGCCCGTTTGTCAACAACATCAGGCGATAATCTCCAACCACACTAAATTCATAGAGTTAGGCCTCAAGGTTTTGCAGCACTTGTCGGGTCACGGGCGGCTCCATTTTTTGACTATCTACAGTTTCTACTAGCACACTGTCTTCTTCAGTCTATTTACTTGCTACGGATCCTTTTTAATGATGTCATGTTAGAAAATAAAAAAGATATAAAAGTAATTACCAAAATTGTATAACTGCTAAAATTGTATAGCAATAATTACCAAGATTGCATAATTGTAAATTAGGCAATAATTAGTCAATGATTATAAATTAGGAATGTATCTTTATTAAGTAACTAATGAGTTATTCTTTTTCCTAATTTAGATTTATTGTAATTCCTATAAGTAGGAATCGTGTAAGTAAAAAAAAATAAGGAAATTATTCCCAAAATATTCTCTAGTTGGTATCAGAGCAGGCAATTGCTTGCTGACTCTCTTCCAGTTTTCTGTCTCGGCTGTAGCACCATGTCTAATGTTTCAATTGAGTCCGCTATTGTCCCACCATTATCCTCTACTACAAACCCATCAAAAGGTAATGGAACCAACTCTGAGTCTCACTCTATTCAAATTACCACAATCTGCTTGAATTGTGATAATTTTTTGTGAGGGTCTCAATCAATTCGCATGTACATTCGAGGGCGAGAGAAGATGGACTATTTGACTGGTGAAAAAATAGCTCCTGCAGCAGATGATGCTACCTATGCAACTTTGGATGCTGAAAATTCTATGGTCATGACCTGGTTGGTGAATTCCATAGAAGAGGATATTAGCTCTAACTATATGTGCTATCCAATAGCACAAGAGCTTTGGGAGAATGTGAACTAGATGTATTCAAATTTGGGTAATCAATCTCAAATTTTTGAGTTGACACTCAAACTTGGCGAGATGCGTCAAGGCGAGGATAGTGTCACCAAGTATTTCAACTCTTTAAAACGGGTATGACAAGATCTCGATCTATTCAATACCTATGAATGGAAATTTGTGGAAGATAGCCTTCATCACAAGACAATTGTGGGGGACAATCAGATTTTTAAATTTCTTGCGGGCCTCAACGTTGAATTTGATGAAGTAAGGGGGAGAATTATTGGAAGACAACCCCTTCCTTCAATTAGTGACATTTTTTCGGAGGTCAGGAGAGAGGAGAGTTGAAGGAATGTGATGCTAGGCAAGAAAAGACCTGGAGTTGCGGCTGAAAGCTTTGCCTTAGTGGCTACCGATGCAAATTCCAGCAAAGCCATCACTTACCAACAAAGGAATGATGACAAATCACGGGTTTGGTGTGATTATTGCAACAAACCGCACCACACCCGGGAGAGTTGCTAGAAAATTCATGGTAAACCAGCAAATTGGAAGAGCAACAAGCTTGGTAACAGATCTGGCCAAGCCTTCCATACTGCCAATGAAGTTGAGGTCAGCTCCTTTACTAAAGAGCAGATGGAGCATCTTCTTACACTGCTAAAGTCTAATTCATCATATGGTATTCCTAGTGTTTCTTTGGCTTAGACAGGTAATGAAACTAATGTTCTATCTTGTTGTCAAAATTCATCCGCTCCTTGAATCATTGATTTAGGAGTCTCTGACCATATGACTAGTTCTTCCCATTTATTTAATCTTATTCACCATGTTCTGGAAAGAGAAAAGTTAGAATTGCAGACGGTAGTTTTTCACCTATTGCAGGTAAAGGCTTAATAAAAATCTCCAAAAGAGTAGATCTTCAATCTATTCTTCATATTCCTAAACTTGCCTACAATATTTTATCCGTCAGGAAATTATCCAAAGATTCTAATTATTGTGTTACCTTCTTTGAATCTTATTGTACCTTTAAGGACCAGCACTCGGGGAGGATAATTGGAAGTGCTGGGATGATAAATGGTCTCTACTACTTTGATGACAATCTATCTAGTAATAAAAAAGCTCAAGGCTTTAGTAGTATCAGTTCTATCTCTGTTCGTGAACAAATAATGATTTGGCATTGTAGATTAGGCCATCCTAGTTTTTCCTACCTAAAACATATGTTTCCATCCTTGTTTAAAAATTTAGACTCTGCATCTTTTCAATGTGAAAGTTGTTTTCTGTCCAAAAGTCATCGTGCAACTTATCTTCCCAAACCTTATCATGCATCAAAATCATTCTATTTATTTTATAGTGATGTGTGGGGACCTTCAAAGGTTACTACTATGTCAGGAAAAAAGTGGTTTGTGACATTTATAGACGACCATACTCGTCTTTGCTAGATTTATCTAATGCATGAGAAGTCTGAAGTTGCAACATTATTCAAAGATTTTTACAACATGATTGAAAATCAGTTTCAAACAAAAATTAGTATCATTCGATTTGATAATGGAACAGAGTACTTTAATAAAGTTTTGAAATTTTGGAAAGGTATTTCTCATCAATCTTCATGTCGTGATATCTCTCAACAAAATGGAATAGCTGAAAGAAAAAAGAAACATTTGCTTGAAGTAGCCTGTGCTATAATGTTTTATATGAATATTCCAAAATATTTATGTGGAGATGCTTTTTTGACTGTATCCTATTTGATCAATCGGATGCCTATGCGTGTTCTAAAGTATATGATTCCATTAGATTGCTTAAAAAATGAATTTTCAGAATTTAGAATTCATTCAAAATTACCTTTAAAAGGTAAATTCCAATTGCCATAAGAAAAGGAACCCGAACATGCACTAAATATCCTATTGCCAAATATATCTCCTACCAAAAACTCTCCAATAATCATAGAGCATTTACTTGAAATATTTCTCAACTTGTTGTGCCAAGAAATATCCAGGAAGCACTAGATGATCCGAATTGAAAATTGGCGGTACTTGAGGAGATGAACGCTCTTAGGAAGAATGGCACGTGGGAGATAGTTGACTTGCCATTGTAATGTGTAAATGGGTTTTTACAGTGAAATGCAAGACTGATGGTAGTATAAAGAGGTACAAGGCAAGACTTGTTGCAAAAGGTTTTACACAAACCTATGGAATCGACTACCAAGAGACATTCGCCCCCGTAGCCAAAATAAATTTAATTCGAGTATTATTGTCTCTTGCCGTGAATTCCAATTGGTCTTTACACCAATTGGATGAAAAGAATGCATTCCTTAACGAAGACTTAGAAGATGAAGTTTTTATGATTCTTCCACTGGAGTTTGAAGAAAGACTTGTTATAGATAAAATCTGCAAATTAAGAAAGGCATTATACGACCTAAAACAGTTCCTAAGGGTTTGGTTTGAACGCTTTGGCAAAGCAGTAAAAAGTCACGGATATTATCAAATTCAAGCAGATCATACCATGTTTTATAAACACTCAAAAGAAGGTAAAATTGCTATTTTGATTGTTTATGTGGATGATATTATCCTGACAGGTGATGATAGTGCCGAACTGAAAGACTAAAAGAAAGGCTTGTTGATGAATTTGAGATCAAAGACTTGGGTGCGTTGAAGTATTTCCTTGGAATGGAGTTTGCTAGGTCTAAGGAAGGTATATTTGTCAATCAACGCAAGTATGTACTAGACTTGCTTAGGGAAACGGGTATGCTTGGTTGTAAAACAGCTGAAACACCAATAGAACCCAACACAAAATTACAACCTACTAAGACCAAAAATGTAGTGAAAAAGGAACAATATCAACGACTTGATTTATTTGTCTCATACACGACCGGATATAGCATTTTCAATAAGTATGATTAGTCAATTCATGCATTCACCTAGACCAGAACATTTTGAAGCAATTTACAGAATTCTACAATATTTGAAGGGGACTACTGGAAAAGATATACTTTTTAAAAAACATGGACATCTACAAATTGAAGCCTACACCGATGCAGATTGGGCTGGAAGTATAATAGATAAGAGATCAACATCCAGATATTATTCTTTTGTTGGAGGAAACCTTGTTACTTGACGAAGTAAAAAACAAAATGTGGTTGCTAGAAGTAGTGCAGAGGCTGAACTTAGAGCTATGGCTTATGGTATTTGTGAAGTTATGTGGATTAAAAGATTGTTAGTAGAGTTGAATGCTTCAGATTTACTGCCCATGAAGTTATACTGTGATAACAAGGCAGTAATTTCAATTGCCCACAATCTGGTTCTTCATGACAGAACAAAGTATGTAGAAGTGGAAAAACACTTCATCAAGGAAAAACTTGACAGTGGGCTGATTTGCATGCCATACATCTCAACTACCAAACAGATTGCTGATGCATTTACTAAGGGACTGCACAAGAAGCAATTTGACATTTTAATGGGCAAGTTGACTATGGAAGATATCTTCAAGCCAGCTTGAGAGGGAGTGTTGGAAAATCAGAAAAATATAGAAGTAATTACCAAAATTGTATAGCAGTAATTACCAAGATTGTATAACTATAAATTAGACAGTAATTAGTCAATTATTATAAATTAGAAATGTATCTTTATTAAGTAACTAATAAGTTAAGTAACTAATAAGTTATTCTTTTTCTTAGTTTAGATTTATTGTAATTCCTATAAGTAAGAATCGTGTAACTCAAAAAAAATAAGGAAATTATTCCTAAAGTATTCTCTGGTTGAAAATGGGGAGAAGTTTTAGATTATAACATTAACATTGTCTGCATTGCTAAACTTGTTATATATGCTTGAAATTATATTTATACTTTTGTTTGAAAAATTAACGCACATTCTCAATGGGAGTTTAAGTATTAATACATGCTTCAGGTTCTACTAAATATTTATCATCATAAAAAATTGAGAGATTGTTGAACTCAATATTTCAAGTTTCGTGTAATTATATATCTACACATGAATTTTGATGATAACAAACGAATTCAAAGAATAAATGAGTCTCAAGTTCAAGTTGTCTACACAATTGAATCAAGCACATCAAGAAACCAAACATGAGCAAGAAGGGAATAAACTCACATTGAAACTCATAGAGTGATGTTGTAAATCTCTTAAAAAAATTTGAAATTAGAATTAAGCCTCAAAATTAATATTTTGTCATAAATTATTAAATTACATTTTTCACATGTGCATAATATTTTTGAAAATTAAAGTTAAATTTTTAAAAGATAATTGATTGTCATCCCTCACATGTGTATGACATGATTAAAGTTTGAATTTTGAAAATATTAAAAATGATTGATTGTCATTTTTTGTATGTGCATGTTTTATATAAATATTTTCAAAAGTGATTGATGCTCTTTTTGACTTATACAAAAAGTAAATGATTTTGTTTGAAAAATTTGAAAAGTAAATAATACTATTTTTGTCATATGTGAAAAGTAAAAAGATTAGGTTTGAAATTTTTGAAAAGTGAATGATGTTGTCTTTAATAATTGAAAAAGAATAAATTTTTATTTGAATTTTTTGAAAAATAAATAATATTGTTTTTGACATGTGAATCTTTTTAAATTTGAATTTGAAGTTTCATATGCCTATAAATAACTTAATTGAGATATCCAAATTTACAATACCAAGAGCATACGCATATCATTGCAAGTTTGACAACATTCATTTAAAACTTTCAATCTCTATTCCCTAAGTATTGAGCCTTAACTCTTGTTCATTTTGAAAGATATATAGTTTGTGTTGTATTATTCCTATTTCACTCATTGATGAGTGTTCTCCAATAACCTATCCACTAGGGGTGTCAATATGTTACACGACCCGTTAATCCAACACGAACACGACACAATAATAGAGGGTTATGGTTTAGTCATAACGGGTTCTAGTCAAAACGGGTTGACCCGTTAAGACACGATTGCTTAATGAGTTGATAACGGGTCAACATGTTTTGACCCATTATAACCTGTTATGACATGTTAATAAAGTTAAAATTACAATTATACCCTTATACCTAAAAGTAAAATTGTTAGAATTTTAATTTCAATATTTTTATTATTTGGATTGTAATTGTGGACTTGTAGTTAGTTTTATAATTTTTATAGATATTGTGATTTTAACATTTATATAAAATTATACTAAATTTAATCAAGTTAAACTGGTTAATTTCGGGCCTATTTAACCCATTTACATAAACGGTTTGAAACAAGTCGTATTGTGTCGTATTAATTTATTTCGTAATATTTGCTAATGGATCAAAACGGGTTGATAGGACACGACCCATTATGTTAATAGGTCGTGTTGTTTAAGATTTTGACATGATAAATTTAACGGGGTTATGATTGACCTATATAGTATAATATACATGCTTTGACACGACACGAACATGATCCGTTAACACGATTTGACACCCCTACTACCCACTATTAGCCCTTGTATCAGTAAAAGGGTGTGTATAACTTTTGTGCGTGTAGAAAGGAAAGTGTTCTATATAGGGAATAGTTGAATCACCACGTGTAAGATGATTGCAAGTGTAGATGGTGTTCTACATGGATCCTTTGTAGTGGTGTTGTTCAAAAGTGTAATTGGTTTCTATCTCCACTTGAAGGAGGTTGAATAGTGAATTTGAAAATTCTCAAGGGGTAGCTTGAGGCGATGACATAAACAGTGGGGCCGAACCTCGTTAATATACTGAGTTTGCTTCTCTTTTACTCTTACTCTTTATATTTATTGTTACTTCGTATTTTGTTTACATTTTATATTGTGTATTTTATTTATAATTTTTAATTTTTAAATACAACACAATTCACTCCCCCTCTTGTACTAGTCATCTGGGCAACAAAATTATTTGCACCTAAGAGGATTTGAACCTTAGACCTTTGAGGAGCATACCCCCAAGTCCAATGCCTTTACCACTTGAGTCAACCCCTTGGGATTAAGAGAAGAAAAATTCTATTCATAAGTCTCATACATAACACACCACTTTTTTTTATAATTTTTTTCTCTTACCAAATGTGTGGTATATGGATGATGAGTAGAAGAATTCAATTATTTTAAGAAGAGTAAAACTAAAAAATTTAAAAAAAAATAAAAAATTATGTGGTGTGTGGTGTATGAGGCTTATGAATAGCAATACTCTTAAGAGGAATGATAGTTGCACTCGTGAATGCACAAGCATTGTGTAATCATTTTGAAAAAAGTGAATAAATATGAAACTCACATGAAAAGTAAATTAATTTTTTAATTGTGAATCTCACTCTTTTTCAAAACGACTATACGACACTTACACATTTTACGATTGTATGTAATGTTACTCACTAGGGATTAATTAACACTCATTACAAGCCAATTAATTTTTAAAAAACTTTTTTTGTGGGTTCATTTGAACTGCTAAGTGAGATACATTTATATGGTGGCTAGGATTCTAATTCTTTGGAGTTTAAACTAACACTGCCTACAAAAGTACTGCTAATTACCTAGCAAAGCCAAAAAAAGTTGGCTTACTCTGTTCATTTATTTAATGTTTTTATATAAGAATACAAAGCTCTATTATAATGTCACAATACTTAGGCACATAATTTACCCATTACATATCACAACACAATCATAATCATTACCTTGCATTACATATGTAGTAAGATACTCTTCTTTTCCTGAATCTCATTTTTCAATTTTTCAATCGGAGCTGTTAAGCATATAATAGAAATAATTAAATCTATCTATTCTCATAAGTTTAAGTTTTTGGGACATGTGATAATTTCACAAGTATCATAGTACATGTTTTAATTAAATATTCCATATGTTGAGCTTATTAATTTAATAAAAATTATTAATTATGTATCTTTTTATCAATTTAAGTTTTCGGGACAAGTGATAAATTTTCGGAGACTTTGAACAAACATTTAATAGGACATCATATAAATGAGATTATGATTAATATAGATAGTTAAGTTATTTTGGGCAGCTAATCAAGACAGATTAGTTATCTCATCTCATTTCATATAATTATTATAATTTTCTCAAACTTCCATATAAAATATAATAAACAGTTTAACTTTTTTAAGTCTCAAAATAAAAATAATATTATAACAATATTTTATTCAACTTTTAACTTTTATTTCATCTCATCGGTGTAATCAAACGATGCCTAAGTATCTTAATCGGGAACACGCATACATGAACCGAAACCTCTTCTTGATGAAGCTGATCAGCCACATAGTTTTAATTTAGAACCGATTAAAGTTCACAAATTAAACTACATTATTAGAAGATAAAGTTTTAATGGGAGCCAAACTTTGGAACAAGAATATTTTAAGGGGTTCATTGAGATATGCTTGCTTCAGTCCCCATCCTTGTTCAAAGTTTTCTTTAAAAAGGGAAGGTAATCATAAGAAGTGTACAAGTAGAATCTAATTGGTTGCATTAAGCACTTATGGAAACAGGGATTAAAAGGGTAAAAAGGGATGTCGGCAATGCCGTGTTTATGGTCCACATTTTCCCAAAAAGCCTAATCACACTATGCTATCTTACTCATTGGAAAAGGTGGGAGGGGAGGGGATGGAGGGGAATAGCAAGAGCTTTAAAGGCTTTTGCCAACATCTTAGAGATTTGTCTTTATGAAAAAAATTGTAAGAGATGGGATGGAAGCTTGGGGGTTTTGAGTTGTGGAGATATGTAGAAAGCTGGGGTCCTTTTGTTGATCAATTACTACAACTTTTAGGGGAGGACAGAGAGTTTGAAGCAGAGGGAACATGATGGCCTCCATGCTTACATATCCATGCCTGGCCCTCTCAACATTTTCAATGGCTTCAAAAAGAGCTACGAATCTCTTGAAACTCCCCCCTGCACACCTCTCTCTCTCTCTCTAGTTGGCCCAATCCTAAGCATAGTGAATGACAGCATGTTTATGTCAGCAGCACTCTATGATCAGAAAGTGGCAATTTTTGAGTTAAGGTTTCACTTTCACTATTAGTCAGTTATGAGCCTTTTTTTTTCACTGACAGTTTAGGACTAGGAATAAGTTTTCCTTCTTCAAATTTTGGAGATATACTAATAATTTCAGGGTTAGTCTTCATTAATCAGCTTTTATGTTCTTTCGATTGAGACAACAACAAGATTCATTAAAACTTCACTGAATTCTAAAATTTAGGAGATCGAGATAAACATAATATAATGTCTAAGAGCGAGACACGAGATGTTACCTAATTAACTATAAAGCTCATATTTTGTATGTCTATCTCTCAATGTCGGTCCTATAATTCAAATAAAAAGACACTCGAACACTAGAAGCTAGAACTACTACTACTACTCCATCAAACCCTTTATTTCATGATTTCCCTATGTTTCCGATAGACATATGATCCAATTATGAAGACCTTCTTTTGGGAGACTTAAGTCCCGTAGAAGCTGTAACTGTTCTTTGATCTATAATAAGGTCCCAACATAGTGTACATGTAGAAATAAATGTACTGCATGCATATGCAGCCAGTCTGCCACTCAATTTAGGAGCATGAGATATCGATATTCTTTCCTGAAAACAAAAACAAACTACTTAGAAGAAGAACCCAACAAAAACAAGAGAGATTTGATGGTTCAAATGCTATGAATGTATAACAAATTAGGATAAGAAGAGAGATATATAATGAGATACCAACAAAATATAGCATTAAAGACAGTAAAGCACTTACTGTTGTTGAGTAGCTTTGAGAGAGAGAGAGAGAGGGGGGGGGGGGGCAAGAAAATGATCATCATGCTTTGCGTGGAGTAATCGAGAGAGATTCGGATTTTAACAGGAAAAAAAAAAAATCGACACAGACCAGAAAAAGAGAGAGAAAATGAGAGAAGCTTTGGGGTTTCAAAGCACGAGAGGAATGATCATGCTTCTTTCTTTCTCTATATTTCCCATGCCCCTAGCTATATATCCCCATCTAGTTCGAGATAGATTTTGGTAGTGGCAGGCTTGGCTAGCTAGGCCAGGGGGGCAGGGCTCGAGGTGTGACATAAAGATAATATCACTTACATATATTATTAGGTCACCCTGGAGGGCTTGATGATAAGCTTTGTGTTTGTGACTTTGTGGGGACTCCCTCTGCAAAATGCACCCAATAAATAAATAAATAAATAAATAACTACCCCAACACGTCTTGTTTGTTTGCTTCCAAAACTCTTTATCACCAAAGATGTATGCATGATTCTCTTGTGGGAGCCATCTAAGTAGATTAATTAAGACACATTTTTAATGTTTGGAGGTCCCCTTTGTCACACCATTGAATGCCCATCACTTCCATGATCATGACCATTTTTATCTTCCCGATTTGAAAGAAAAGAGCCTTAACTATAGTATTTGCCTGTCATTTCTCAATATCTTTGTTGGATGCTTGCCTATATATTTAACTTTTTAAAATTTTCTTTTAAACTATTACTGTTATTGCATTCATCAAGATTCTTATTCCAAGTCCACAAAGATTTGAGTCCTGTTGTTATTATTTTTTGACTGAATTAATAGATATCAGTCGCATGTGATCTATCCTAAAGGATAAGCCTTCATATCATGTATGCGCGGCCCATATTCATGCATTCATGTGCAGCCATCATTCATGCATTGAATCTCTTGAGAAGCTCAAATTGGCCTCCTTATGTCATTTACCAGCTTTCATCACAATCCTAAACAACCTCATAATCATGAAGTATTCCATGTCGGCTTGCACGTACGGCCACTTAATGCAGATTGTTCAAATTAGGACAAGTATTTATCAAGAATGACATCAAAACTCCAAAAGATAAAAGAACTGAGACAGTGATATTCCATGAAAAATGAACCCCAAAACTCATCAAGGACAAAAATCTTGTGCCACAAACCCATCTCAATGGCAGATGATCCATACAAAGATCTGCTGGTGGGGTTCCAATATAACCTTGGGATGGTTTTTGTGCGCATGGAACAGTAGCACCATGTGCTGCTCGTTAGTGCTCTAAAACAATAAATACAAGCATGTATGTTAGAGCGTGTATATTTCGTGCATATCCGTACTTATTATTTTACTTATAATATTGTGTATATATATATGTGTACAAAATTCATCTTATTATTTTTATTTTTAAATTTAAATTTTAAATTTTATAATTTTCAACATTTTAATAACCGTTACGTCAACACGTATTATTACACAAGTACAAATAGTATTTTCTAAAGTTTTTTTTTTTTTTGAAAGAAATTCATGCCATAAAACCAGTTCAACAAAAGAAGGTTACTCATTACTTATAAACATGTCTAAGACCTTGTTCACAAGCAATGTGAGATTTATTCCTCAACATCTTCCCTCACGTGTAGGCCGGTATTGTTTTTTATCCTTATCACGGGGAAGTAGTGTAAGCCCCCATTTATCCTGTGACAGTCTTTGATACTAATAAAAAATTCATGAGCCTAAGTCATCTCATAAACTAATTCAATAAGAGATGATTGTTTATTACTTATAAACATGTCTAAAATCTTGTCTACAAACAATATGAAATTTGTTCATCAATATTTTTTTACTAGATTTCACTTTTTTTAAAAACCATAGGCACGTACAAGTCATTTTTCATATGCAATAATATTTTGGTACATGAGATATAATTATGTATGGAGGCTAAAGCTAGCTAGCTAGCTGGCTTGATACATATCATGCGAAGTATAACTAGAGCAACATTAATAGGGGCGCAGCCGAGGGATGAGATGGAGGAGCCCAGTGGGGAATCCATGTCCCAAAAATGCAGTAGGCATAGGGGAGTGGAACAAAGGTGGACCCAATGTGCCAAGGAGTTGGGGCACATTAGCTAGATGATGTGTATAGCTGAGTGGGTCTTTGCCACGGTGGTTGTCGGGGGGCGCATACGGCTGATCATGAGTGGGACCAATCATGGGAGGTGGGTTTAGGGCTGCATCGACTATGCATGATTTGGGTGGGAGGTTGGAGATCATGCCTGCCCATGTAATTTATAAACCTTGCTTACTTATGTGTGGGACCAGATGAATTAGCTGGTTCTTTCTA
This sequence comes from Carya illinoinensis, assembly GCF_018687715.1. Taxonomy (NCBI): domain Eukaryota; kingdom Viridiplantae; phylum Streptophyta; class Magnoliopsida; order Fagales; family Juglandaceae; genus Carya; species Carya illinoinensis. The sequence goes on along the minus strand of NC_056753.1, from coordinate 25,228,778 downwards.
ATTTCTTAATTTCTTTCAAAACTCTTTTCAAAATCCTAATTTATTTTCTGTCCCTTCAACTTCCCCAATCTTCTATGAAACTAAACACCATTACAACAACCCCCCCCCCCAAAAAAAAAAAAAAAAAAAAAAAGATGTAGAGAGAGAGAGAGAGAGAGTCTGGTAATTGAGACTTTTTAAGTAAGATCATTCAATATTTGGTATATATAAAAATTAGTTGGGGCAAGTGACGTTTGACCATTTTATTTTTGTATTTGTCGACATCTGGAAATAGGGTTGTTTTTTTGTAAGTTTGGTACTGCGCGTGCAGCACAAAGAGGTGGCCGGGTTTGTGGTCATAATGGAGGCTGCCAGCCTCACCCACACCATCACATTTATTCATGACGCATACTCTCTGCATCGATCATTCCCCCCCGCCCTTCCCCTTCAAACTCCCACCCCAACATTTTTTTTTTTTTCTTTAGTGTAAAATCTCACAATTTTCCATCATTTCCTTCCCCTTAATATATATTAATATATATTATACCTAGCAGCGACCTATTCTTCACTGTCTTCTTCATCTACTTTTCTTTCCCTTAATATATACCTTTTCTACCTATCTATATATAGCTTTTATGTGGAAGTTTCCTTAGATCTGATCATGTTAAATTATGCAGACTTACCCCCTAAAAAAGAAAAAAAAAAGAAGAAGAAGAAGAAAGGATCATGCATGCTGCATGCTGATCAATTATTGGTATAATCTAGGGCACAAGTCTTATATTAAAAGCCAAGCTAGAAGAGTGAAAATGTGAAGGGGAAGGTAGTTTATGGAGGTTACTTATCTTCCTTACAGCTAGAACAGAACCCCACCAAGTATTAATTATAAATATTGCTTTATTTTCCTTCACAAATACTGCTGTAGTTCTACCTCCTCTCATATTTGAAGTCTATCTAGTACTAGCCATCAAAAGCTACTTTATTTTCCGAGTAATATATATCATGTACAATCATATTTTTACAATCATATCTTAAATTAATGATATTTTTATAAAAAGATCGATGTTATTTTTATAAATTATTTTACAAAAATGTCCTCATTTGAATCAAATTAAATTATGTAAAGGGTTGTGTGTATAAATATTTTCCTTGTTTCGTACCGGTAATTTCAACAGCTAATTTTCAAGAATATTTGAATTACGTGTGTGTGTGTATATATATAGTTTCATGAATTTCCATATATATATATACATGAAAGAAATAAAATAAATGATGCGAGTGCCTTTGATCTCACGTACGTACGGGTTGATCTCGATCCCGGCCCTAATTCAAGGATATTCTCATAATTATTTACTTGCCACGCTTGATTCCTTGTGTCTCTTTTTCTTCACCTTTCTGTTTTTATTTTACAAACTAAATTATTATTTTAAGGTAAAAATATTGATGATATATTGGGCACGTCTAGCTTTTGATCTGGGTTAACACCCTGCTCTCCCAAGGATCGACAGCACTGTACACCCTCTATCATCAGTACTTATTTGTTTTTCATACATTAATAATACTCATGCATGTAACACATATATTTTTAGATCCATCTGTGTCTTTCCAACTACTACTTCCTGCATTATCCAATATCCCAAGAATGGATCAGGATCAGCTAGCTGATCTAGCTCCTTGCATGCATGATTTTCATGAGTTTTTAAAAACTCGAGCTGGATCGATCGGTTTTGTCTTGTCTTGTTTAGGGTATGGCTACTTGAGAACACCTATAAGCGGAAAATTAACCTCAGCAGCAACACAAAATCATTGTTGTCATGCGTTACAACGTAAAATCTAGTTCTGGTTTATGATTATGTTTGTGTTTTATAATGCCTATCAAGCAAATAAATGATTTTTGACAGATTTTTTGACCACCTGTACTACTAGTCTTGATCGATGCATTTTCCTTCTGTTTCTTGAATCAACAGTCTTCTATGTGCAGGAACTGTTCATAGATTGATCATCTTTTTGTTTGTCTAATCTCAAGCAAAGGATATGATTTTGTCCCATCACACTATAATGGGTTGTCGTTTTCTTGAACCAGTTTTAACATCTTCCCTTGACCAGAATAATCACCATTATTTTCCTTATGATAAGAAGTTTTACTGTTGTTTTTCTAACTAATTAACTCATGTATGCAATGGCGGAAAAAATGAGGATGTTTGAACATGAACTTGGAAAAAGACACAAAATGCATGCCTCCCTGTTTTTCCAATGACTCTGCTCTTTCCAAAATGTGAGAAAAATTTAATAAAAAGAAAAAAAATCGCCTTTTTTTATTTTTATTTTTTCTGACCAAGCATCCACTGAACACACACCAACAAGATGATTTTATTTGCCCTTACTAAAAACACTGTAGCGAGCAAAAGTAATATTTATCATATGCCAAAATACTGTTTGTTCTTTGATTTTTTATTTTTAAATTTTTTTGGGTGGTTGTCTTACAGCACTACTGACATGATGTTTTTCTCTATTTAATGAATTTTTTGTTGCCATGTCATCTTTCTTCAATGGCTATCTCTAAAAATACTCATGAAATATATAAAATGACTGATAATCTTGCATTTTATATATATATATATATATATATGATGTTTTTGAAGTTTTCAATGGCACACTGAGTGCAAGTTAAAGATGATTAATATATAATCACAAGATCGCATTAAAATGGTCATGTATATGTACCATATATATTAAAAAAATAAAAACTTCCAAAACATGCATGCAAGGCTTTAAAAATTTGGACAGAGTTCTTTGAAAATGATGTGCTCTGAGTCTATATATGGGAGAGAATGATATGGTTTGGAACAAACTGGTGAATTTTACCAAAGCTTAATCACAAAAAGAAAAAAAAAAAACAAACAAACAGGATTGCGCGTGGGCATAAATTCCATTCTCTCTTGTAGTCTGCTCAAAGATTTGGCACAAAAAAATTTGGAACACATATCATCATCTTATATACTTCATTATGCCTGCAATAATTACTCTTGGTTGCATAGCCCGCATGCCCTAAACAAAGCCAGCCTTCCATCCCTCACTTCCTCACCCTCTCTCTTTCTCTCTCTCTCTCTCTCAGCTATAAATTTCATCCACCACCACTTCTCTATTTCACCTGCAGTTCTACACTCCCACTACATATCTAATCTCTTTCAATTCTCTGCACATCTCATTCATTTCTCCCATATTATACCATCTCTTTCAGTATCAATCTCTCTTTGTTTCATCCAAACAAGTTATTAATGGCAGCCTCTGGTTTTGAAGGCTTTGAGAAGCGCCTGGAGCTCCAGTTCTTTGGAGATGATCCTTCAGTGCTGACAGGCATGGGTCTGAGGCAGCTTGAGTTCGAGTCCCTAGAACAAGTCCTAGATGCTGTGCAATGCACCGTGGTCTCGGCTGTGGGAAACCACTTCTTCGATGCCTACGTGTTATCAGAGTCCAGCCTCTTCGTCTACCCCACAAAGATCATCATCAAGACTTGTGGGACCACCCAGCTTCTCAAATCCATCCGTCCGTTGCTTCTCTACGCACGTCACCTTGGCCTCACTCTCTGCTCCTGCCGCTACACTCGAGGTAGCTTTATCTTCCCCACGGCACAGCCCTTTCCCCACAACAGCTTCAAGGAAGAAGTTATCTATTTGGAAGATTGCCTCCCCAGCAATCTTTGCTATAGAAAAGCCTCAGTTATGCCCTCTAAAATCCCCTCCCATTCTTGGCATGTTTTCACTGCTGCTAGTGATGAGGTTCACATGGTGATCGGCAGCACCCCGCCTGTTCCTGACGTGCTGTACACACTGGAAATCTGTATGACAGAGCTCGACCGTGTCCTCGCTCGCAAATTCTTTAAGCGTCCCGGGGATGAAAAGACTGGCGATTCTGCAGGTAAAGAGATGACCAAGCTGACGGGTATCGGAGACATTAACCCCGGTGCTCTTATTTGTGATTTTGCTTTCGATCCTTGCGGTTACTCCATGAATGGTATTATCGATGGTGACCGCTACTCTACCATTCATGTAACCCCTGAGGATGGTTTCAGCTACGCCAGCTTCGAGTTCGTTGGGTCCATTTACGATGATCATGACGATGATGTTGCCCAGGTTTTGAAGAAGGTGGTGCAAGTCTTCCGGCCGGCAACCATGTCTGTATCGACTACATGCACAAGCCATGAGGTGTGGACAAAGGTGGCAACCGCGCTCGAGCCCCTTGGTTGGAAATGCCGGAGTTGCACAATGGATGAGTTCCCGGCGGCCGGGAGTGTCGTGTTTCAAACGTTTACGAATCGCCGAAAGTAAGCGATCGACCGGGAAGAATATTTGGCAATGTTGGTTGTGGTGGTGGTAGATATGAGAAGGAGTTCGTTCCAATAGGAGGAAAAAAGAGGGAACTAGGGAGTTAGAGTTAGCTGAAAATCGTAGGGGTGGGTGATATTCATGAAGATCGATCGACAACGTGGACGAATCTGATTGGGTAACAAGATGATGAATGTGGGGTTGACTTGTGCAGAAAGATTAAAAAAAAAAAACAAAAAAAGTGGGGGGAGGAAAATATATATAAGAGATGATGAGGGGCTGATTTGGTAAGTAGCGAGCAGAAATTAAAAGGGTTTGGTGGGATACTGGGATATCTCATCATCATGATAAGGCACCCCACTTAGAGTTGCACGCCTAAGATTTTGAGGATTGATAGTGGGGGGAAGAGAAGATCGAGGAGGTTAAAAAAAAGTGCACTTGTTTGAGGTCATATTGAACTCTTTCAATATTGATCTCCATCTTCTATTCTTTCTATATTTCATTTCTTTCAAAAAAAAAAAAAAAAAAAACAGAACATATCCTTCTCTTTTTCTTTTCCTTTTGTCTCTTTTCATGTTTGTTTCTACATGATTATTAGAAAGACAATTCCACTTCTCGTTTTATGATATTGTTTCCCAAATCAAGTTCATGGGATGATCGGTAGTACTACTACTACTTCAACATATACAAAAGGCCAAGCTTTGAGATCAGAAAGATAGATCATCATCAGTAAATTGGGAAATAATGGGACATACATGACCTCGATCCTCATGTTTAATTTGAGTTTGATCATTGTGCATGCAATGCATGCATGCATGCATGCATCTTGGTTTTTGCATATATGGGCCGGCCGGGTAGTACTGTTTCCTATAAGACCCTTACGTTCATTAACAATATTATCTATCTGTCATTAACGTTGTTATCACGACCAAAAAAATACTTATTTATGGCTATATGGGTATTTGCACCGAAAACCGGTTGTTATCATCGCAAATGTTGTTGATATAGCTTGTGTTTAATTACTACTTGGACATATAAGTGTTGACTCCACCCTAAAAGTACGTGCATTAACTAAACGCACTTAGGACCGCCAACAGAGGCTACCCGCGTACGTACGTAAGTACGTGCATGCATGGGATCATACAATATCTCAGGACGTACGTGTTCGATCTACAACTGCATGCAAGCAGTACGGTGTGTAATGAATTATCCCAATGGTACCCCTCCACTCTAGCCCTAACCGTTCGATGTTGTTTTGGAGGTGATAAAATCCGAAAAACTGAGGATCAAGCACTTCTAGTTCTACATCTACACAAAGGCGTACGTCTGATTTTTATCCAAAGTCTATGATTCAAATTCTACTTTGTGCAAATAAGATCTAGGGATAATTCAACCTAGAGATTTTTCTTTTGAATTATTTGTACTTGTAGAAAGCTTCTTGTCGTTAACTTATGTACTTCTAAGATTAGTCAGAATACTGCTCCCGACACCCGATACTTGAAAAAAAAAAAAAAAAAAAAAAAGCGTCTGATTTTGAATAGATGAGACCATGTGACAAGTTGGATTAGGCTCAACCATCTCAAAGTACAGTACCTGAAAGCCGAAGGTGCAATATTCGGCCGTTCAAGGGAATTAAGCCCGCAGTTGAGATAAATCCAAACTGCTATTGGGTCATAGGGACATGATATCTTTCACTGCTCAGACCCAAGTTGAGAGTTCCAACCTTCAGTATTGGCTGTCCCCCCACCTTGCTTTGTTTGTGCCTCAAAACAAATTAAGGTCCACGTGTAGAAAATTTTAAATTTTTTTTTTTAAACTTTTTAATTTTTGGATACAAAATATATGGAAATAATTAATTAGTACTGGCATATGAACATTTTAATTTCAAAAATTTTAATTTTAATTTTTTAAGTTTTATTTAAAAATTATAATTTCGATATTTTTTAAACGTTTTTCATGGCTGCTATTAGACAAAAATTCTAATATAAAATAACGATAAAAATATTAGTTGATTAGAGATGAAAATTAAATATAAAATAATGAATATTATTACTACGAATTAATAGAAAATTATAATTATTCACTAAAACAACATTCGCCTGATATAAAATATAAAATGTAATTATTTGCTAAAATATAAAATGATCATGAATTTACTAGGACAAAATTTTTTTGGCACACGTAAGAACCATGGCGAGGTTATGTTAGCTTGAGTAATATTACATATAATTGTAAAATGTATAAGTATCGTGTAAATTTTTTAATGTAAGTCTCATATTTATTTATTTATTTTTAAATAATTATGTAATATTTATACATTCACGATTATAACTATCATCTTTTTAATTAATTTAATCTCTTCAAATCTTTTTTTTTTCTTTTTTTTTTAAAAAAAAGAAAGGTTGTAAAGTAGAAGAAGAAATAAAGCAAAAGATAAAGGTTTGTGCTTTGGGGGGATAAAGGCTGTGAAGATTGATCAGTGGAAAGAAAAGGGACCGATCATACTGACAGCTGTTTAAACTTTACACTTTACAGTAATACAAAATTAAGCTGATAATTATCTAGATTTTCTTTTTGTAATCTAATTAATTAACTAGATTTGATGCCTATGAAGTAATATTTTTAATTGCTTAAATAATCAAGGGCCATAAACCCAATATTGCATTATATGAATTTCATTACCAACAATCCAAAAAATTGTAGAATATTTAATTAAATGTGGTAGAGTTTAGAATTTCAGATTTGTACTCATAACTGCGTGCTATTCTGATACCATATAAAATTTATTACTAATTATAAAAATTTAAAAAAATAAAAAAATATAAATTTTATTATTTATTTTATATCTTAACACGTCGTTTATTATTAAAAAATATCTTTTTACAAACTCGTTGATGGTTGATGTGGTTGATCATGCAGTGAGTTTGTTAGCAGACATTGTTTTCTTTAATATGAGGCAACGTTAATTTTCTCCTTTAAATGATTAATATATATATATATATATATTGATCTTACAAGAATTACGTGCAATTATGAGAATAATAATCTTCATAGAACCACGAGGACAACTTTGCCGAAAGTGAAGGATATGATACCTCACGTGTGCAGATAACAAAGTTTTAGGAGTTTCTTAATCGAGAAATATTTAATCATAAATAGATGATATAAAAGTGTATTTATAAAGTAATATAATTATTTGATATGATAAGTTAGATTATAAAATTATTTTTAATATAAATAGATTTATATAACGATTCACATAAAAATAAAGTCATATTATTATATAGATTTATTTTTGTATAATCGAATTATATAAGTAGCACTTCTCTTCTTAGAGCATTCTCAGTTGCTTATATATTTATTATAATATAAATATAAATTATTTGAATAATTATTCTAAAAAGGAGTTCTATCCGATTATGTAAAAAAAAAAATATAAAATACAATTAACTATAGTAACCTACTACTGTAAACATTCTTTTATTATTTATATTTTATTTACTCTATCATTTTTTTTTTACTTTTATTTTTATTATGTAAGCAAGTTCTTTTTATTGTTCATTATTTAAAGCATATATTTCATTTTCTTCTAAAAAATATTTTGAAAATATTTTTAAACTAATTTTTTCATATTTTGATTTTATTTTTAATTTTTATTTAGCTTATATATTTTTATTTTTTGTGTATACGATTGAATTATTTTACATTTTATGTAAAAACATTGCAAATATAAATATATATATATATATACATATATTGATATTATAAATTTATTGGTAGAAAGGAAATATTAAAAAGAATGAAAAAGATTATTAAAATGATATGAAGAAAAAATATATAAGTTAATGTATGATATATTGGAAAAGTTATTATGTAAAATAGATAAAGTGAAGTTTGATGATGTATTTTAAAGAATAAGATAAAAATACCGTTGTGAATGCTCTTAGGTGAGGTTTGGATAGTTAGATGAAATGAAATAGTTTTAGATGAAAGTTAAAAATTGAATAAAATATTACTATAATATTATTATTATTTTGAGATTTGAAAAATATGAATTATTTATTATATTTTGTATGAAAATTTAAAAAAATTATAATAATAAGATAAATTAAGATAATTGAAACCATCTAATTTTTTTTTTTTTTTTTGGACAAGATATAGCTGCAGTAGTAACTACGTGGGAGAAAGATTCCAGTCTACGGGTTTGCTACACATGGATTTATAAAAATTCTATTGATTATTTTTAAATATATATATATATATATATATATTATTCCTCTGATGGAGGAATTCTATTTAATTAGTTTTCAGCCATAGCAGCCTTTTAACTTGGATTCGAATTGCAATTAAAAATTAGAAAGATAGATATATAAAAATATTAAATGTTCATATCAAAAACATTGATGTAACAATGTTAATATAAATAGTGTAGGTCCATAAGTGTCTGCTTTTTTACAAAATTAGGCAATCTAATTTGATCGTACAATTCCAGAAAGAGCCGCACCGAGGGTAGCACGACAGTGGCTTCCGACTGGATCAATTGGTCTTTTTCATTCATTTTTTCATATGTTTAAATATTTTTTTTTTTTTTAAATTCACAATATCATTAAAAAATAATTTCTTAATTATTAAATAAAAAATTAAAAAATATTACCGGAATGAATCCTTAGGGGACTAGCTTTATTCTTTTAGAAAATCTTCATTACCTTTAAATCTTTGTCCGAAATATTTTGATTTAAGAGTTTTGCTATATATAAATAAAGTCGCATACTAATCTGCGTATCAATACTGATTGCTTTATATTCAAAATTTAAATTAGTACTGATTTTAATAAAATCTACTTTTTGATCAATCATATTAGATTAGTATACAAATTAGTATAACTGTACTTGTAACTAGATTTTTTCTTAATTTAAAATGAAAGAAAAACTTGAAGTAAGTATTGCATATAGATAAAATATGTAAATATTATAAGACTCATATGGATAACAATAGATTTGTTTTATCACTCAAATTCCAAAAGTGGAATATAAATAAATTCTAAGCTAATCCCAACCACTTTTAAAAAAATATACTCCGCATGCTTTAGAATGCTTTTTTATTTTTTGTTAGATCAAAAGGTTAAAGGGTGGGGGGATGCAAAAGAAAGAAGCTTATGGCTGATGGCTAATGGAAATGTTGATGTGGATGGTTGAGGAGCAAGGCTATATTTTAATGTCAATATAATCTCAATCTATCTCTAATAAATTATTAATAGAATTTATTACTTTTTTAATTTTTTATAAAAAGTTTAACTAATTTTAACTTATACGGTACATTCAGACATATATATTAATTTATTTACATTCAAATACATTTTAATGAGATTCATAAAATATTATTGATTATAAATCAACTTAGATAATTTGAGATTACTTCAACATTTATACGGTACATTCAGACATATATATCAATTTATTTACATTCAAATACATTTTAATGAGATTCATAAAATATTATTGATTATAAATCAACTTAGATAATTTGAGATTACTTCAACATTTAAATACAATTGATCCCTTGTAGCCTCTCTCGAAGTATGTTAATGTTGCCTATGGGTGTAAATAGGTCCAGTTCGGAGGAATGATGACCAACACTTTCGGTCAATCATTTTCTTGTATTGGACCTGACCAATCACCCATAGTGGATTAGACCAGACCATTAGTTATCGGTATAGAGTTATTTTTTTTATTTTGTTTCGTTCTTTTTTTGTAAATAAATTAATAACAATTGTTTAAATTACTAAAATTAAAATTAAGTGAATTATTAATGTAGATTATGTAACTAACTCATTAAAAAAATATTTATTAATAATTATATTTATGATATTGATAGTTACTACTTACTCACTTAGACTTTAGTATGAATAATTATTAATAATGTCCTATATTAAAACTTAAGATTCTAACATTTTATATATGGTTAATAAATATCAAATAATTTTATTATACATAGATTATTCATGCTTACTTGCAACTTAGATATTTTAAAAAAACTACATAATTACTTTAATTAAGTGTAAATAGTGGAAAATGTATTCATGTATTATGTATCTATATAGAAAAATTCTACTCATCATCCTCACACCACATATTATTTTTTTATTTTTATTTTTTTCTCTTACCAAATGTGTAGTGTATAGATGATGACTAGAAGAATTCAATTAGTTTAGGAAAAATAAAACAATAAAAAAATAAAAAAACAAAAATAAGTGTGGTGTGTAGAGATGATGAGTAGCAAAGATCATCTATATATATTATTATATGATTTATGATATATTCTTAATTAATAGCATATATTATTTAATATTTTATATGGTCAATGATAATATATTAGATAAAAATTACATAATTAACTTATAGAACTACTATATTAAATAATATAATATATATAAATATAAATATTTTAAATATATATATACTAATTCGGTCCGGTCTAAAAATCACAGACCCCAGGACCTAACCGAAACCCATTTGGTCTACCATCAATGGGACCGAAGCCGACCACTCATAATTTCGGTTCAATCCAATTTGGTCCAGTCCAATCGATTTTTTCGGTATGGATTGAAACTTCTTCACTCCTAATGTTGCCCATTTTTTGAATAAAATAGAGGTGAAGTTTTAAGTGCTGACAAATGTGAAATTTTATAGCTGTGTAGAAAAGAAGTCGGAGTGGTTGAAGTGGACCATATTGAAACTAGAAAAATGATAAATACAAATTATTTTTATAGCACTTTACACAACAATATTTTAAAATGGGAATATTTGTGTAAATTACCTTATAAAACTAATATTATTTTACAAAAATACTCTTATTTTACAACATATATTGTGAAATATGTTACGTGGGTATCATTACTCGTCTTCGATTCTAAAAATTTACCTTCTTTTAAACCAGTTTGAGTATTATGAAGTGCTCTGCGTTGAAAGACAAGGTAATGAGATAGCTCGCTTGCAAGACATGCTAGGCTAGTGAAAGATGCATCACAATGGTGACATCAATGCATAGATGTTATTCTTTCTATATAAATTTATTTATTTTTATACATTATTTCTTAATGAAATATGTTATTTTATGAATAAAAATAAACACTGAGAATATGGTCCATCGTTCTTTAATAGCAAAAGGACAAGCCCACCAGCAAGCAAACTTACTTGATATATATTTATTATTGAAAAACTCTATTCATCATCTATCCTCTCATCATTCCATAATATGATATTAGATGATAGATTTATAAGTAAAATATAATAAATAATTTTTAATTATCTAATATTACATCATGAGATGATGAGAGGATGATAAGAATTAGGATGATAAGTAGCATTATTCTTTACTATTAAGTAGTAAGAATTTCTGAGTTTTGACTTGTAACGTGAAATCAAAAGCATTGGAACTGCTAGATATATTATTTGAAAGATGATAAATATACGTTAATTTTTTACAATACTTTAACATAATTATATTTTAAAATAAAATATATTTTTATAAAGTATTTAATAAAAATAATATCATTTCATAAAATATTCTTTCTTTTAAACATTGTGAAATATAATGGGTGGGTATGCTATGTTTTTATTTTTCTTGATAAAACAAATCATACAAAAGAAAACAAAGTCCGACTAAAAGAAGTGTTATCTAAGCGTATACAACCATAAAGCACCTAGAACCATTATCTAAGGATATACAACCAAAAACATTGATGGTTGCCGCCAATTGCGCTACTAATAAGTGCGCACACCAATTTTGAGAACGGTAGATTTTGATAAGCTGCCAAGAGTGATGATTACGATGAAGCCTCAAAATATCATCAACAATGAGGAGATCTGCCAGTGAGAAGTGAGATCAAAATTAGTGATGGCTAAGACAACTAATCGGTCATCGCCTTCAATTATTGCCAGACTTTGACGATGGTCGGAAGCCATGTTGAAAGCTAGAAGAGCTACAGAGGCTTCAGCTATTAGTGGGTTAGAGGTAGAAATTTTTTCAGTTCTTGTTTCTTGAATATCTCCTTTGTGATCTCTGTTATTGCCAGATGACTAACACAAGAGAGTGGGTGAATTGAGTTGTATTTAAAAAATAACAATTATAAATTAAATATACAATATAAAATATAAACAAAATATGAAACAGTAATAAATATAAAGAGTAAGGATAAGAGAAAAACAAACTCAGTATGTTAACGAGGTTCGGCCTCACTGCCTACGTCCTCGTCTCAAGCTACCCCTTGAAGATCTCCAAATTTACTATTCAACCTCTTTCAGGTGGAGATAGAAACCTATTACACTTTTGAACAACACCGCTACAAAGGATTCATATAGAACACCCTCTACACTTGCAATCACCTTACATGTGATGATTCAACTATTTCCTGTGTTTTCTACACGCACAAGTGTTATACACACCCTTTTACTGATACAAGAGCTGATAGTGGGTAGGTTATCAGAAAACACTCCTCAATGAGTGAAATAAGAACAATACAGCGCAAATTATAATTCTTTCAAAATGAATAAGGATTAAGGCTCAATGCTTAGAGAAGAGTGAATGAAAGCTTTGAATGAATATTGTATGCTTTGGATGTTGTAAATGTGAAGCTCTCAAATGATCTATTTATAGGCATATGAGACTTCATATTCAAATTTAAAAAGATTTACATATCAAAGACAACATCATTCACTTTTTCAAAAAATTCAAATAAAAGGTTATTCTTTTTCAATTGTCAAAGACAACATCATTCATTTTTCAAAAATTTCAAACCTAATCTTTTACTTTTGGCATATGACAAAATGAGCACACTTTACTTTTCAAAAAATTCAAACATAATCTTTTACTTTTTGTATATGACAAAAGGAGCACACTTTACTTTTCAAATTTTTCAAACAAAATCATCTACGTTTTACATAAGTCAAAAAAAGCATCAATCGCTTTTGAAAATATTCAAATAAAACATGCACATGTGAAAGATGACAATCAATTATCTTTAATATTTTTAAAATTCAACCCTTTAATCAAGGTATGTACATGTGAAAGATGACAATCAATCATCGTTCAAAATTTTCAAATTTAATTTTCAAAATATTCATGCACATGTGAAAAATATATTTTAATGTTTTATGATAAAATATTAATTTTGAGTTTTAATCCTAATTTCAAATTTTTAAGAGATTTACAACATTACTCTATGACTTTAATGTGAACTTGTTCTCTTCTTGCTCATGCTTGTTTCCTTGATGTGCTTGACTCCATTGTGTAGACAACTTGAGCTTGAGACTCCTTTATTCTTTGAATTCATTTGTTATCATCAAAATCCATGTGTAGATATATAATTACACAAAGTTTGAAACTTTGGGTTCAACAATCTCCCCCCTTTTTATTATGACAAATACTTGATAGAACCTGAATCCTGTGTTAATACTTAAACTCCTCCTGAGAATGTGCGTTAGTTTTTCAAGCAAAAGTATGAATATAATTCCAAGCATATATCACAAGTTTAGCAATTAAAACAATGTTAATGTTCTAGTCTAATATTTCTCCCCCTTTTAGCATCATTAAAAAGGATCCGCAACAAGTAAATGGACTGAAGAAAACGGTACATTAGTAGAAACTGTAGATAGTTGAAAAAATGAATCTGTCCGTGACCCGACAAGTGTGGCTGGAGATTTGAAAAAAATTGCCTTATATTATTGACAAACGAGTTTGAGGGCTCCGAGTTTCTAAAAAAAATGTCATTTTCACCTATCGGTAAAAAAAATCACATTGCTCTTTGACTTGGATGACAGCTCGTCTTGTTCTTTATGCTATCTCTATAAAATCAGTCTTAAAGTTCATCCAATCCGCATCAAGTTTTCTTCTCATCTCTATAACTCATCTGCATTCCTTCAACATTCTCGTTTAAAGCTTTCAATTCTTTTCTTAATGGTTCATTCTTCTAACATTTCTCTAGATCCATCCATGAGGCATTCTGCACCTCAACCTCCTGTCCTTTCTGCAACTGCCATTGGTACCATGTTGTAGCAAAAAAATAATAATTTGGCTAATAAGTCAGATTCCGATACTATCTACGACTTGGTGAGTCTTGGGACTCGCTACTCCTCCTCTATTGTTACTTTTTTCTCAGCGGCTATAAGTCAGAAATCATGAAGTTGAAAAGCTTAAAGAACAAATTGTTGTACTTCAACGAATTGTTCAAGAGTCTCACACAAGGGAAGGAATCATTCGGTATAAGAATAAACAGTTGAAATCTTTATTAGATTCTTCATTTCGCTTGTCGGTTCCCATGGATAAGTGTCTCAAACATGAAGCTAAGAATCTCAAGTTTATATAAAATATTTAAAAAAATCTATCTCTATTTTTGTTGACTCTGGTCTATCTTTTAAGAGATATTCATAGCATGCATCATACATATTTCTCTTCTGATTATACATAATCTATCTTCTGGTAAAGGTTTTGTGAAAATATCTGCTAACTAATCGTGTATGTTTGTGAACTCTAGTATTATATCGACTTTCTGCACATGATCTCGAAGAAAATGATATCTTATTTTAATATATTTAATTCTAGAATGTTGTATTGGGTTCTTTGAAAGATTTATAGCACTTGTATTATCACATTTGATTGGAATGTAATTATACATGAGTTTAAAATCTTCGAGTTGTTGCTTCATGTAGAGAACTTGAGCACAACTACCCGCAGCAACATATTCTGCCTCAGCAGTAGATAGTGCAACAGAATTTTATTTTTTACTAAACCAGGAAACTAGTGCATGACCTAAGAAATGACATGCTCCACTAGTGCTTTTTCGATTTATTTTACAGCCAGCATAATCTGCATCTGTGTATCTGATTAGATCGAAAGATGTGTGCTTAGGGTACCATAACCCTAGGTTAACTGTACCACTAAAATATCTAAGAATTCGCTTAACTGTAATTAAATGTGATTCTTTTGGAGATGATTGAAAGCGTGTACATAAGCACACACTAAACATAATATCTGGTCTACTGCCTGTTAAATATAATAAGCTACCAATCATACATCGATATATCTTCGAGTCAACTGGCTTACCGGATTCATCTTTATTAAGTTTAGTTGATGGGCTCATTGGTGTTCCAATTTCCTTAGCACCTTCCATCCCAAACTTCTTCAGTAATTCCTTAATATATTTTGATTGATTGATGAATGTCTCACTTTTTCCTTGCTTAATTTGCAATCCGAGAAAGAATGTAAGTTCTCCCATCATACTCATCTCAAATTTTTCCTGCATATTCTTAGCAAAAACTTTACACATATTTTCATTAGTAGCACCGAATATTATATCATCAACATAAATCTGACTAAAAAATATCATTATTTTCATATTTAATGAAAAGAGTTGTGTCGATTTTTCCTCTTGAAAAACCTTTTTCAATCAAGAAATCACTGAGTCTCTTGTACCAAGCTTTAGGAGTTTGTTTGATTCCATATAGTACTTTTGTGAGTTTGAAAACATGATTTGGGGAAATATGATTTTCAAAACCTGGAGGTTGCTCAACATATACCTCTTCATTTATAAAACCATTTAAGAAAACACTTTTAACATCCATTTGAAAAAGTTTAAAATATTTATAACAAACATATATAAGTAGCATTTGAATAGCTTCTAATCTTGCGACTGGTGCATATGTCTCATCATAATCGATTCCTTCTTCTTGATTAAAACTTTGGGCTACAAGTCGATCCTTATTTCTAGTAATGATTCTGGACTCATCTTTCTTGTTTCTAAAATCCCATTTTATTTCAATAATAGTATGAGTTTTTGGTCTAGAAATAAGTGTCCATACATCATTTCTTTCAAATTGATTCAACTCTTCTTGCATAGCTAGAATCCAAAATTCATCCAGAAGTGCTTCATCAATATTTTTGGGTTCAATCTAAGATAGAAAAGCAGTATGATTGCAAATATTTCTAAGAGATGATCGAGTTCTTATACCTCGTGAAAGTTCTCCCAAAATTTGTTCCACTGGATGATCTTTCACAAATTTCTACTGTTTGGTTGCATCTTGTATTAAATTTTGATGATCTTTCCTGATGGCTCCATGTTGAACTTCCTCTATTGTGTTCTCTTGGTTGAGATTGAAATTGTCCGTGTTATTTATACTTCCTGTTTCTTCATCAATAGATTTCTTGGAGAGTGGAGAATTAGATTCATCAAATACTACATGCATAGATTCTTGTACAGTCAAAATTTTTTTATTGAATACTCTATAAGTTTTACTATTAGTAGAATGCTCGAAAAAGATACTTTCATCAGATTTTGCATCAAACTTGCCTAAATTATTCCTATCATTCAAAATAAAACATTTATATCCAAATACATGAAAGTAACTAATGTTGGACTTTTTCTCATTCTAAAGCTCATAGGGGGTTTTATCTAACTTAGACTTTAGCATAACTCTATTTATAACATAACATGCAGTACTTACCGCTTCAGCCCAAAAATAACTAGGCAAGTTGTTCTCATTGAGCATTGTTCTTGCCATCTCTTGAAGAGATCTATTTTTTCTCTCTACTACCACATTTTGTTGAGGAGTTTGAGGAGCAGAAAAATTATGCACAAAACTATTTTTATCACAAAATGTTTCAATATTTTTATTAACAAACTCTTTTCCCCTATCATTTCGGATACTTGAAATAGTATAACCCTTTTCATTTTGAATTCTCTTACATAACTTGGTAAAGGCATTATGTGCCTCATCTTTATGAGCAAGAAATATGACCCAAGTATATCTAGAGAAATCATCAACAATAACAAATGCATAATATTTTCCTCCTAGACTTGCAACTCTATTTGGTCCAAAAAGATCTATGTGTATCAGTTGCAATGGTCTAGTAGTGGAAATATGTTTTTTGGTTTTAAAAGAAATTTTTGTTTATTTACCAAATTGGCATGCATCATAAATTTTGTCTTTAAGAAAATTTATTTTTGGTAAACCTCTCACAAGATCATTTTTTGAAAGTTTGGAAATAAGTTCCATGTTGGCATGACCTAATCTTCTATGCCATAGCCAACTAGTTTCATTTTGAACTAAAAAGCAAATAGCATCTTGTGAGGTAATTTCTTCAAAATCGATTGTATAAACAATGTTGCTTCTAAAAGCAATAAAACAAATATTACAATCATGATCATTCAAAATAATGCACTTATCCATTTTGAAAGTAACTGTAAATCCTTTATCACATAATTGAATTATGCTCAAAAGATTATGTTTTAAACCTTCAACAAGTATAATATCTTCAATTATAAGAGAAGATTCATTACCAATTTTACCTATTCACACGATCTTCCCTTTCGAATTATTTCCAAATGTCACGTGTCCTTCTTATTTAGATCTAAGATCAAAAAACTTAGTCTTGTCTCCCGTCATGTGTCTTGAACATCCACTATCTAAAAACCATTTGTTTTTGCTTGTGGATGATTTCATGCATACCTATAAAAATAATTAAAATGATTTTTTTTTGTACCCAAGTTCTTTGGGTCCTTTATTTATTAGTATTACAAGAAACAAGATTTTTAGGCACCCGCATGGCCCTAATAGTCATTGTATGATTTCTTCTAATAAGACAAGCATGATAATTATGACCATTTCTATTACAAAAATTACAAATAACATGTGGCATATATGAATAACTTGAGTGATTATAATAGTATCTTTTTTTGACAAAATTATATTTATGAAAAGAATTTTGAATATTAGATTTTGATGTAGAAGGATTATCAAAAAAGTTTTTATAAGATTTGTATTTTTGTTTTGGCATATATCCCAAGCCTGCCTTGTCAAAAACACATCTTTGACTACCAAGAAGTTTTTCAAAATTTCTTTTTCCATTTGTAAAGTTTTCAACAATATTTTCTAAATCAGTTTTCTTCTTCTTCAACTCAAGATTTTCATTTTTCAAAACGATATTTTCTTTTCTTAAAATATCAATTTCGTTTGTTAAAGAAGAATTTTTCTTTTTCAAAGTCGTATACTTGATACCCAATTTTTCAAATTTCTCATATACATCTTCTAAAATATTTTACAATTCTTCATATGAAGGATTTTCAATATTATCAAGATTTGTTACCTCAATGTCATCTTTAGCCATAAGACAAAGATTTGCTGATTCTACATTGCTTGCTTCATTATCTGAACTACTTGAATCATCATCCCATGTAGGTTTCATTGCTTTCTTACCCTTGTTTCGATCTTTCTTTAGCAAATGACAATCTGGTTTGATATGACCAGACTTATTACATTTATAACAAATTAAAGTGTCATTTTTACCTGAATTTTTCTTTGAAAACATTTTGAAGGATTTCCTCAAACGAGTTTTATTTTTCTTTAAAACCTTTAAATTCTTCTTGTTTTCATCGCAACTTCTTCATCTTTGTCGTCATTTTCCTCATCTTCATCACTTTCACTTTCACTTTCACTTTCATGAGGAACAATTTTAAGTGCCAAGCTCTTTTTTGGCTTTCCTTCTTCTTCTCCTCTTTTCAATGTGTACTCATGGGTGATAAGTGACCCGATGAGTTCATTCATTTCGAACTTCTTGAGGTCTCTAACTTCAAGAATCGGTGTCACTTTTGATTCCCAGCGTCTTGGTAGAGAGTTGAGAATTTTTCTTACTATCTCCACCTTAGAATAAACTTTGCCAAGAACTGTCAAGCTGTTTATGATGTTAGTAAAACGAGTGTGCATACTAGAAATAGATTCATCATCATTCATCTTAAACATTTCATATTCATGAGTAAGAATATAAATTTTTGATTATTTGACTTGCGAAGTTCCTTCATAAGTAACTTCCAAGTTATCCCAAATTTCTTTTGCCGTAGCGCAAGTCATTATTCTATTAAACTCATTTTCATTGAGAGCATTAAATAACAAATTCATTGCAGTTAAATTCAAAATATAAAGTCTATCGTCTTCACGATCAAACTCTTTTTCTTCCTTTTTGACCTTTACTCCATCAACTACTTTTATTGGAATATAAGGTCTATTTATAATGCATTTCCAGATTTCTCGACCTTGAGCCTGAAGGAATATTCTCATTCTAACTTTCCAGAATGAGTAATTGTCTCCACAAAAGAGTGGAGGCCGACTGCTAGATTGACATTCACCAAATGAAGCTGCAATATTAGCCGTAAGATCTTAACTCAAAAGATAGTTACTCTTATAATAGAGCTCTTAGTTCTGATACCAATTGTTACCCAGATGACTAACACAAGAGGGGGGGTGAATTGAGTTGTATTTAAAAAAATAACAATTATAAATTAAATATACAATATAAAATATAAACAAAATACAAAACAGTAATAAATATAAAAAGTAAGGGTAAGAGAGAAGCAAATTCAGTATGTTAACGAGGTTCGGCCCCACTACCTACGTCCTCGCCTCAAGTTACCCATTGAGGATTCCCAAATTCACTATTTAACCTTCTTCAGGTGAAGATAGAAACCTATTACACATTTGAACAACACCGCTACAAAGGATCCGTGTAGAACACCCTCTACACTTACAATCATTTTACACGTGGTGATTCAACTATTTCCTGTGTAGAACACTTTCTACACGCACAAGGGTTATACACACCATTTTACTGATACAAGAGCTGATAGTGGGTAGGTTATTAGAAAACACTCCTCAATGAGTGAAATAAGAACAATACAGCGCAAACTATAATTCTCTCAAAATGAATAAGGATTAAGGCTCAATGCTTAGAGAAGAGAGAATGAAAGATTTGAATGAATGTTGTATACTCTGGATGTTGTAAATGTGAAGCTCTCAAATGATCTATTTATAGGCATATGAGACTTCATATTCAAATTTAAAAAGATTGACATATCAAAGACAAAATCATTCACTTTTTCAAAAAATTCAAATAAAAAGTTCTTCTTTTTCAATTGTCAAAAGCAACATTATTCATTTTTCAAAAACTTCAAACCTAATTTTTTACTTTTGGCATATAACAAAAGGAGCACACTTTACTTTTCAAAAAATTCAAATATAATCTTTTACTTTTTGCATATGACAAAAGGATCACACTTTACTTTTCAAATTTTTCAAACAAAATCATCTACTTTTTGCATAAGTCAAAAAATGTATCAATCACTTTTGAAAATATTCAAATAAAACATGCACATGTGAAAGATGACAATCAATCATTTTTAATATTTTCAAAGTTTAACCATTTAATCAAGATATGGAAATGTGAAAGATGACAATCAATCATCTTTCAAAATTTTCAAATTTAATTTTCAAAATATTCATGCACATGTGGAAAATATATTTTAATGTTTTATGATAAAATATTAATTTTGAGCTTTAATCCTAATTTCAAATTTTTAAGAGATTTACAACATTACTCTATGACTTTAATGTAAACTTATTCTCTTCTTTCTCATGCTTGTTTCCTTGATGTGCTTGATTCCATTGTGTAGACAACTTGAGCTTGAGACTCCTTTATTCTTTGAATTCATTTGTTATCATCAAAATCCATGTGTAGATATATAATTACACAAAGTTTGAAACATTGGGTTCAACATTTGCAAACTGCTAAAGCCACTGAAAATGAGTCCCTTACCACTGCATCAAAGGAGTAACTTTTGTGATTATAAGGAGGAGGCTTCCAAGGCAATGTTTTGAATACCGTATCCAATGCCGTACTGGTCAAGACACTGGAACGAAATATTTCGATACCGGTATCGTTTTGTGTACCGTTTCGGGATAGTTGATATATGAATAAATTATATATATAAATATATATATTAATTATATTCTAAAATAATAATCTATATATAAATAAATTATACATAAATACACATATATAAAAATTATAAATAGTCTAGTCTGAATTGAGGATAAAAAAATGAGCTTGTAGTTTGAAAAAAAATAAAAATAAAAAGTAAAGGCCAAAATATCAACCGGTACGTAGGTCAGTATAGGCTGAAATATCGGCCAATATGACCTGTACCAGCCAGTATTTGGACCAATACGAAACAGGTAAAATTTTTGTACCGAACCAGTGGTTGGTACGGTACGAAATTTAAAACATTGTTCCAAGGTTCTTCCACACTCTTTTTTTTTTCCCAGGGATTTTTATAATCTTTATGGATCTTTTAAAGTTGTTTTGTTGTCGAATCTAGTGAGTAGGTGGTGTTATTGTAGATAAATAATTTCTCTGCCTCCATAAGAAGTCCATGATAATAACTGCAAAGAGTTGAAAGGAAAGCATCTCTATTACCTGAATACCCAATTCTTTGTTTGGATAAATAATCATTCTTATCCAATCCAAAATGGAGCATATAGGCAGAACATCTGCGTGTAGTGGCCATGAGCTTCGACTCCAAAGAATTCGATTCGATTTACTAAGCATTTTACAAAGAGATGCTCCAAGTCTTCTTCTTCTTGATTGCATAAAGCACAATTTGTTGTCTTAATATGAGGGATGATACTTTTTACTTTGGATCGAGTAGGTAGGATGTTCCAAAAAATTTTCCAAAGAAGCAGCTTATGACGATCATAGATTTTTAGATTCCACATCTTATTAAAAAGGGCCAAATGGGGTACCTGCTGGTTAAACTCTTGGCTGTTTATCATAGTTTGGTAAACTGTTTTGACTGAAAATTTACCCTTGTTGTTGGGGATCCATATGATTTGATATTGTCTTCGTGAGTTGGCCGGTAATATAATTTTTTGTATTTCTTCAATAGTTTCTTGATCATATAGACTTTGCAACTTTTGAACATTCCATAACCTTGAGTTATCTAGGATGAAGTCCAATACCTTGATGGAGGGGTGATCCTGATCCATATTCTGGAATGACCTAAGTTTGAAAATAGGCAATGTAGGAATCCAGGGCTCCGACCAGATGTTGATAGAAGACCTGTTGTTGATTTGGTAGCATCGTCCTTTTCTGAGAGTGTCTCTTGTGCGTAGTAAGCCTTTTCATAAAATGAAGTAAGATGGTTTTGGAAGGAAGATCCAAAAATCTTGATTTGTAACGTACTTTGTTGATAGAATTCTTTGTCATAATACATTTTGAGTTTCACTTATTTCCTATCTTGTTTTTACTAGAAGTGTAAGATTTATATTTTCCATTAATTTAAGGCCTAGACCTCTAATTTTTTTGAGATACAGATGGATTTTCAAGATTTAAGAATCATATTATACTTTTTCTCCTTATGGAAACTAAAGCTGAAAATCGGACGGTCCGGACCGAATAACCCAACCGGACTGGCCACTTTTTGGGTCCGGTCTAGTCCAGTCCATTTTTCAAGAGACTGAAGGGTTTCGGTTCGGTCCTGGTCTAGGGGTTTTTCACCCCGGACCGGACCGAATAGAAATTAAAAAAATATATTATTTATATATATTATTTATATAATAGTTGTATATAATTATATATGGTATAAAAAATATTAATAGTATAATATAGACTATAGTTATACTTATACTAACATATAGTTATACTAAATCACTATAACTAATACTTCAACAATAGCTATAGTGACCTATACGAATAGTATACTATTAATACTAATATACTATTATATAATTTATATAGTTATACTAATCATAATAAGTTAATAATTAAATCACTAGAAATATAACTATATATATTTAGTATGAATGTATTATCATATTCTTTAATATATAACTATAATATGTAGTACTAGTATATATTAATATATTATAAGAGTTATAGTATAAATATAATATATAAATTATAATATACTAAATCACCATAACGGTATAACTAATACTAATATATAGTTATACTAATATATATTTCTCGGGTATTCTACTAATAATAAAGCTTATAGAGTATTCAATAAAAAGATTTTGACCGTACAAGAATCTATGCATGTAGTATTTGATGAATCTAATTCTCTACTCTCTAAGAAATTTATTGATGAAGAAACAGGAGGTATAAATAACACGAAAAATCTCAATCTCAATAAAGAGAACACAATAGAAGAAGTTCAACATGGAACCATCAGAAAAGATCATCAAAATTTAATACAAGATGCAACCAAACAGTGAAAATTTGTGAAAGATCATCTAGTGGAACAAATTTTGGGAGAACCTTTACAAGGTATAAGTACTCGATCATCTCTTAGAAATATATGCAATCATACTGCTTTTCTATCTCAGATTGAACCCAAAAATATTGATGACGCACTTCTTAATAAATCTTGAATTCTAACTATGCAAAAAGAGTTGAATCAATTTGAAAGAAATGATGTTTGGACACTTATTCCTAAACCCAAAAATCATATTATTATTGGAACCAAATGAATTTTTAGAAATAAGAAAGATGAGTCCGGAATCATTACTAGAAATAAAGTTCGATTTGTAGCCCAAGGTTTTAATCAAGAAGAACGAATCGATTATGATGAGACATATGCACCAGTCGCAAGATTAGAAACTATTTGAATGCTACTTGCATATGCTTGTTATAAAGATTTCAAACTTTTTCAAATTGATGTTAAAAGTACTTTCTTAAATAGTTTTATAAACGAAGAGGTATATGTTGAGCAAGCTCCAGGTTTTGAAAATCATATTTATCCAAATCATGTTTTCAAACTCACAAAAGCACTATATGGACTCAAACAAGCCCCTAGAGTTTGGTACGAGAGACTTAGTGGTTTCTTGATTGAAAAAGATTTTTCAAGAGGAAAAATCAACACAACTCTTTTTCATTAAATATGAAAATGATAATATTCTTTTGATTCAGATTTATGTTGATGATATAATATTCGGTGCTACTAATGAAAGTATGTGTCAAGTTTTTGCTAAGACTATACAGGAAGAATTTGAGATGAGCATGATGGGAGAACTTACTTTCTTTCTCGAATTGCAAATTAAGCAAGCAAAAAGTGGGACATTCATCAATCAATCAAAATATATTAAAGAATTACTGAAAAAGTTTGGGATGAAAGGTGCTAAGGAAATTGGAACACCAATGAGCCCATCAACTAAACTTGATAAAAATGAATCCAGTAAATTAGTTGACTCGAAGATATATTCGATGTATGATTGGTAGCTTATTATATTTAACAGGCAGTAGACCAGATATTATGTTTAGTGTGTGCTTATATGCACGTTTTCAATCATCTACAAAATAATCACATTTAATTGCTGTTAAGCGGATTCTTAGATAACTTAGTGGTACAGTTAACTTAGGGTTATGGTACCCTAAGTACACATCTTTCGATCTAATCAGCTACACAGATCTAGATTATGCTGGCTGTAAAATAGATCGAAAAAGCACTAGTGGAGCATACCATTTCCTAGGTCATGCACTAGTTTTCTGGTTTAGTAAAAATAAAATTCTGTTGCACTATCTACTGCTGAGACAGAATATGTTGTTGCATGTAGTTGTTGTGCTCAAGTTCTCTGCATGAAGCAACAATTTGAAGATTTTAAACTCATGTATAATCACATTCCAATCAAATGTGATAATACAAGTACTATAAATCTTTCAAAGAACCCAATACAACATTCTAGAACTAAGCATATTGAAATAAGATATCATTTTCTTCGAGATCAAGTGCAGAAAGGCGATATAGTATTAGAGTTCACAAACACACACGATCAGTTAGTAGCTATTTTCACAAAACCTTTACCAGAAGATAGATTATGTATGATCAGAAGAGAAATACGTATGATGCATGCTATGAATATCTCTTAAAAGATAGATCAGAGTCAATAAAAATAGAGATAGATTTTTTAAATACTTTTACATAAACTTGAGATTCTTAGCCTCATGTTTGAGACGCTCATTCTCTTCATACAATATCATGTCATTCTTATCCATGGGAACTGGCAAGCGGAATGAAGAATCTAATAAAGATTTCAACTGTTTATTCTTCTGTCGAATGATTCATTCCCTTGTGTGAGACTCTTGAACAATTCATTGAAGTAGAAGAATTTATTTTTTGAGCTTTTCAACTTCATGATTTCTGGCTTGTAGCCGCTGGAAAAAAGCAACAATAGAGGAAGAGTAGCGAGTCCCAAAACTCACCAAGTCATAGATAACATCAGAATCTTACTTATTAGCCAAATTATTATTTTCTTGCTGCAACATGACACCAATGGCAGCTGCAGAAAGGACAGGAGGTTGAGATACAGAATGCCTCATGGATAGATCTAGAGAAATGTTAAAAGAATGAGCCATTGAGAAAAGAATAGAAGGCTTAAAACGAGAATGTTGAAAGAATGTAGATGAGTTACAGAGATGAGAAGAAAACTTGATGCGGATTGGATGAACTTTAAGACTGATTTTATAGAGATAGCATAAAAAACCAGATGAGCTATCATCCAAGTCAAAGAGCAATCTGATTTTTTTTCCGATCAGTCAAAATGACATTTTTTAGAAACTCGGAGCCTTCAATCTCGTTTGTCAACAACATCAGGCGATTTTTTTAAATCTCCAGCCACACTTATCGGGTCATGGACGGATCCAATTTTTTTCAACTATCTACAGTGTCTACTAACGCACCGTTTTTTTCATTCTATTTACTTGTTGCGAATCTTTTTTAATGATGTCAAAAGGGGGAAAAGTGTTAGACTAGAACATTAACATTGTTTGAATTGCTAAATTTGTTATATATGCTTGGAATTATATTTATACTTTTACTTGAATAACTAATGCACATTCTCAGGGAGAGCTTAAGTGTTAATACAGGTTTCAGATTCTATCAAATATTTGTCATCATCAAAAAGAGAGAGATTGTTGAACCCAAGGTTTCAAGTTTTGTGTAATTATATATCTATACATGGATTTTGATGATAACAAATGAATTCAAAGAATAAAGAAGTTTCAAACTCAAGTTGTCTACACAATGGAGTCAAGCACATCAAGGAAACAAGCATGAGTAAGAAAGGAATAAATTCATATTAAAGTCATTGAGTAATGTTGTAAATCTCTTAAAAAATCGAAATTAGGATTAAGGTTCAAAATTAATATTTTATCATAAAACATTTAAATACATTTTCCACATGTGCATGAATATTTTGAAAATTAAATTTGAAAATTTTGAAAGATGATTGATTGTCATCTTTCACATATGCATGTTTTATTTGAATATTTTCAAAAGTGATTGATGCTTTTTTTGACTTATGCAAAAGGTAGATGATTTTGTTTGAAATATTTGAAAAGTAAAGTGTGCTCCTTTTGTTATATGCAAAAATTAAAAGATTAGGTTTGAATTTTTTGAAAAGTAAAGTGTGCTCTTTTTGTCATATGCAAAAAGTAAAAGATTAGATTTGAATTTTTTTGAAAAGTAAAGTGTGCTCCTTTTATCATATGCCAAAAGTAAAAGATTAGGTTTAAAGTTTTTGAAAAATGAATGATGTTGTCTTTGACAATTGAAAAAGAAGAACATTTTATTTGATTTTTTTTAAAAATTGAATGATATTGTCTTTGACATGTGAATCTTTTTAAATTTGAATATGAAGTCTCATATGCTTATAAATAGATCATTTGAGAGCTTCACATTTATAACACCAAAAGCATATAACATTTATTCAAAACTTTCATTCTCTCTTCTTTAAGCATTGAGCCTTAATTCTTGTTCATTTTGAGAGATATAGTTTGCGTTGTATTGTTCTTATTTCACTCATTGATGAGTGTTTTCTGATAACCTACCCACTATCAGCTCTTGTATCAGTAAAATGGTGTGTATAACCCTTGTGCGTGTAGAAAGTGTTCTACACAGGGAATAGTTGAATCACCACGTGTAAGGTGATTGCAAGTGTAGAGGGTGTTCTACAAGGATCCTTTATAGCGGTGTTGTTCAAAAGTGTAATAGGTTTCTATCTCCACCTGAAGGAGGTTGAATAGTGCATTTGAGGATCCTCAAGGGGTACCTTGAGGCGAGGACGTAGGCAGTGGGGCCAAACCCCGTTAACATACTGAGTTTGCTTCTCTTTTACCCTTACTCTTTATATTTATTACTGTTTCGTATTTTGTTTATATTTTATATTGTATATTTGATTTATATTTGTTATTTTTTTTAATACAACTCAATTCACACCCCTCTTGTGTTAGTCCTCTGGGAAACAATATAGTTATACTAATAGTCTACTATTATATAGTTATACTAATCACTATAATTAAAACTAATATATAGCTATACAATATACTTATATAGTTGTACTAATATTATTAGTCTATTATATAGTCTAAGACTCTCAATTCTAATATAGGCTATATAGTTATAACTAATACTAATATTTATATTAATACTAATAATGTAGAATATAGTTATACTAACTAACTGATTCAACATAACTAATATAATATAGCCAAATTGAATTACTAATAGTCTAATACTAATACAATTAAATAGTTATACTAATCATAAATTCATAATAACTAAATCATTATAAGTCTATAACTATATATATTTAGTATCAATACATTATTATATTCTTTAATGTATAACTATTAACTATAATATATAGTACTAGTATAACCGATCAAAAAAATATATAGTACTAGTATATATATTAATGTATTAACATATTATAAAAGTTATGATATAAATTATAATAGATCATATATTTGTAAATTTATAATAGTATTAGTATAGTTAGCTTAATATGTAATATATTAACATTAAATCACTATAACTACATAGAGTATTAGTAATAAGAGTATTACTATTATTTAATTTAGTATTACATATAGTATTACTATCATTATATATAGTTATAGTATTAGTACTGGTATAGTTATTAGTACTAATAGACTAATAGTATTAGTTATTAGTATTACATATAGTTACATATATAGTTATCACTATTACTATTGTGACACCACCAAATCTCCACGCATGGACACGGGAAAATCGAGACGTCCGGATGATGACATCATGGGTCACCACCCTATCGACAAGTACTAAGTGTGTGTATAAGCAATAAATGTACATGAAGAAACATGTAGCGGATAACAAAGTCATAAACTAAATACCAGAATTTTCATTGTTTAATACAAAACTGTTCAAAACATACATAATAAAATATTACAAATCACAAATATTGTTTCAAAGCTGACTATAAAGCATAACTCTAACTCAGAACTTCGGTGGAACCGCATTCTCAGGCTCAACCTCCTCCTCCTCGAACTTTGCACCAAAATCTACGGTACCAAAAATAATGCAGCAGGTAAGTAAAATCCAAATACCACTAGATAAAAGTATATTAAAACTCAAACAATATGCATGAGAGAATGCAAATGCATATAACCCGTAAAACTATATTTTTCCACACACGCCAAAAATCCCATTTGGCCCCAAAAACATATTATTTTCTAACTCACGCCAAAAGTCTCATTTGTCTCATATCCAACTCATATCCAATAACCAATCAAACCGTATGCACCATGACCTCCTCTAGGGGTCATCCGCACACCCTGACTCCTGTGCCACACTGTGGGTTACGACCACGTGTGTGACACCTGCATGAGCAATGCTCAGTTTCGCGCCCCGCACATTCATAGCCAAGCATCCTCTAGCCCTCGCAAGCGAAGGGCCACGGAGTCGGTACGAGAGCGTTACCATCCCGCCCGCTCTCGTTGTTGCCCAGTGACAACTCAGGGGACATCACTCAGTATATTACGCTCCCGAGTGAACAGAGAAAATCTACCGAGATAATACCCCATCTTGGCTTGGAGTCGTGATACACACGCACCCGAAAATCCATTTATACCAACAAAACATGATTTTTCTCAATTAAATAAAATGCACGTGCATGCACCATGTAAATGCAACATCAAGGTACAAAACAACAACCCAATCACAAATCAACAATCCAAGCAACTCCGTCCTCCATCCATCCGACCCCTGAACTCCTTGGACTCAGTCCGGAGTCAACCAACCAACAGATAAATAATTATTATAAGAGAAAAATATATTTAAATCTAAAAGTAGAGTTTGGAAAATACTTACGGTGCTGTACGGTATTTTTCGAAAGCTCGCGGCGTTGCAAACGGCGAAGGAAAAGCAACGTAACAGTGTATTTTACACTGTGACCGTGGGTAATAAATTACCCACTTTCGAAGGGGATAAACCAAGACACAAAATTGATAGTGAATGGTGTAGGGATGTTTATGAAGCTAATGGAAGTGAGCTTTGGCCGTGGGTGGTGGTGGAAATGGTGGTGGAAGGCCAAAAATGGGCTGAACGGAGATAAGCTCGTGGGAGCTGCTCCGGCAACGGATCGGGGCTGAAATTGGGTGGGTTAATATGGCAAGAGGTAGAGGAAGAAGCTGTGAAGAGATGGTGGCCGGAGGTGGAGCGACGGCGCCGAAATCGGCAAAAAGTCGTGCGACTTAAAAGGGGCGTAGGAGGTGATCGGCCAGCTGGATGGAGCTGGGATTCGGTGGGGTGGTGCGCCGGCTGGAGGGGAAACTTTTGGTGGGGGTGGTGTTGGCCACGCTGGCCGGATGGCGGCAGTCTGGGTTGGTCAACGGCCGGTGACGAGAAAAAAGGAAAGAAGCAGCGCGCGGGGAGAGAGAGAGAGGAAGAAGAAAGAAAGAAAGAAGAAAAGGAAGGAAAAAGAAAAAGAAAAAGAAAAGAGAAAAAGAAAAAGGGAAAAAGAAAAGATGAGGGAAATAAATAAAGTCCAGTCTTCACTCCGGAAACTAAAAACTGATCCGTCGAAAATGATTTTAAAAACATAAAACAACTAAAATAAAATAAACACCGCATTAAATAAAATAAAAATCAATTTAAAATACAATAATTTAAAATAAAAGAACCAATATATTAATTAAATTAAAAACACCCCTTCAGTGAAAATACACGTAAAAGAGGGTCATCACATCCTCCCTCATTAAAAACAAATTTCGTCCTCGAAATTTGCAAGATCAAACACCAACTTGAAACAAGCCACATGATTCCACTGAGATCAAGATTAAGAAATGTAGCGTCATTTACTCAAACAAGTAGGGGTACTGCTCCCTCATGTTAGCTACTCTCTCCCAAGAGAAATCTTGAGTTAACGGATCCCCCCATGCCACCTTTATCAGAGGTATCGTCTTGGATCTCGACTGTTGCTCTTTTCAATCTATGATCTGTGACGGAACAACTTCATAAGTAAGGTCCGGTTGAAACTGAATACTCTCTGGGTCGACAAAGCGCGGCTCTTGTTATCCAAAACTCTTCTTCAAGGATGATACATGGAAGACATCATGAATATCTCCAAAATATTCTGGCAAAGCAACTCTATAAGCGACGGACCCTACCTTCTCCAAAATCTAAAAGGGCCGATATACCTTAGATCCAGTTTCCTCTTCTTACCAAAACGCTTAACTCCTTTCATGGGAGAGATTTTGAGATAAATCCAATCACCTTTTTCAAAAGATAACTCTCTCCTCCTGGTATCAGCGTAGCTTTTCTGACGACTCTGAGCTGCCGCCATTTTATCCCTGATGATCCGAACTTAACTTTGCATCTGTTGAATTATTTCAGGCCCAATTATCTTACTCTCCCCGATTTCATCCCAACACAAAGGCGATCTGCACTTCCTTCCATAGAGAGTTTCATAAGGAGCCATCTGAATGGTCGCATGAAAGCTGTTATTATACGCAAATTTTAAGAGCGGCAAGTGATTTTTCCAACTCCCTTGAAATTCCATGACACATGCCCGCAACATATTTTCAAGGGTCTGAATGGTGCGCTCTGATTGGCCGTCCATCTGCGGGTGATATGCAGTACTGAACTTCAATTTAGTACCCAATGCTGCCTGTAAACTTTTCCAAAACTGAGACATGAACCTTGGGTCCCGATCCGACACAATACTCTTCGGTATGCCGTGTAGCCGCACTATCTCTTTCACGTACAAGCGTGTCAACTTATCCAAAGAATCAGTGTTATTGACAGGCAAAAAATGAGCACTCTTCGTTAACCGGTCAACAATTACCCAAACAGAATTGTTCCCACCAGAAGTCCTCAACAAGTCCACTACAAAATCCATTGTGATGTCATCCCACTTCCACTCAGGAATAGGGAGGGGTTGGAGCATACCTGCGGGTCTTTGATGCTCGACCTTAACTTGACGGCATGTGTGGCACCTTTCGATAAACAAGGCAATATCCTTCTTCATTCCATCCCACCAATAATTTTTCTTCAAGTCCCAGTACATCTTCGTACTACCAGGATGGACTGAATAAGGGGCCGCATGAGCTTCTGCCATGATCCGCTCCTTGAATTCTGAATCTTTGGGGACCACTCTACGATCTCGGAACCGAAGAATCCCATCTTTATCCATACTGTAATGCAACGACCCTCGAGATTTTCTGACTCTTTTTCTGATATCCAATAGCTTCGGGTCCTTCCTTTGAAGAGTCTTCATTTTCTCAAAATCAACCACTCGAATACTAAGAATTGAAGATAATACCTCCACTTGCTGTGAACTTTCAATAAGGAGTCTTCTCATCCTGCAAAACAAAGAATCCAATTCTGACGACTCGGCTTCATCTTCCAAGTGCGATTTTTGACTCAAAGCATCAGCAACTATATTTGTCTTCCCCGGATGATACTTGATCTCGCACTGGTAGTCACTGATTAACTCTAGTCATCGCCTCTGCCTCATGTTCAGATTCTTTTGGGAAAACAAGTGCTTCAAGCTCTTGTAATCGGTGTATACTTCGCAAGCTTCCCCATACAAAAAGTGCCGCCAGATCTTAAGAGCAAAAACAATCGCAGCCAATTCCAAATCGTGCGTCGGATAATTCTTCTCATGATCCTTTAGCTGACGGGATGCATAAGCAACAACCTGTCCTTCCTGCATAAGGACACAACCCATTCCAAATTTAGACGCATCGCTGAAAACTACGAATGGCTTATGCAATTCTGGGAGCGCTAACACTGGTGCAGTCGTCAACCTGTTCTTCAATTCTTGGAAGTTTCTCTCACATTTGTCTGACCAAATAAATTCTACATTCTTTCTAGTCAAAGCTGTGAGAGGTCCGGATAGGCGAGCGAATCCCTCTACAAATCTTCGGTAATACCCGGCAAGTCCCAAGAAACTCCAGATCTCGCGCACAGTAGTCGGACGCTGCCATGACAAAATGGCTTCCACCTTATTAGGATCAACAGCCACTCCGTCTCGGGAAATCACATGCCCAAGAAATCTGACTTCCTCCAACCAGAATTCACACTTGTTGAGCTTGGCATACAACTGGTGTTCCCTTAATTTCTCAAGAACTAGACGAAAATGATAAACATGCTCTTCAACATCTCGGGAATAAATCAGAATATCATCAATGAACACTACCACAAAGGAATCCAAATAAGGTCGAAATACCCGATTCATTAAATCCATGAAAACAGCAGGGGCATTGGCTAATCCAAACGGCATCATCTTAAATTCATAATGTCCATATCTCGACCTGAAAGCAGTTTTGGGCACATCCTTATCCCTTATCCTCAACTAGTAGTATCCTGACCTCAGATCAATTTTCGAGAACACAGCTGCTCTTTGAACCTGATCAAATAAATTATCGATCCGTGAGAGAGGATATTTATTCTTGATGGTCATCTTATTTAATTCCCGATAATCTATGCACATACGGAGGGTTCCATCTTTCTTTTTAACGAACAGCACTGGCGCACCCCATGGCGAAGTACTAGGCTGAATGAACCCTTTATCTACCAGTTCTTGCAATTGAGTCTTCAACTCTTTTAATTCAGTCGGTGCCTTACGGTAAGGAGCTTTATGTATAGGAGCCGCTCCAGGTTCCAAGTCTATAACAAACTCCATTTCACGAACAGGGGGTAGCCCGGGCAAGTCATCCACAAACACGTCGGGGAATTCTTCCACAACTGGAATATCTACCAAAGACTTCTTCTCAGACGGCGTAGACACCATCCGGACTAAGAAGGCATCCACTCCCCATGCAATCTCTCTTCTTGCTTGAATTGCCGATATAATTACCGGCTTTTCTTTTAGCTTACTCCCCGCAAATTTCAGACAATCACCATCTGAAAGCTGAAAGCTAATTACCCGACTTCTACAATTAATACTCGCAGAATATCGGTATAGCCAATCCATCCCAAGGATGATATCAAAACCCAACAGCTTAAACACAATCAAATCAACATCCAAGAACCTTCCATCAAAATTTAAAGGGCAACCCAAAGCAACTTTGGGACACCATACAACTTCACCATTTGGTAGAGCCACTACCAAGGACTTTGGCAAAGGTTCCGTAACCAAATTACACATCCGAGCAAAAGTGGAAGATACAGATGACTGTGAAGCACCCGAATCAAACAAAGTGCAAGCATAAAATTCATATAAACGGACCCTCCCTGAACCAAACACATTAACCCATGAAATCCAAAAACAAAGAAGAAACTTAAACACACCAAAAATCAAATCCAACATTAAATTAAATTAGATCCATACCTGTAATTACTCCAGCATTATGGGTCGCTGGTGCCTTATCATCCACATCTTTGGGTGTGACAGCATAAACCTGGACTTGCACTGTTTGCCTTTGATTTGTTCTTCCACCGCGT
This sequence comes from Carya illinoinensis, assembly GCF_018687715.1. Taxonomy (NCBI): domain Eukaryota; kingdom Viridiplantae; phylum Streptophyta; class Magnoliopsida; order Fagales; family Juglandaceae; genus Carya; species Carya illinoinensis. The sequence goes on along the minus strand of NC_056753.1, from coordinate 25,194,890 downwards.
CTACCTCCACGGCTTCCTTGAACTCTAACGGGGCACTCACGAGCGAAATGTCCCACTTGGCCACATTAGTAACAATGGGTTCCACCACTTAGTCGACACTCACCCTCATGAGCTCTATTACAAATTCTGCAAATTGGCACCCGTCCTCCCATACGTACACCTGAGGACGCTTGTGGTCGAGTCCAGGTCCGCTGAACAAATTTCTGAGGTGAACCCGAACTACTTCCTTCACCAGAAAAACTCCGCCTCTTATGTCCTGGAGGGGAGCCCATACTCAAATTATTCTCTCACTCCACAAGAGTGACCACATCTACTAAATTCTGAAAAGTGGATATCTGGTGACTGACCACCATTCGGCATATATCAAGATGTAGACCCTCTTGGAAACGCTCGGCCTGCATCTCCTCTGAGGCGATGAGGTAGGGAGCAAATCGCCCAAGTTCTATAAATCTCCAGGCATACTATTCCACGGTCATGCTCCCTTGGACCAAGCTTGAGAACTCTCTTGCTTTTTGCTGCCTTACAGAAGCGGGAAAGAAGCGATCATTAAATTCTTTTTTGAAGCGCTGCCAGGTCACAGCGGCGAAAGACCCCCGTTCTGACTCCAGCATTACTCTCTTCGTATCCCACAACTCAGAAGCGGTGCCTTGCAACAGATAGTTGGCGTTAGGGATGTCAAATCGTGTTAACAGGTCGTGTTCGTGTCGTGTCAAATCGTGTTAACGGGTCATATAGGTCAACCCTAACCCGACCCGTTAAGCTTATTGTGTCAAAATCTCAAACCCTAACACGACCCATTAACATAACAGGTTGTGTCGTGTCAACCCGTTTTGACCCATTAATAAATATTACGAAATATGTTTTTTTTATAAGTAAACAAATAAATTAAAAAAATATTACGAAATAGGTTAATACGACACAATACAACTCATTTTAAACTATTTATGTAAATGGGTTGAATAGGCCCGAAATTAACCTTTTTAACCTGATTAAATTTAGCATAATTTTATATAAATGTTAAAATTACAATATCTATAAAAATTATAAAACTAATTATAAGTCCAAAACTACAATCCAAATAATAAAAATATCGAAATTGAAATTCTAACAATTTTATTTTTAGATATAATGGTATAATTGTAACTTTAACTTTCTTAACGTGTCATAACGGGTTAACCCGTTATCAACCCGTTAAGCAATCGTATCTTAACGGGTCAACCTGTTTTGACCCGAACCCATTAAGGCTAAACCCTAACCCGCTATTATCGTGTCATGTTCGTGTTGGGTTAACGGGTTGTGTGACATATTGCCACCCCTAGCTGGTGTAGAGTATTTGTTGCATCTCAGTGCAACCACATACTTCAAAAGTTCTCTCTAAATCTCTGACCCACTTTCCAGCCCGTAGTGGATCATTTTCTCTCGTGAAGGGTGGAGTTCTATGCGCCAGAAAGCGCTCATAGGTGCATCCAGCTTGCACCACGCCACTAGGCCCTCCTGGGTATAGCCAAGGCCCTCCCTGTTGTGGCCAAGGACCTCCTTGTTGTGGCCTAAAATTCTGTTGCATGAACTCAGTCATCTGCCTTATCGCTTGGGTTATGGAATCATCTCTCGGTGTATTGTCCCGAGGCCCTTGAGTAGATTTTCTTGGCCTCACAATTTTCCTGCCACAACACAACCTTTGACTCCCTTTAAGATAAACAAATAAAACCAACAACATACAACCAAAAAGCAAAATCAAACCACATAACAAGAAACGAAAGAAACCAGCATGCAATAACATAACTAAATAAATAAAAACAAGCAAACAAGCTCAAATAAATAAAACAAATAAAACATGTCAAATAGCAACTTTATTTAAAATAAATTTAAAAACACAACTTAAAAAAAAATATTCTGGTACTACCTACATGACATGTGGTTTTATCCAAAGCCAAACTGCTCTAATACCACCTGTGACGCCCCCAAATTCTCACGCACGAACACGGAAAAATCGAGACGTCCGGATGATGACATCATGGGTCACCACCCTATCGACGAGTGCCAAGTGTGTGTATAAGCAACAAATGTGCACAAAGAAACACGCAGCGGATAGTAAAGTCATAAACTAAGTACCAGAATTTTCATTGTTTAATACAAAACTATTCAAAACATACATAATAAAATATTACAAATCACAAATATTGTTTCAAAGCCGACTATAAAAGCATAACTCCAACTCAGAACTCCGGCGGAGCCGCATCCTCGGGCTCAGCCTCCTCCTCGAACTCTGTACCAAAATCTACGGTACCAAAAATGGTACCGTAGGTAAGTAAAATCCAAACGCCACTAGATAAAATCATATTAAAACTCAAACAATATGCATGAGAGAATGCCAATACACATAACGCGTAAAACCATATTTTTCCACGCACGCCAAAAATCTCATTTGGCCCCAAAAACATATTACTTTCTAACTCACGCCAAAAGTCTCATTTGGCTTATATCCAACTCATATCCAATAACTAATCAAACCGTATGCACCATGACCCCTACCAGGGGTGAGTATCGGCCGGTCCGGACCGGCAAAACCGACCGGACCGGCACTGTTTGGACCGTACCGAACCGGACCGAGAGGATTCGGTCCGGTCCCGGTCCAATTTTTAAGGGACCGAGAGGATTCGGTCCGGTCCCGGTCCGGGAGTTTTTCACCCCGGACCGGACCGAACCGAACCGAATAGAAATTAAAAAAAAAAAATTATTTATATATATTATTTATATAATAGTTGTATATAATTAATTATATAATTATATATGGTATAAAAAAATATTAATAGTCTAATATAGACTATAGTTATAATATGTATTAAATAACTATAACTACATAGAGTATTAGTAATAAGAGTATTACTATTATTTAATATAGTATTACATATAGTATTACTATCATTACATATAGTTATTAGTTATAGTATTAGTACTAGTATAGTTATTAATACTAGTATAGTTATTAGTACTAATAGACTAATAGTATTAGTTATTAGTATTACATATAGTTACATATATAGTTATCACTATAACTATTATTACATATAGTTATTAGTTATAGTATAGTTATTATTACATATAGTTATTAGTTATAGTATTATTACTAATAGACTAATAGTATTAGCATATTACTAATATATATATAATAGTATACTATATATATATATATTAAATATATTACAATATAATTACATAAGTATTAAAAAAAATGTCATTAGATAATAAAAAAAAAAAAAAAAAAAAAAAAAAAAAAAAAAAAAAAGTCAACCTTGGACCGAATGGACCGACCGGACCGGACCGAGCCGAATAGGACCGAACCGAACCGGTCCTGAGGGAGTTCGGTCCGGTCCAGGGTGGGAAAACCCTGGACCGAATATGTTCGGTTCGGTCCACAAAACCTCCCCGGACCGAACCGAACCGGACCGAACTCCCCCCTAACCCCTACTAGGGGTCATCCGCACACCCTGGCTCCTGTGCCACACCGCGGATAACGACCACGCGTGTGACACCTATACGAGCGATGCCCAGTTCCACACCCGCGCGTTCGTAGCCAAGCATCCTCTAGCACTTGCTAGCGAAGGGCCACGGAGTCGGTACAAGAGCGTTACCATCCCGCCCGCTCCCGTTGTCACCCAGTGACAACTCATGGGACATCACTCAGTATATTACGCTCCCGAGTGAACATAGGAGCTCCACCAAGATAATACCCCATCTCGGCTTGGGGTCGTGATACACACGCACCCGAAAATCCATTTACGCCAACAAAACATGATTTTTCTCAATTAAATAAAATGCACGTGCATGCACCATGTAAATGCAACATCAAGGCACAAAACAACAACCCAATCACAAATCAACAATCCAAGCAACTTCGTCCTCCATCCATCCGACCCCCGAACTCCTCGAACTCAGTCTGGAATCAACCAACCAACAGATAAATAATTATTGTAAGAGTAAAATATATTTAAATCTAAAAGTAGAGTTTGGAAAATACTTACGGCACTATACGGTATTTTTCGAAAGCTCGCAGCGTTGCAAACGACGGAGGAAAAGCAACATAACAGTGTATTTTACACTGTGGCCGTGGGTAATAAATTACCCACTTTCGAACGGGGATAAACCAAGACACGAAATTGATCGTGAATGGTGTAGGGATATTTATGAAGCTAATAGAAGTGAGTTTTGACCGTGGGTGGCGGTGGAAGGCCAAAAATGGGCTGAACGGAGATGAGCTTGTGGGACTGCTCCGACAACGGATCGGGGCCGAAATTGGGTGGGTTAGGACGACAAGAGGTAGATGAAGAAGCTGTGAAGAGGTGGTGGCCGGAGGTGGAGCGACAGCGCTGAAATCGGCAAAAAGCCATGTAGCTTAAAAGGGGCGTAGGAGGTGATCGGCCAGCCAGATGGAGCTGGGATTCGGTGGGGTGGTGCACCGGCCGGAGGGGAAACTTTTGGTGGGGGTGGTGTTGGCCACGCTGGCCGGACGGAGGCAGTCTGGGTTGGTCAACGGGCGGCAACGGGAAGAAAGGAAAGAAACAGCGCGCAGGGAGAGAGAGAGGAAGAAGAAAGAAAGAAGAAGAAAAGGAAGGAAAAAGAGAAAGAAAAAGAAAAAAGAAAAAGAAAAAGGGAAAAAGAAAAGATGAGGGAAAGAAATGAGGTCCAGTCCTCATTCCGAAAACTAAAAACTGATCTGCCGAAAACGATTTTAAAAACATAAAACAACTAAAATAAAATAAACACCGCATCAAATAAAATAAAAACCAATTTAAAATACAATAATTTAAAATAAAAGAACCAATATATTAATTAAATTAAAAAAAATCCCTTCAGTGAAAATATACGTAAAAACGGGTCATCACAACTATTATTACATATAGTTATTAGTTATAGTATTATTACTAATAGACTAATAGTATTAGCATATTACTAATATATATATAATAGTATACTATATGTATATATATATATATATTAAATCTATCAAAACATAATTACATAAGTATTAAACAAAATGTCATTAGATTAAAAAAAAATCAACAGTGGATCGTAAGGACCGAACGAACCGGACCCGACCGAATGAGACTGGACCCCCAGGAATTTGGTCCAATCCAGAGTGGGAAAATCTTGGACCGAATAGGTCCGATCCGGTCCACAAAACCGGATTGGACCGGACCAAATTCACCCCTAATGGAAACCGGTGGGTATGCTTTTTTTTTTTTTTTTTTTTCTAATCAAGGTATGCTATGTTATATACGCCAATCAAGTAGAAAAGCACTCTTGCAACGGTATACTATGTACCGTAACCTGAGAAGAATCTCTTGGGGGCGTGTCGAAATTTAGATTTAATTTCAAAATTCTCGCTCAGACGTGGGGTTTTGCTTATTGGGAAAATGCCACTCGTGTTTTGTTGCGATCTATTTATTAAAATAAAGAGTTTTGCTACATATAAACACAGTTACATATTAATCTATGTATCAATACTGATTTATTCATACTTAAAATTTAAATTAACAATGTTTTTAATAAAATCTATTTTTTTATTAATCATATCATATTATTTTATATATTAATACATAATTGTATTTATAATTATATTTTTCTTAAAATAAATATAAAAATTCTACCTTTCCCGGTGACTGTGAGTGGGTGGGTGTCTTCTTGGAACATGGGCTTCTTGTAGGCAAACCCAGCAATGCAAACCTATCTTGTCTCTCCTTCTTGATGGAACCCCCATTATGATTATGTTACGCAATCAGAGACTTTCTATTGGGATTTTGGGCCGTTTCTGTTTCGGATTCAGCATCTATTTCTCTTAATCATTTTCACTTTTTGATGTTCTGTCTTGAGTCCTGGTCTTGTACCCAAGAAAAGGTAAGATTCTTCGGGAAAAATCCCCCCACAGCACATTTTCTTCGGGCAAAGGGAGAAGCCATATTCTGCTCTGTACCAAAATGTCTCATCCTGTTCTTGCTTCTTGGTTTTTCTTGAAGATTTGGTTCTCGAAATTCGTTTCTTTTTGAAGCGGTTGATTTGCTTCTGTCTTTTGTTCCCTTTTCCTCAAATTCCTTTTATTAAGCATGGGTTTTACCGACAGTTTCAACTCTCCGGGGTACCCATTTTACCATTTCGACCAAGAATTAAGCATCCGCAGCCTCTTGGTTCCGATCATTCTCTGTTTCTTTTAGGACTTGTCTCAAACACTCTTAAATTTCTTGGTTTTGGTCCTTAAAATTCTCTCTTGAACCATGGGCTGCGTCAACGGCAAGTGCTGTAGCCCTTGCCAGCCAACATCGGACGGAGAGTCCCGGGAGTACCGCGAAGCAACTCCGTACAGTGTGCAAGGCAAACACATTCTCACACAGATACCCTTGGAGTCTGTCTCTGTTCCTTCGCACAACTTTCATCTGGATTATTCGGTTCTCACGCAACGTGGTTACTACCCGGACTCGCCGGATAAACAAAACCAAGACAGTTTCTGCATCAGGACACAGATTCAAGGTAACCCAAATATCCATTTCTTTGGTGTATTTGATGGGCACGGTCATTATGGTGCAGAGTGTTCGAATTTCGTCAAGGATAGGTTGGTAGAAATACTGGCCGATGACCCTTCATTGTCGGATGACCCCGTTAAAGCTTTTAACTCGGCGTTTCTGGCTACTAATCGTGAGTTACACGATAGCGACATTGATGATTCATTGAGCGGTACCACCGCGATCACGGTGCTTGTTGTTGGGAATACACTTTTCGTAGCGAATGTGGGCGATTCGAGGGCCGTGATTGCGGTGAAAGACGGGAATCGGATCGTAGCCGAGGACTTATCAAACGATCAGACGCCATTTAGGAAAGATGAGTGTGAGAGAGTGAAGCAAAGTGGGGCCAGGGTTTTAACTGTTGATCAAGTGGAGGGGTTTTCGGATCCAAGTATTCAGACTTGGGGTGATGAGGAATCTCATGGCTTCGATCCTCCAAGGTTGTGGGTACAGGATGAGACTCATCCGGGAGCTGCATTCACGAGGAGCGTAGGAGATTGGACAGCTGAGCAGATTGGTGTGGTGGCTGTTCCGGAGGTGTCGGTGGTTCAGGTTTCAGCTAACGATCTGTTTTTTGTTGTTGCAAGCGATGGCGTTTTTGAGTTCCTCTCGAGCCGAGAAGTTGTTAATATGGTATTACTTTACACACGATCATATTCTAGAATCACTTTGACAACTGGACTTGTAATTTTTTTGCACCTTCTCTTGATGATATCCAATCTATTGAATTTCATTTGATATAGCAATTCGACTAAGCATGCGAATTTTTAACATTTCTTATTTTTATGTGGTTGTCAATGGCATGCAATTAGGAAGGTAGGACTTGTTTCTCTTACTGCATAATATTTATTGTTTCAGTGAATCGGTTTATGTTTGTGAAGCTGCATGATATTATTAAGATTTCTTATCATCCACTTCTGCATATAAATGCATATGTATAGAAGAAGCTACTTCCACATCAGAATATTCTATTGTAAATGGCATTTTTAGTGAATGGAGTTGAAAATGGTATTTTTTTTCTTGTTTTATTAGCTATATATATATATGGAAAGGTTCTTTTGGCATGTGTTACAATGAAGCATGGTTGTTGAGACTGATCTCCAAATCAACATCTTGAGGTCTCTACGTGCTCCAAAACAAAATGGCATTCAATAGTGAAGTTCTTCTGAAGTGTTTCAAATTCTTCACTGTAAAATGGCACTTATCTTCACTTATGGACCTTTCTGCTCATCAGATGGCTCTGTGCTACCCTTAGACCTGACCTTTCCCTTACACCCCTCACCAGAGTCTCCAAATAGTGCAAGAGAAAAACAGTTTCCAACTTTATCTTTTCAGGTTTTAGAGCCACGTCCATTTGTTATACACGATAATTTTGAGTAGTTTGGGGATGCAATAATATCTGTTTCCTATTAAGTGCTGAAGTTGGTTACCGTTTCTTATTCTAGCATCAAAGATGTTATTTTGTTGGCTGAAATTAGTATATTTTTGGCATATGATGCAGAGCTCAACAAAATTTGATTATGTAGAAGTCCCATAACAAATTTTCTGACGTATTTGTTGATATAGGTGGCAAGATATACAGATCCCCGGGATGCATGTGCTGCCATAGCTGGAGAATCGTATAAGGCATGGTTGGAACATGAAACCCGAACAGATGATATTACAATAATCATTGTCCAGATCAAAGGTTTTTCTAATGTATGAGTTGGACTAAATCTTACTCTACCTGCACATTTTGCTAGCCTGTCTAGTCTGAATTTCCTGCTTTCAGCTTGTGCTCAATTCATGTTCTGGTACATTATGCTGGGGTTGCACACGTTTTCTACCCTTCTTCATGCTCCTGCTCTATTTTCCTTTGCCCATGCCCCTTTGTGTAAAGGAAAAAAATAGCTGCACTTTCCATTGACTGGCTTGTTTACCTAATTTACAATGTAATTACCATAGTTAGATGGCAGTACTACAGATGGATCAAGTGGGACCAATATAAGGCCAACAAGGTCCAGAAGAGAAACTTCTGAAATATCCATTACCAGTGTTTCAGAGTTATACCGTTCAGTAAGAAGCGGCTTCTCAGTCCTGCAGCCTTGTCAGCGTTTCGTTTCAACAAATCGAAGCCTGGCTATCATTGTTCCATCTCTGGAACGTGCAAGGTCATTGGAATGGTGGGCCTCTCAACCCTGTTTTGGATTTTTTTTTAGGCTTATATGTGTGTGTGTGTGTATAAATATATATCTATCCAGATGTACCATATTATTTGCTGAGCTCTCTCTCTCTCTCTCTCTCTCTCTCTCTCTCTCTCTCTCTCTCTCTCTCTCTCTCTCCAGTGATGAAATTCATGGCCTCGAGGAAGCAGCCTAACACTTGTCTTTTTTCTTTAGGTATCAATCTCCTTTTACAATTTGTTGTATCAATTCTAAAGCACATACAACTAGTAACTGTCTCAAAGAGGACCCATGTTCTTACTTTATTTATATTATTTCTTTTTGGTCTGAAATTGATGTAGCATTTTCAAATAAATTGCATTAATTCAACTAGTCGAGTCCTTATCAAAACTACTGACAATTTATTTTTGGCTGGTAGCAGGATGTGGGCTAGTCATGCAGTCTCCAAGCGACAGCTTCTCTGTTAATTTGCTCTATATACAGGATATACTTGGTCACTAATCTCCAGGCAACAGCTTTGCTAGTACTGATAAAAATCATAAAACCATTTCTAACCCTTCCCAGATTCCTTCCGGAGAACAAAATGCTCTCCCTCCAGTTGTAGTTTCACCTGCTAACCACACAATAGGGAGGAAATGGCAGTAAAGTTTGCATAGATTCGAGGAGTTTCTTTGAGGAGGCTGAGACTTTATGACGTCGATTTCGGAAAAGGGTGGTAAAAATAAATACTTGTTAGCACTGAGTGGGGGGAAATATACTTTATGACTTAGACTAATATGCGATCCATTGTAATATACAACTCTTATTGACTGGAAAATGTGACAGAATATGCAGTGTTAACTGCATACCCTTCATGGTATGATATTCAATCGTTTATGCAGGAAATTCCAATGGATGCAACACTGGGCATCAATTATAGAGGATCTTCATTAATTTGGATGACTGCGTATCTTAGTTATTGTAGTGAAAGATTCGAACTTGACATGGGATATATATATATATGAATATATATGTAGCTTTGCTTTCAGCAATGTTGGATGGCGGCTGATATCAATAATGCTATGGGATGAGAATCATGAGGTTGTCATCAGAGGGTCTTTTTCGGGTTGTATACATTTCTTTTATGTCCATTTTAGACAAGACCCTGGACTGAGTGCAGGGTCCCACTCCCACATGCCTGAGCCCCTCATCTATACATTGGTGGCATGCTTATCCAGCAGCAGCGCATTGGCAAAGTGCAAGCCAATAAGTTGAAGACTGGTGCTCCGCGAAGGTGCGGTCCCAAACACCATTGGAAGAAAGGGCAGCTTGGAACCATAATTGAATTTCTTGGGAGTGACTACACAGTTTATTCCTTATACCTGCCCTATTATCCTCAATTCTCTCCCAGAGAAAAATGACGTTGGAATGCCTGTTTTATTTTCTTTTTAGTAGATAACCCTCGTTCTTTTCTGCCTCTTTTTAGTCTCTCCATTCCACAGTCAAGCGAAATGTCAAATGCACTGAACTGACGCATCGAAATCATGATAGTTGCTCCGTTGAAGGCCCAAAGTCTTAACTCGGAGACCAGCACAAAACCGACAAAATGTGCGTGCTAGAGAGAGAGAGAGAGAGAGAGAGAGAGAGAGATTGCCATACCTGTAACTTGATTGGGATATTCTCTTTATACAAACATGGACTCCCAACTCTAGATTTTTCAAATTTACGTCACCCCGCAAACCTCACGAGTGACCTTGGTGAGCTTCCATCAATCTAGATTTTAGTTACTCAGCTATGTCTTTGCTTTCTCTAGCCGAGATTCCTGATGAAGAGAGTGGAAATCTCAATCGACAAAACACCAAAACAAGTGACAGCAATGCCGCTTTCCTAAATAAGGCCTCAAACCACATCGAACGGTCCATCAATTAGACCATACAAACCAGTATTTCGGTGGCCTCTATGGGTCAACCATGTAACCTGAAACTTGATCCAATCAATTGGCTCTTTTTTTTTTTAATCTCTCTGTTGCATCTCTTGTCATACTGTTATTGTTCCCCCCGCTCTTTGTATGTCTTTAATTTAATACAGACATGATTACAAATATAAACAAATTAGCAGGTTAAAAATAAATAGACAACTCCTTGTCTAGCATGTTCTGCATTATATCACACTGCTCCAGTAACTTGCTTAAGTTTTCGGCTTCCTTGGAAGCTTCGCCACCCACCATTATTTCAGTACTAGTATTGTCTAATCTGTAAGACGTGTCAGTGGTGATCGCCAAATTGTCATCCTGTCTAATACCCCTTTCATCCTCAGCAGCCTCGCAAACCTCACCATGCAAGGGCATCCATGCAAGAGGTTGTAACTGCTCTGGCTGTGGCTGACCCCCACCCAGTGACAAGGGGCTGCAGCCAACTTCAATCATTTCATCCAGCGATGGATGACTCGTATAATAAGGTGATGTTAAACTCCCTTCAAGCCTCAACATATCAACATCTCCCGCAACAGGAGGATCTATATGACACTCCAAAACATAGGCCATGGAGAAGGTTCCATTGGATAAATTCATTAACCGCCAATTGAAAATTCTGCGGAAAATCATAACCCAGTTTGGAACAATACGGTAACTTGAGTTATGCAGCTCGAGGCGAGCACTTTTTTGTAGCATTATGGATGCCTCCTTCATTGCCTCCTCATATCTCATCATCTTACTTGATTGTGTCAGGTATCTGATCAAGCAATTTTCAAGCATTAATCTCTGGTTCTTAATCTCCTTACCCATATAAGATCCTCTGGCCAGCCAGGATATATCGTCAGTAAACAATGGAAGTTTTGAGTCCCTTAGAGCACACAGCAGTGGTTCAAATTTTCCCAGTGAATTCCATCCTATTTTCGGTAAGTACCACTTCGCACTTCTGTGTTCATCACTAGACTCCTCCAGCAAAGCAATCTCAGGACAAGGCCAGCCAATAGGATTTGCGATTGCAGTAGCATTGATTTTTCCCAAGGAACAATCCAGGGCTTCATTGAAGGCAGAGATACAATTACTAGGACCCACTTCAAAATCATTCTTTCTCTCAAGCACCTCCAATGAAGAATTCAAGTGAGAAAGAACCAGTTCACGGGTTCTCAAATTATGCAGGGCAGGTTGCAGGGGTGATTCACTTGCCAGCCATTTTAGTCCTTCCCTTAATTGGTCGTCACTAAAAAACCCATCTGCATGTTGCTTCTGAAGGTTCAAAATGAGGGGAACAACCCGAAAGCTACTTATCCTTGACTTGTCGATATTATGAAGGTCCAATTCATTTGCCACAACAAAGAAAGAATCTGAAGTCTCTTCCTTGTTTGAGCAACTTAAAATCAGAAGGGGCAGGCAAGAACCAGAAGGTATTGACATTAGAAGGTCCTGAAGCTGGACTCTTTGATGCTTCCATGGGACCTTTTCAGATACAAGGAACAATACCGCACTTGCACCAGATACTGTCTCATCTAGAATATCAAATTCTGTTTCCTTGACAACAGACAAGCAGCAGGTCTGATATGCACCATCTCGGCTAGGAACCCATTTGGTCCATATTGACAGCCCAGGAGATGACATCAACAGATCGTTATCATCTTCATTTTTGCTGGAAGGCATGAGTTTTGAAAGCAACCATGCCGCAGGCAAAGCAACTTGGCTCCTCTGCTCCAATTTAACTCTTTCCAGGTTGTTCATCTGAGAACATACAATAATTTTCCAGCATATGCATTTAGCATCTGGATTTCTTTTGCTCAGTGTACCAGCTATGACATCTGAAACATTAAGTCTTGACCATGATTCTGCATGCTTTTTATGTCTCTCCCGCATAACATGATCAATGTCAAACTCGCCAAAATTGCTCGGTTGCTACATAGAAGAATTGAACAGCTTAAACGAAATAACTCAAGGAAGAAAGAAACCATTGACAAGAGTTATAGCTCAGTAAGTGAAGTCCATTATTTAGCAATACTGTTTTTTAAGCAATTCTTTTATCAAGTATTCTTGTCATTCATGTAAGATGCACAATACATTCTTAGATAAATCATACAAGATTCTAGGTGCACCTGATTTCAATAATGGGAGATGGTTACATTTAATTCGGTAGCATATACCAAAATGAAAAAACTGGAGAGAAGGAACAGGGGTAGTAGGAATTTTTTTCTAATCGTTAGCAAAGTTTGCAGTGTAAAGGGTGATATGGGAAGACATTGACAGCTCAACGAAACACTCTACTCTGTTCAACAAGACTAGGAAAGAGAAACTGGAACCCAAAAGGTGATGCGCCAAGAGGAAGTTGAAGGGATTTCTTCCTTGAGTAGTTTTTTTAAAATAAAGCATGAAGAATAAACTGGCGGTCCGGCACCCATGACAAGATGAGTATATAAATTTAAAAAATTCTAAAACTAACCTCCTTTTTCTGTTGAATTGGCGGCCCCAATGATAATGAGTCTAATGCAGCATTTGCTGCTACCTGCATTTGTTTGCGGAACTCCCTTCGCTTTGCACAACGCCGCTTCCATAACCTGACAACAGAGAAATGCAAGACTAAGACCCGTGGAAAAATGACCTCAATAAACAACCAATAGCAGTAGAAGAAGCTTGAAAACCTTAAGAACAACTTGAGTTTTGCTTCAGCAGTTTCTTTGGCATGATCATTTGCCAGAACTGTGCTAATATTATTTTCTTTATGAATATCATTTTGACAAGTATTTTCTTTATGAATATCTGAAGGTTCTGCATCTTCCAAACGATTAATAACCACCCTTGGGGAGCCAATTTTTTCCGCCTCATAATCCTTTTTGCCATCCAAGTATCTCTCTTTCACAGCTGTTTTTGACACATCCTGCGGCATCATTGCTTCCTTGTGAAAATGCATGTTTCTTTCAAGGGAGTTTCTGAAAAGATCATCAAAATTTTGTTTTGCTACAATTCCAACTTTAGCAAGCTGGGATTTAGGGGAACTGTGGGATAACAATAAACCCCAAGGCGGATTAGAGGCTCCAGCTGCCTGATGGTCATTTTGACTCTGTTTGGTAAGTGTTGGAGAGATGATTACTGGCTGCCGCTGTTGGCTATCAGTTGAGGATGAAAAGGCTTCAAGATCAGCCATTTCTTCATTACTTGTACAGACAGAACTTTCCCTTTCATCAGAAGGGATAGATACGGCTTCAGCTGGTAATGATATGACTTGTGTTGGAGGTAAAACATCCTCAACTATCCTCCCTGACCTTTTCAAATAAACAAGTTCAGAACACTTGGTAGGATAGTCCTTATCCCGATTGAGAAATGGGCCTTCCTTCATCATATAAGGCTCCTCAAATACCTTTATTGAGAACCCATGATACTGTAAGAGACTTTCAATGTCCTCTTCCTAATTTTATCAACAAAGCATAACAGTAAGACAAGGGGAAACTGCAGATCTCATCCACGAAAAGAAAATACATAAAATAATAGGAAAAAAAATCAATAGAATGTAACATGCATCAAGCTAAGATAAGCACCTCCATCCCAAGCCACTTAGCAACATGGGAAACAGGGAGACCGTGGTTATTCTGTAGTCCTGAGTGTAGAGAAGCAAGTGCCAGGGTGCGTAGCTGGTCAAAACAGCATAATATGAGACAACATTAACATCATGTACGTTCACATCCACAAATGTTTTTGCACATGGAATTCCATATGCATACATAGCTACCAAAAAAATGCAGTGATGAATAAATCCAAATTATCAACGGCTAATTTTAGAATACGTTAGAGTCACTTTGCTATCTACAAAGGTAAAGGAAAAGATCCCAAAAAAGCCAGTAAATTGTGATTAGCACCCAGCAGAAATATATAGTCTATAGCTCGGAAACTTCTCAAGCCATCATGAAAATATTTTTGAAAGCAATAGCAGGCAAGTTTGGTAATACTGCATCGTGCGTGGTCTCAGAATGTGGTTTGCTTTAGCTGTAATATAGTCAAAAAATGTTCTATTGAAGTACACGTTAATCAAACAAAAGAGTTGTTCTTTGTCCTTTCTTTAGATAAAAATAAAAATAAAAATAAAAACAGTGAAACACAAATGCATACAAAAGAACGGAAAAAAGTAACAACACAAATAAATCGGACTATAAGCTATGCATATACCATATTTACCAAAAGGCAAAACACAATCAAATAAGAAAAGTAAATGGTGCTAAATTAACTTAATCACTCTTTTTCATTGTAACTCATGCCATTTTTTTGCATTTATTGTACAAGTGTGTGGCCTCAAGAGGCAGGGAAAGGAAGTCCAACTCAAGCGTTAGTGTTATTGAATGATTAAATTGATCTATTTTTACCAGTTTTAACATTTGGTGAATTAACAATATACATAGTCAAATTGGTCATATCCAAGTGTTTTAACTTATATTTTCGCTACAATGTACCAAACTTATGAAAATAAAGTAAATGGAACCAGTGCCACATGGTTAAGTGAAATTATATAATCTGTAAATATTCTAGCTTAAATGACTAAGAAAGGGATTCTAATTTAATTGCATTGCTTTCAATTCCAAGAAACATGGCAGGAGCACATGCATGCTTTACATAGTCCACAGGTTTCTACACAAGAAACTTAAATACATTGTTTACAGGGAACTAGTTTATAGATGTAGCACAGGCAAAAAATTCAGAAATAGATTCAGCAATTTGCTACAGTATGCACTAACCGAGAAGCAATAGTTATTCAGACCTTTGCGAAGTGAGCATGCATAAGGCATGCTTGAAGGTAACTAGCCCTTCTTGCAAGCCGGAAGAAGGCAATAAAATTACCTGTTCTGCAAGACCTGGAAGAACAAATCAAATAACCATTAGATCGTGATTAACACTGTAACCTGAAAATAAATCGGAAGGGAAGGAACAACCTTGCCACATCACGGGCAAATAGCACTTCTGGAGTCTGTCTTATCTCTGGAGTCATTTTTGCAAGGTCAAGTGAGAGCTCTGCAGCTTCAACCTAGCAGGAATAGATTATTTTGACAGACAACAATAACAATTGAAACCTGTACAATCAACGTGATTCTGCAGAAGGCATACTTTATATCCAGGATGTTTGTCCAGTTTGAGAAGTGCATAATAACCTCGGAACTCTTTTTCTGTCGCCACACTTATGCCTTTCTTTCTGTGATCATCATAGATTTGGAACAACTCAACTGATGTTTTATTCATCTGTTCAATGTTGAGGTGTGCATCAAATCCCTCAGAAAAGCCTTCTCCTTTGGCGTGTTCACATAATTCATGCATTGCAATTATGTGAAGTCTTATCTAAAATCCACAGCAATACGCAAACTAATTACTATTCAGAATTAAGATTATGTTTTGCATGTCCGGAAAAAAAATACACATCAACCAACAAAACAAAGTAAAACAAAATGATTTGCAACTGTCTATTACATGAGGATGGTGGGTGCTTCCAATTTTACCTACATACAGACAAAATTATCTACATGCATCAACAACTGTCTATATACAAAATGACTAGTAAATGTATCACCACCAGAAGAATAACTACTAATGCAATTAGTTTTCAATCTGGTGGATGATTTTGTCATTGACTTCTTTTAACAAGGTCAGCCCAAGCTTGCCTCCCTGAACCCCCACCCCGAGGCAAGTATGACATTCTAAAGATGATAAAAATAAAAATAAAAATAAAGCATTTAAAAAAGGTAAAATATAAAAATAATAAAATAAAAACACCACTTACATACTACGTATTATATAATTGGAAAGAAGATATCAGATTGAGGATTATACCATCTGCTCCAGCATAAGAATAGCCCCGTAGTCGAAAATGTGCTGCATCCTCAGGTCCATTCGGATTGCCCTCATCCTATCCCACAAGAAGTTATATATGCCAAGAAACCTGTCATCATATGGCTGATCTAGCAAATTGAGCAGATAATCAATTGTTTCCTGCAGGATTGGCATGGGGCGTATCAAACTCGCCTCCCTCTCAGCTGTCCTAGTATACTGCAGAAGAAGAGCACGAACATCTCATCAATGAAGTATGGTCTAGAGCAATTTCCACAAAATGATAACAGCTTGCTGATTTGAAAAATCCCAAGATGATACAAAAACTACCTTCTTTACAGCAAGGGATTTGCTGGTTTGGTTTCTATCGCCACCCACTCGTTCATACTGGTCTAGATCTCCCTTTCTTTCACGTTCTGCCCTTTCTGACTCTGTAAAATAAAGCAAATTCCTAATGATATTAAAAGTTAAACTTCAGAATTGGGCCCTCTCACAACTTCCACACAAGAGAGGATAAGTAGCCAGTTTGAGTTACTAAAGAATCTGATATAACCAAAAAGTAAAAATGTCTGAAACTTTTTCCTTTTTTTTCTCAGAAATCTTTAGTTTCTTCTTCACCAAAAAAATGAAATGCAGGTCCAAATTCGGCAAAATGATTGCATTTGAATTACTTGAGTCATAACTTCGCTCATGGATCAAGTGGTTGAGAGACATACCTGGACACATGTCTGGACACAATCCAATAATAATAGTAGATGGTTCCTGGCCATCAAAATCAGATAAAACATGGGCATGGGAGATATCCTCTGTCAGTTCTGCAGACTGGTTTCCAGCATATTTTTTCCTCTCCTCTATAGACTCTTCATTTCTATTTGCAGAATCTAGTTGGTCTGCAAAATCAGGACTGCCTTGCACATTTTGACTTAATTCAACCTTGAAACGGGCCAATCGCTTTGCCTTGGCTTCCATCTCTCTTCAGATTACATCAAAAGATTAGAGAACATAATTTTATATCCTGCAACAAAGCACGACTAATATAGGCAATAAACAGAACCAATCCACCAAATATTTTACCGTTCAGTATTATCTTGGGTCGAAAAGAAGTTTTCTGGAAAGAGTTGACCACTAGGAAGTGAAGAAGGTGACCTTGTTCTTTTGAGAGCTGGGGAGCTGGTGCGCTTGGTTGCCACAACTTCAGAATCAAGATTGATTGCAGGAGTTGGAAACCTTAGATGAATTTGAGAATCAGTGGCAGAAACAAATTTTGACCCAGCAACCAATGTAGGAGATATTGAAGTCCAGGAAAAAAATCATGCAAGATGCCACATAGATGTAACTCTTCTCTTTCCCTACCTTGTTTCAGTGGGTTTGGACGCGACAGGAGGAGACCTATAATTTATATACCCCACCATCTCCCCCCCCCCCCCCCCCCCCCCCCGAAAAAAAAAAAAAAAAAAAAAAACCCCACTTTACAAGCATCGTCTACTTGGTCAATTTTCTAAGATTTTTTCTTTCTAAAGGTTATATCAAGAAATCATCCCTTCCATCAAGAAAATTCTAACAGACTTCTGACCTACTTTCAGCACTCATCATTCCTCTCACATTACCATCCTCCCACTTTCTTTAAAACTTTGCCTTAAGTTCCTGCTGGTCTATTAGCCAGTAATCCCCTTATCTATGATGGTGCTCTAAATTAACCAAACCCCAAAGTGGCGTAGTGGTCCTAGGGCGAGCCGTATAAACCAAACGTCCTGAGTTTGAAACTCTGCATTCACACTCTTGGGGCCATCGGACCAGGGGAGTTTACCCTTGAATTACACGACGTGCACGTGTGGGAAAACTCCTAGCCGAGGGCGTGTACACCCCCAGTAGTAGTCCGAACTACGTCTTGGACACCCGGGACCAACAAAAAAAAAAAAAAAAAAACGTGCTCTAATTACCCTTGTTACTTTTTTTTTTTATATATAAATACCCACCCTTGTTAACGTTTAAGATTCAAATATTTTGTTTTCAATCACAACATTTGATTATTCATTTTCCAGTTTCAGTATTTTTTTCTCCAAAATCCTCCAGGGTCTATAACATTCTTTAGGGTTGGAACTAGGGTTCAAATGCTCCCCAGCTTTTTAAATATAGGACTTCTCTAAGACACTCCTTTCATTATTTCATTCAAACTCGACTAGGGTTAAGTTTTTTTTTTTCTTTTATCATTGTTTATGGATAAACATCAGTGGAATTCTTTGGTCAAAAAACCATTTTCACACACACACACACACACACACACACATAAGTATACTTGTACACATACTGTTTACCATTATCACCATTAGACTATTGACCCAGTGAGGAAAATGGTACAAAAAATTACAAATAAAACGTAAGGATTATGGAGGTCAAATGATATTCATGTATTTTACCTTCTAGAGCCATTTCCAGAAAAATGTGAATCTTCCTGCAGCACTTCACTGCCAGATGGTAAAGGTGGGGATCTGTTTCTTTTCAAGACTTGAACACCCTCACGATTAGTTAAAAAGTCTCTTTCAGAGGCATAAGAACCTAAATAAGGTAAGACTGAGGATTGGTTTTGATAAGCCACAGAGTTGGCATAATTGCCTGGCAATATGGGCCTATTATCCAATGAAGTCGAAAATGAAGCAGGCCTGTATGACAAAATATAGCTTGATCAGATGGAGATCACCTTGAACAGTGGGAAACTGAAAAGAATAATTCTAAATTTAAGATATGGAAGTAAAACACCAACCAAAAGCAATAAACATGTCCTTCAAATGATTAATTGAAGCATATAAGTGGACACATGGTAAGAGGCACCAGCTTAATGTTGCAAAATCAGTGACAAAAAGTTCCACTTGGCAAATTGGCAATTCCAAAATAACCAAAAAAAGAAACTCGATATTTCGAGTTTACGATTTTTTGTGCGCATGCACATATATATGAGGAAAGAATTGGACCCAAAGAAACCATGATGGAGGAGGAGATACAGAACTTTGAAAGGACCACCGAAGATAGAGTCCTCACCCCAAAGGGAATTATAATGTAAGGCAGAGTTGGTTTCAGAGCTGGAAAGGATATTATCATTAGAAGAGATCTCCTAGCGTCAGAAGTCAAGAGCCCTTTGGTTGAAAGAAGGGGGCCAAAGTATGAAATTTTTCCGTAGTGTGGCTAACTCACGTAGGAGAAATAATACCATTGAGATGATGAAAATCAATGGTAGAGACTGCACAGAAGCTCATGTGATCCAAGAACATGTGGTGAGTTTTTTTGAAAATCTCTTTATAGAACGAGAGGGATGGAGGCCAACAATGGATGGACTCGGATTTGATTCTATTGAACCACAGTCAGCGTCATGGTTAGAAAGAGCTTTCAAAGAAGATGAGGTATATGAAGTAGTTAGGAAAATAGAGAAAGTTAATTTATCAAAAAAAAAAAAGGAGAGAGATAAAGCAAAAAGGACCGGATGGCTTTTCGATGGGGTTCTTTCAAACGTGTTGGGAGGTTGTGAAAGAGGACATCATGAATGTGTTCCAGGAATTTTTCTAAGCTAAGAAATTCAAGAAAAGTCTGAATGCTACTTTTATTGCTCTTATTCTGAAGAAAACTGGGGCTTCAGAAGTGAAGGACTTTAGGCCCATTAGCCTAATTAACAGGATTTACAAAATCCTTTCCAAGGTGCTTGCTAATAGATTAGGGGAGGTCTTAGGAAAGATAATTTCAAAGCCTCAAAATATCTTTGTAGGGGTTGTCAAATTCTGGACTCTGTGTTAATAGCTAATGAATGTCTGGATAGTAGATTAAAATCTATTACTGCATGGATTATTTGCAAGCTAGATATGGAAAAGGTATATGATCATGTAAATTGGAACTTCCTCCTTTATCTATTGCAGAGATATAGTTTTGGGGAGAAATGGCGTATGTGGATCCGATGGTGAATCTCAACGGCAAGATTTTCAGTTCTAATCAATGGCAGCCCTAAGGGTTTCTCTGACAGCTCTCGAGGTTTAAGACAGGAAGATCCGTTGTCCCCACTTTTCTTTGTTATCATCATGGAGGCCCTGAGTAGGATGTTAACGGCTCTGGTTACCAACGGCTTTATGACTGGTTTCTCAGTGGGTGACTTGAATAGGGGCCTTATCTCTATTTCTCACTTGCTTTTTGCAGATGAACCACTACTTTTCTACGAGGCAGACCAAAAACAACTTAGGGCATTGAAGGCCCTTCTTCTATGCTTCGAAGTAGCGTCAGGTTTGAGAGTGAATTTTGATAAATCATAATTAGTGCCAGTTGGGAGAATCAATACTACTCGACAATTGGCTAGCACACTTGGCTGTAAGGTTGTTTCTCTCCCTGTGACTTATTTGGGATTACCGTTGGGGGCTACTTCACGATCCTTAACTATCTGAGACTCAGTCATTGAGAAAGTGGAAAGAAGACTAGTAGGGTAGAAGAGATTGTACTTTTTGAAAGGAGGTCGTGTGACTCTTATCAAAAGTACTCTCTCTAACCTACCAACTTATTTCTTGTCTTTATTTCCAATTCCAGCTTGTGTGGCATCACGCATTGAAAAACTCTATCGAGATTTCTTATGGAGTGGAATGGGAGATGAATTTAAATTCCACTTAGTCAGGTGGGAGAAGGTGTGTAAACCACTCTCATCAAGTGGGTTGGGGATAAAGAACTTGAGAACGTTTGACTGAACACTTCTTGGGAAATGACTTTGGAGATACAATATGGAGCCGTAAGCACTATGGAAATTAGTAGTTGACTACAGACATGGTAGTGCATGGGGGGGTTGATGTACTAGAGAGGGGAATGAGCCTTATGGTGTGGGGATTTGGAAGCATATCAGATGAAGGTGGGGAGTGTTTGCTAACCACGCTAGATTCTTGGTGGGGGAGGGGACTTGTATAAAATTTTGGAGAGACATCTGGTGCGGGGAGGAGGCGTTGAAGGACGCGTTTCCAGCCATGTTCCAAGTGGCATGTGAGCCAGAAGTTTCGGTGGCAAACCTCTTGGTTCGTTCAGGGGACCAAATCCAACAGAACGTCACCTTTAGTAGAGTAGTCCAAGATTGGGAAGTAGGCAATTTTGAGGCTTTTTTCAGCTTAGTGTATTCTACAAAGCTGAATGGCCTACATGAAGATGAACTATGGTGGACACCTAGGGCAAGGGTAACTTCTTGGTTCGCTCATTCTATAAGTCCTTTATAGCCATACCAAATTCTCACTTCCCTTAGAAAAGATTGCGGAGGAATAAGGCACCTCCCAAAGCACTTTTTTTCGTCTGGACAGCGGCCCTGGGTAAGATTCTAACTACCAATAATCTACAAAAGCACCAGGTAATTATTGCATACTAGTGTTGTATGTGTAAGATAGCCGGCGAGACAGTGGATCATCTGTTGCTACATTGTGAGATATCTAGAGCCTAGTGGTGTGAAGTGTTCAGCAAAATCAGGTTAAACTGGGTGATGCCTGCTACGGTGGTTGAGTTATTGGCTAGTTGGGGATGCCGGGTTGACTTCCACAGATCAAAGCGGTGAGGAAGATGTTTCCTATCTGCATTATATGGTGCATATGACGAGAGCGTAACGAGCAAACTTTCGAAGATAAGGAAAGGACAATAGTGGAACTTCGCTCTCTTTTTTTCACCTCTCTATTTCTTTGGGCCATTGCTGTAGATTTTAATGGCCGAAATATGCACGACTTTCT
The DNA here is from genome assembly GCF_018687715.1 of Carya illinoinensis. Lineage (NCBI taxonomy): Eukaryota > Viridiplantae > Streptophyta > Magnoliopsida > Fagales > Juglandaceae > Carya > Carya illinoinensis. The sequence goes on along the minus strand of NC_056753.1, from coordinate 25,172,683 downwards.
TATGTCTTCTTTAGCAAATTAGATACATCTTATCTCTTGTATAACTTCTTGTATACTTGGGCTATGCCTATTCGTATTAATACTATCATTTACCTATTAAAAAAAAAAAGAATTGGACCCAAAACTTACCATAAAGCTTTGCCAAAAGAAGATAAAAATCCTCAACAGGGTTGTTGTTCTGAATTTTTTTTTTATCAGTAAATAATAATTTTATTAAAAAGGCGAAGCCAAGTACACGGGATGTAGTTCTGAAAATTTAAAGCAAGCACGCACACATAAATTAAGGCCCCATTTGGTTACACAGATGAGTTGAGATGTTTTAAATAGTAATGAATAAAATATTGTTATAATATAATTTTTTAAGATTAATTTTGTATTGGGATTTGAAAAGGTTAAATTGTTTATTATATTTTATATGGGGATTAGAAAAAGTTGTAATGATAAGTTGAGATGAGATGAGATGAGATGAGATGTTTTGGGTTTTGGTAACCAATTGGGGCCTAAGTATTGAATCTACAACTTACAACGGGAGGAAATCCTCGACATAAAGATGTTTCCAATAACCAAAGGAATCACAACTGGATTTATTTATTTTATCAGTAAATAAGAATTTTATTGAAAATGGGCAAAGTCAAGTACACAGGACATACAAGAGCCACACCTAGGCATGACTGTCTAAAGATACAAGAAAATCATGTACATTCATGCCATTGAAGTCTATTACAATCGACCAATGGAATAAAGTGCGAAGATAAAAAGTTCTAAGTTCGTCCATTGTCCGTTTGCGACCCTCAAAACTCTGACTATTCCTCTCCATCCATATGCACCACCATAGGCAAGTCAGTATCATCTTCCACATAGCTGCAATTTGAGAGTTACCCTTCTTGGCTTTACCCAAACGAATCCCACTCTCGCAAAGATATCGTTCCATTAAGCTCATGGCTACATCACAATGCAATAATAGGTGATCCACAGACTCACCACTTTTCTACACATGTAACACCAATCCAATACAATGAATCGGCATTTCCTTAAATTATCTAAGGTGAGAATCTTCCCTGGCGAAGCTGTCCATACAAAAAAAGAAGCTACTGGATTTGTTATTATAGGTGAATCACTACGGGATTTGTTATCAGAGGAACTATGTGACTGGGATTGTCAAAAAGCAGATACAAATCGCTACCGGAATTGGGCTATACCATTTATAAGAGAATTGAGAAGGCTTAAAAGAAATTAGTCAAAAAGCTGTGGCTCCTCCCCAAGCAATGAATAAACAGCTAGAAATTAATCTACCAAGTGAGGAAGTGCTTGTTCATGCCAAAAAATTTCTTTTAGGGAACAGTAGCAGAATGAAGCATAGGGCCATGGGCAGACCATCCCATTAATAAGTATTCCAATACTTCTCTAGAAAAAAAAAAAAAAAGGCAAGGCCACAAATTATATGAGCAGAATCACCATGTTAAGACTGTTGCCCCTCGCGAAATTTCCTTAAAACTAACTTACACACAACCATTGATAAGCATAATACATCATGAGGCTGTCAAAACCAAGGCAAAGCTAGTGTGACATGATGCTAACTTTTTCAATCATAACAACCCAAAGCAAGCCTGGATGGTGGATACAGAAATTTTAAAGAATGCCGAATAAGTAACTGGAATGTAGCCTTTAGGACATCTTCTCCAGAATACCTACCGATATCACTGTTTGGAGACAAATGAAAGAGGTGATCTAAATCTTTTTGACAACTGAATTGGGAAACCCAGGTTTGAAATGCTACTTCCAGAATGAGACGAAGCGTGAAGTGGGCAGATGACCTCTGATGAATTTGAAATTCATAATATTTTTAAGTATCTTTGTCTCTCACCAAAACTAGGAGACATAATGAATGTGAGAGATACAGGCCATCAGTATGACGTTCAATGGTACAACAGGTTGTGAGAATCTCATAAACAAAGGTAAAATTTTGTCTACACACAAGGAAGTTTCAATGATGTGGCAACGTAATAGCTAATGACAAAATAAGAATTTCATCCAAATTATATAGGCAAAAACAACATATTTATAAATTATAGATGGAACATTTTAATATCAAGCATTCTAAAAGAATAGTTTTTAGAGAAGAATCGAATGATCTAGCAAACCTATCAGTGTGCAAGAATTGTTGCCCATGGACTCCTATGGATGAATTAGGAGGAATTGCAGCAGAATGGGTGCTTTCAAGAGCTAATGGACGTGAAAACCCAGCTTCAGGTCCCCTAACCAAACAAAAATCCATAACAAAACAATAAGAAGAGGGCTTCCAGAACACGACCAGACAAGTGTAGTATTAACATCCATGCAGTTGTCTCATGGGCGGGCGGCCGGGGGGGAAGCCCTAAAAGTTGTGCAATCCTACCAGTGTACAGGAATCCTTACCTATGGACTCCTGCAGATAAATAAGGAAGACTTGCAGCAGAATGGTAGCTCTCAAGAGCTAGTGGGCGTGACAATGCAGCTTCAGGTCCCCTTATCAAACGAAAATCAGTAAGAGTTTATTCCAAAGAGCAAAACAATAGGACGAGGTGCTTCCAGAACACGAACAGACAAGTATTATATTAAAATATATGCAATTGTCCCAAAGAGAGAGCTTCCTGCCCTAAACTAGCCCAACCCAAGATATTGACAAAATATATGATCTTTCAAGAAGACTGTTTTGAGGTGCTGCTATTTTCGTTCTATACCATAGGGAAACATAAGCAGATACAAATGTACCATAGTATTTCCAACAAATATTTCATGCACCAACAATGCATGTGAAGAAAGGAGTAAAGGATTGTAGAATTGTATTTTTATCTCTTGTTTTAGTCAGAAATTGGTTGTTAGTTCTTAAACAGATATCTCATGCTCATATCCACAATTTTAAGTCAATTGATACGCGCTAGATAGCTGATTTTTTTATCAGTCAGATAGGTGAAATTAGCGAATATAAGAAAAACTTTCCTTTTGCAAGCTTGGATGTTAAGTAATTTCATATAATAAAGATTCAAAAAGGTAATTTCTTTCCTTTAAAGTTTATCAAGAACCCAATAGCATTTTGGAAAAGGCATGGAAACCACTTCAGAAATAATTGGTATCATTTTCCTATGATGACCTAGCAAAAATGAATAAGACAACAAAATTATCAGTTGAGATTTGAAAAACAAAATGCATTGAATGACACAGGTGAATTAATTCACTCTGAATGGTATTGTTACTTGGTATAGGAATTGGCACGGGCAACCTTGGTACTTTTGAAGATCCCATGGCCTGAGGTCTGTTGTCTTCACATTTTAGTAGTCTATACAACGTTATGGATAAATCTATTCCCCTTTATTTTGTCTTGCACAAGTTACTGTGGGGTCGCAGATGTGGTTATTACGTGCATATCAGTAATAGGTCACAGAAACGGATAGTTATGACGCATGAATTTAATATAAAACGTGTACCTACGAACTCCAAGAGATATTTGGTAAGCAGAACTGACTGCAGGGCCGCTGCTCTCTAAAGCCAAAGGAGGCGATGGCACTCTCTGTAGAGTTCCAGGTGCCCTATCAAAACAAAAGGCTTAAAAGGTGCAACTCTTTTTTCGTTATATACTGCTCCACAAGAGCGAAAGGAGCTTCAATCAAACTGGTGAACTATGGTCGTGATTATTGATATTAGTCTGTGGTAGTGCCCTATAGTAATCGAAACCTTGTCCTCCAGGGTTTTGTTTCAGTCCTCAAATATCCTAAAAGCGGAATCCAAAATTACTACAAGTAAAGAAAATAAATCAAATAAACGAATCCCGCAGAGCCATAGTAAGCGTGAACACTTTTCTTCTGAATTTCCCAACGAAACTTTTAGAAAAAAAAAATAATAAAAAAAATTACATTTTTTTCCTAGTGGTGCTGAGAATCTTGTCATTCTCTTCAGCAGCCAAACGAAGGTCAAACAAATACCATAGGTGAGAGAGAAAGAGAGAGTACCTGGGAGATTGCAGAGGGGCGGGAGTGGGAAAGGGTGGAGTAGAAGGAGAGTCAGAAGGGGGGCGAGAGAAAGATCCAAAGTTGGGTACGTGGGATTCGGGAGGTCGATTTGGACCAGAAGCCTTGCCAAATCCCGTATACGCCGAGTACATTCTTTCTTTCTGTTAACGATGATATTACATCGTAAAACTCAAAATTGGCTCACAAATTCTGGGAGTCTCTGGTTTCCGTTTCCCTAATGGTTTGAAAAATAAAGTGACCGTAGCTGAAGAAGCACCGGGAAAACGACTCTGAGATGGGGGAACCCCCACGCGTATTGGACTAGATGGGCCCAACTTTCGGACCGGTTTTAACTTTTTAGCTATCTTTGCGGATGACAATCTATTTTACGATCCGTTAATCCATCATAAATACGATACGATGATAGTAGATTAGAATTTAGTCTTAATAGATTTAGATCAAAATGAATTAATCTATTAATACACGATTACTTAATAGATTGATAACGAGTCAACCTGTTATGATACGTTATAACCCGTTATAATACGTTAAGAAAGTTAAAGTTACAATTATACATTTATACCTAAAAGTAAAATTGTTAAAATTTCAATATCGATATTTTTATTGTTTGGATTGTAATTTTAGACTTGTATTAGCTTTATAATTTTTATAAATATTATGATTTTTAAAATTATATATAATTATGTTAAATTTAATTAGATCAAACTGGTTAATTTCGGACTTTTTTAACCTATTTAAATAAACTGTTTGAAATATATCGTATTAAACTATTTCATAATATTCACTAATAGGTCAAAACGGGTTGATATAGGATTTAAAATTTTGACACGATAGACTTAACGAGTCGGGTTAGAGTTAAACTAATATACATGTTTTGACACGACCGTTAACACAATTTGACACCTCTACTTACCAATATAACTTTAATTGGATTTAATTGGAAAATTATTAAATATTTTTTAAACTTGAATAATGTAGTTCTTTCATGTTATTATATATTTTATATTATTTTAATTACTTATATAAATATTATTCTTTTAATGATGTAAACACATCTATGTTTAGTGTTTCTTCTATTCCTTTGACTGTTTGGTGTTTCAGTTTAAGGCCAATTTGGATGTCGAGCTGTAATGTGATGACCCGCTTTTAAGTGTATTTTCGCTGAAATAATTGTTTTTATTTTAATTAATATATCAGTTATTTTATTTTAATTTATTTGCGTTTTTAAAATTAGTTTTTAATTTAATTTAATTTATTTGAGGTTGTGTTTTATTTCTTTTAGTTGTTTTGTGGTTTTAATCTTTTTTGACGGTTTGTTTCGTTTTCCCGGAGTGAGGATTGGACCTCATCTCTTTTCACATCTTTTTCTTTTTTTTCTCTTTTTCCTTTTTTCTTTTTCCCTTCTTTTCCTTTTTTCCTTCTTTTTCTTTTTTTCTTTTTTTTTCTTTTTTCTTTTCTCTCTTCTTCTCCCGCGTTCGGACCCCCCCGTGCTCTCTCTCTCTCCTCCCTCTCCCTCACGCCGGCGTCACCTTCTCTCTACCCTACCGCCGCCGTCCGGCCACCGTTCGGCCTCCCACCGGTCTCATTTTCTTCCTCTCCCTCCGGTGCACCACCCCTCCAAATCCCACCCCCAACCGGGCGGCCGTTTGGCCGGAAAAGCTCCAAGAAGGGCGCACGGATTTTGCTCCGATCCGCCGCCGTCGCTCCACCTCCGGCCACCATTTCTTCACCACTTCATCACCGACTCCTTGCCGTCCTAACCCACCCATTTCCGGCCTCCAACGACCACCAGAACAGCTCCTACGAGCTTAGTTTCCGTTTTGGGTAATCCGGCCATTCCGCCGCCACCCACGGCCAACCGCCACTTCCAATAGCTTCACAACCATCCCTAGATCATTCCCTATCAATCTCGTGTCCTAGTTTGCCCCCGTTCAAAAGTGGGTTTTTCAAACCCACGGCCACAGTGAATTTTCACTGTGACGTTGCTGTTTTTCCGCCGTTTGCAACGCCGCTTGTTTTCTAAAATTGCCATATAGCGCTATAAGTATTTTCCAAACCCTATTTTCAGATTTAAATATATATTGCTCTTTCAATTAATTAATCTGCTGGTTGGTTGATTCCGGACTGAGTCCGAGGAGTTCGGGGGTCGGATGGATGGAGGACGGAGTTGCCTGTTTATTTGATTTATGATTGTTGGTTTATTTTATTATGCATTGTTGTGGCATTACATGGTGCATGCACGTGTGTTGTGGAGTTATGTGAAAAGCCTGTGTATTGGCGTGAGTGGTTTTACGGGTGCGTGTGTATCACGAGCCCAAGCCGGGATGGGTTATTATCTCGGTGGAGCTCCACTGGTCACTCGGGAGCGGAATAAACTGAGTGATGTCCCCTGAGTTGTCGAGAGAGATGACGGGAGCGGGGCTAGGGGATGCTTGGCTACGAACGCGCCGGGCGCGGAACCGGGCATCGCCCTACTCACCGACTCCGTGGCCCTTCGCTGGCGAGGGCTAGAGGATGCTTGGCTACGCACGCGCGGGGCGCGGAACTGGGCATCGCTCGTTAGGTGTCACATGCGTGGTGGTACTCCACGGTATGACACTGGAGCCAGGGTGTGCGGATGACCCCTAGGGGAGGTCATGGTGCATACGGTAAAAAATTGGATAATGGTATATGAGGCCAAATTGGACTTTTGGCGTGGGCCAGATGGACTTCTGGCGAGATATTGGGCCGGATGGACTTCTGGCGAGATATTGGGCCAAATGGACTTTTGGCGACCAAATGTGACTTTTGGCGTGTTTTTCGGAAAGGATATGTGTTTTTGGGGCAAATGGGTTTTTGGCGTGTGTGGAAAACTTGTGTTTTATGGGCTTTGTGCATTGGGCATGGTTCATGCATATTGTTTGAGTTCTATGTGTTTTTATCTGGTAATGTTTGGGTTTTACTTACCTGCGGTACCATTCGTGGTTCCGTAGCTTTTGGTGCAGAGTTAGAGGACGAAGAGGAGGAGGCTGAGCCCGAGGATGCGGCTCCGCCGGGTTGCTGATGCTATCTTTTTATTTATTAAAACTGTATTTGTGTTTTGTAATATTTCATCTATGTATGTTTTAAACAGCTTGTATTACGTTAAGAAAAATTCTGGTACTTAGTTATGACTTTCGTTATCCGCTGCGTTTTCTTTTGCACATTTGTTGCCTTTGCACACACTTGGCACCCGTCGATGGGATGGTGACCCGGGTTGTCACCATCCGGACGTCTCAATTTTCCCGTGTTCGGGCGTGGGGATTTGGGGGCGTCACAGGTGGTATCAGAGCGGTTTGGCTCTGGGTAAAACCACATGTCCCGTAGGTAGTACCAGAATGTTTTTAAAGTTGCGTTTTGAAAATTATGTTAAGTATAGTTGTTTTATTTGTTTTATTTGTGTGAGCTTGTTTGTTTGTTTTTATTTATTTAGTTATGTTTTGGCATGCTGGTTTCTTTTGTTTCTTGCTGTGTAGTGCTGTTTTTGTTTTTGTTGGTTTTATGATGGTTTTATTTGTTTTCTTAAAGGAGGGTCAAGAGTAGTGTTGTGACGGGAATATGGGGAGACCAGGGAGACCAAGGAAAAATACTCAGGAACCGCAAGAGAATACCTTCAAAGATGACTCCATAGCCGAAGCAATTCGGCAGATGACGGAGTTTATGCAACAGAGTGCGAGGTCCCAACAGGCAGGGCCTTGGCCACCACAAGGACCTTGGTCACCACAAGGGGGTCCTTGGCCACCATCAGGAGGGCCTTGTCCACCATCAGGAGGGCCTTATCCACCGTCAGGAGAGCCTTGTCCGCAACAAGGAGGATATTGGCCACAACCAGGAGGTCCCTGGCCATATCAGGGAGGGCCTTGGATGTATCCAGGAGGGTCCAGCAGCATGGCGCAAGCCGGATGCACCTATGAGCGCTTCTTGGCGCATCGGACCCCACACTTCACTGGAAATGAGGATCCAATTCAGGCTGGAAAATGGATCAAGGATCTGGAGAAGACTTTTGAGGTGTGTGGGTGCACTGAGGCACAGCAAGTACTTTACGCTAGCTACCTCTTGCAAGGTACTGCTTCTGATTGGTGGGATACCAAGAGGGTGCTGTTGGAATCTGAACTGGGATCTTTCGCTGCAGTGACCTGGCAGCGTTTCAAGAAGGAGTTCAATGACCGCTTCTTTCCCGCATCGGTAAGGAAGCAAAATGCAAGAGAGTTCTCCAATCTGGTCCAAGGGGGCGCGACAGTGGAGCTGTACGCCCGGAGATTCATAGAACTTGAGCGGTTTGCTCCTCATCTTGTCGCCACTGAGGAGATGCGAGCAGATCGTTTCCAGGAGGGGCTGCGTTAGGACATACGCCGTATGGTGGTCAGCCATCAGATATCCATTTTTCAGGAGTTAGTGGATGTGGCCACCCTTATAGAGCGGGAAAATAATCTGAGTATGGGCTTCCCTTCAGGGCAAAAGAGGCGGAGTTTTTCTGGTGAGGGAAGCAGCTCGGGTTCGCCTCAGAAGTTTGTTCGGCGGACCGGAACTCGACCTCAAGCATCCTCAAGTGTTCACATGGGAGGACGTATGCCTGTTTGTGGAGTTTGTAATAGAGCTCATGAGGGCGAGTGTCGGACGAGTAGCGGACCCCAGTGTTATCGGTGCAGCCAAGTGGGACATATTGCTCGGGATTGCCCCGTTAGAGCTCAAGGAAGCCGTAGAGGTAGACACGGTGGAAGAACCAACCCGAGACAAGCAGTGCAAGCCCGGGTTTATGCTGTCACACCCGGAGAGGTGGATGATGAGGCACCAGCAACCCATGATGCTGGAGTAATCACAGGTATGGATTAATTTAATTTTTTTAAGTTGGATTTAATTTTTGGTGCATTTGGTTTCTTCGTTGTTTTTTTTGGATTTCATGGGTTGTGTGTTTGGTTCAGGAAGAGTCCGTTTGTATGAGTTTTATGCTTGTACTTTGTTTGATTCCGGTGCTTCACGATCGTTTGTGTCTTCCACGTTTGCTCGGGTGTGTAACTTGGTCACGGAACCGTTGCCGAAGGCTATGGTAGTGGCGCTACCCGATGGCGAGATGGTGTGGTGTTCCAAGGTTGCTTTGGGATGCCCGTTAAATTTTGAGGGAAGATTCTTGGATGCTGATTTGGTGGTGTTCAAGCTGTTGGGTTTTGATATTATCCTCGGAATGAATTGGCTATACCGATATTCTGCGAGTATTAATTGCAGAAGTCGGATAATTAGCTTTCAGCTTCCAGATGGTGATTGTCTGGAATTCGTGGGGAGTAGGTTAAAAGAGAAACCGATAATTATATCGGCGATTCAGGCAAGACGAGAGATTGCATGGGGAGCGGATGCATTCTTGGTGCAGATGGTGTCCACGCCGTCTGAGAAGAAGTCTTTGGCAGACATTCCAGTTGTGGAAGAGTTCCCCGATGTATTTGTGGATGACTTGCCCGGACTACCCCCTGTTCGGGAGATGGAGTTTGTCATAGATTTGGAACCTGGAGCGGCTCCTGTGAATAGAGCTCCTTATCGCATGGCACCGGCTGAATTGAAAGAGTTGAAGACTCAGTTGCAAGAACTGGTAGAGAAGGGATTTATTCAGCCTAGTACGTCGCGGTGGGGTGCACCAGTTTTATTTGTTAAGAAGAAAGATGGAACCCTCCGTATGTGCTTTGACTATCGGGAATTGAACAAGGTGACCATCAAAAATAAATACCCTCTCCCGCGGATTGATGATTTGTTTGACCAACTTCAAGGAGCAGCCGTGTTCTCTAAGATTGATCTGAGGTCGGGATACTACCAGCTGAGAATCAGAGACCAGGATGTGCCTAAAACTGCTTTCAGGTCGAGGTATGGGCATTATGAATTTAAGGTGATGCCGTTTGGGTTAGCTAATGCCCCTGCAGCGTTCATGGATTTGATGAATAGGGTGTTTCAACCTTACCTGGACTCCTTTGTGGTAGTATTTATTGATGATATACTGATTTATTCCCGAAATGTTGAAGAGCATGTGTATCATCTTAGTCTGGTACTTGAGAGATTGAGAGAACACCAGCTGTACGCCAAGCTCAGCAAGTGTGAGTTCTGTTTGGAAGAGGTTAAATTTCTTGGGCATGTAATATCCCGGGGCGGAGTGGCAGTCGATCCTAGTAAGGTAGAAGCCATTTTGTCATGGCCACGCCCGACTACAGTACGTGAGATCAGGAGTTTCTTGGGACTCGCCGGTTACTACCGAAGGTTTGTAGAGGGTTTTGCTCGCCTATCCGGACCTCTCACAGCTTTGACTCGGAAGAATACAGAATTTGTGTGGTCAGAGAAATGTGAGAGAAGCTTCCAGGAATTGAAGAACAGGTTGACAACGGCACCAGTGTTAGCACTCCCAGAACCGCATAAGCCATTCGTAGTCTTCAGTGATGCGTCTAAGTTCGGTTTGGGTTGTGTCCTTATGCAGGAAGGACGGGTTGTAGCCTATGCATCTCGTCAGCTTAAGGACCATGAGAAGAATTATCCGACGCATGATCTAGAATTGGCTGCGATTGTTTTTGCACTCAAGATCTGGAGGCATTTCTTGTATGGGGAAGCTTGTGAGGTATTTACTGATCATAAGAGCTTGAAGCATTTGTTTTCCCAGAAAAATCTGAATATGAGGCAGAGGCGTTGGCTGGAGTTAATTAGTGACTATCAATGTGAGATCAAGTACCACCCGGGAAAGGCCAATATAGTTGCTGATGCCTTGAGCCGGAAGTCTTATTTGGAGGATGAAGCCGAACCGTCAGAAATGGATTCGTTACTTTATGGGATGAGAAGGCTCCTTATAGAGAGTTCGCAGCAAGTAGAGATTTTGTCTTCAGTACTTGACATTCAGGTAACGGATTTTGAAGAATTGAAAGCTCTCCAAAGAAAGGATCAGAAGCTGCTGAACATCAGGAAAAGAGTCCGAAAATCTCGAGGGCCGTTGCACTATAGCATGGATAGTGATGGGGTACTTCGGTTCCGAGATCGCAGAGTGGTCCCGAAGGACTCAGATTTCAAAGAACGAATCATGGCGGAAGCTCATGCGGCCCCGTATTCAGTTCATCCCGGCAGTACAAAGATGTATCGTGACTTGAAGAAAAATTACTGGTGGGATGGAATGAAGAAGGACGTTGCCTTATATGTGGAGAAATGCCACACGTGCCGTCAGGTAAAGGCCGAGCATCAGAGACCTGCAGGTATGCTCCAACCCCTCCCAATTCCTGAGTGGAAATGGGATGACATCACGATGGACTTCATAGTGGGTTTGCCGAGAACACCTAGTGGAAAGAATTCCGTTTGGGTGATTGTGGACCGGTTAACGAAGAGTGCTCATTTTCTGCCTGTTAACAACACCGACTCTTTGGGTAAGTTGACCCGTTTGTATGTCAAAGAGATAGTGCGACTACACGGTGTACCAAAGAGTATAGTGTCGGATCGAGACCCGAGGTTTACGTCGCAGTTCTGGAAGAGTTTGCAGGCAGCTTTGGGTACTAAGTTGAAGTTCAGTACTGCTTATCACCCGCAGACAGACGGCCAGTCAGAGCGCACCATACAGACCCTGGAAGACATGCTGCGAGCATGTGTCCTGGAATTCCAAGGGAGTTGGGAAAATCACTTGCCGCTCATTGAGTTTGCCTACAATAACAGCTACCATGCGACCATTCAGATGGCTCCCTATGAAGCTCTTTATGGGAGAAAGTGTAGGTCGCCCTTGTGTTGGGATGAAGTTGGGGAGAGTAGGGTAATTGGACCCGAAATAATTCAAGAAATGCAAAGCCAAGTCCGGATCATTAGAGATAAAATGGCGGCAGCTCAGAGTCGCCAGAAAAGCTACGCTGATACCAGGAGGAGAGAATTGTCATTTGAAGTTGGTGATTGGGTTTATCTTAAAGTCTCTCCCATGAGAGGTGTTAAGCGTTTTGGTAAGAAGAGGAAACTAGATCCGAGGTACGTCGGCCCTTTTCAGATTCTGGAGAGAGTAGGGTCCGTCGCCTATAGGGTTGCTTTGCCAGATTATTTTGGGGATGTTCATGATGTCTTCCACGTATCATCCCTGAAGAAGAGCTTTGGGCAGCAAGAGCCATGTTTCGTCGACCCAGCAGGTATTCAGTTGCAACCGGATCTCACTTACGAAGTTGTTCCGTCGCAGATTTTGGATTGGAAGGAGCAACAGTTGAGGTCCAAGACGATACCTTTAGTTAAAGTGGCTTGGGGAGATCCGTTAGCTCAAGACTTCTCTTGGGAGCGAGCAGCGGACATGAGGGAGCAGTACCCGTATCTGTTCGAATGATGAAGGTATGTATTTTAATCTTGATCTCGTTTGGTTTATGAGCGTTTATGTGGCTTGCTTTAAGTTGGTGGTTGATTTGCAATTTCGAGGACGAAATTGTTTTTAAGGAGGGAAGGATGTGATGACCCGCTTTTAAGTGTATTTTCGCTGAAATAATTATTTTTATTTTAATTAATATATCAGTTATTTTATTTTAATTTATTTGCGTTTTTAAAATTGATTTTTAATTTAATTTAATTTATTTGAGGTTGTGTTTTATTTCTTTTAGTTGTTTTGTGGTTTTAATCTTTTTTGGCGGTTTGTTTCGTTTTCCCGGAGTGAGGATTGGACCTCATCTCTTTTCACATCTTTTTCCTTTTTTTCTCTTTTTCCTTTTTTCTTTTTCCCTTCTTTTCCTTTTTTCCTTCTTTTTCTTTTTTTCTTTTTTTTTCTTTTTTCTTTTCTCTCTTCTTCTCCCGCGTTCGGACCCCCCCGTGCTCTCTCTCTCTCCTCCCTCTCCCTCACGCCGGCGTCACCTTCTCTCTACCCTACCGCCGCCGTCCGGCCACCGTTCGGCCTCCCACCGGTCCCATTTTCTTCCTCTCCCTCCGGTGCACCACCCCTCCAAAACCCACCCCCAACCGGCCGGTCGTTTGGCCGGAAAAGCTCCAAGAAGGGCGCACGGATTTTGCTCCGATCCGCCGCCGTCGCTCCACCTCCGGCCACCATTTCTTCACCACTTCATCACCGACTCCTTGCCGTCCTAACCCACTCATTTCCGGCCTCCAACGACCACCGGAACAGCTCCTACGAGCTTAGTTTCCGTTTTGGGTAATCCGGCCATTTCCGGCCATTCCGCCGCCACCCACGGCCAACCGCCACTTCCAATAGCTTCACAACCATCCCTAGATCATTCCCTATCAATCTCGTGTCCTAGTTTGCCCCCGTTCAAAAGTGGGTTTTTCAAACCCACGGCCACAGTGAATTTTCACTGTGACGTTGCTGTTTTTCCGCCGTTTGCAACGCCGCTTGTTTTCTAAAATTGCCATATAGCGCTGTAAGTATTTTCCAAACCCTATTTTCAGATTTAAATATATATTGCTCTTTCAATTAATTAATCTGCTGGTTGGTTGATTCCGGACTGAGTCCGAGGAGTTCGGGGGTCGGATGGATGGAGGACGGAGTTGCCTGTTTATTTGATTTATGATTGTTGGTTTATTTTATTATGCATTGTTGTGGTATTACATGGTGCATGCATGTGTGTTGTGGAGTTATGTGAAAAGCCTGTGTATTGGCGTGTTTTTCGGAAAGGATATATGTTTTTGGGGCAAATGGGTTTTTGGCGTGTGTGGAAAACTTGTGTTTTATGGGCTTTGTGCATTGGGCATGGTTCATGCATATTGTTTGAGTTCTATGTGTTTTTATCTGGTAGTGTTTGGGTTTTACTTACCTGCGGTACCATTCATGGTTCCGTAGCTTTTGGTGCAGAGTTAGAGGACGAAGAGGAGGAGGCTGAGCCCGAGGATGCGGCTCCGCCGGGTTGCTGATGCTATCTTTTTATTTATTAAAACTGTATTTGTGTTTTGTAATATTTCATCTATGTATGTTTTAAACAGCTTGTATTACGTTAAGAAAAATTCTGGTACTTAGTTATGACTTTCGTTATCCGCTGCATTTTCTTTTGCACATTTGTTGCCTTTGCACACACTTGGCACCCGTCGATGGGATGGTGACCCGGGTTGTCACCATCCAGACGTCTCAATTTCCCCGTGTTCGGGCGTGGGGATTTGGGGGCGTCACATGTAATGCCTCGATCCCATTAGAGTTAGAGAGTGACATCTTATCCCTTTAAATCATATCTCACCATATATATATATATATATATATATAAATTCCAAATTCTGAATTACACATAGATCCCAATATTTTAAACCAACTATTTCAAAATAAGTAACTAATAATATCACAAAATTTTAATATAAATGTCAACCTCTCAACATACTACATGATCAAAACACAAGAAAATTACTTAATAAAATCTACTAATACTTATATAAACATTCTATGATTAATCCACCATACTTAAATCATCTCACCTACGCTTGATAATCTCGATCTTCAATTGAAATATTCAAATTATCTGTAAAATATTGTGGAAATAATATGTGAGTTATCAACAACTCAATAAGCATAAAACATATAATAGTATGTAAATATGAACATTTTCAAAGAGTTCATAATGTAGAAACAAAACATTTCAATTTCAATATGCATATCTCAAAACGTGTTATTAGAAAATCAGAGCGACATTTCAAACTATTCGTATTCAAAGATACTTTGGCATAATAACATGACTGAACATCTTATCATTTTATATCGTATCGTATCGTATCATATCATATATCATGTTTAACATCTGTGGTAGGATTGTACATTCTGCAGATTGCCATGAAAAACATAAATTATCATAATACCAAAGCGATTGCACCCAAAACAGATATCACTATTATATCTCATGCCAAGGCTAGAAGCTAATATTATATCCTGTAACAGGGCCAAAAGCCACTAATATATCCCATGGCAGGACCAGAGGTCATTATTATATTATGTGTCAAGGTCAGATATCACTATTATATCTCATGAGAAGGTCAAAGGTCACTATTGTCACCCGTGACAGGGCCAGAGACCACAATTATCACTCATGACAATGCCATATATCAAAGCAAATAGAATCAGAATCATTGAATCATGACTAAAAACATAATAAAAAAGTCATGCTAAAGGTTTTTCATATACATATCATATCAAATAGAGTGTTAAACATATTCATATCATTTTCATATAATCAAAAACGGATTATCTTCATATAACATATACAAAATTCCCATATTCCATATTCCCTCTTTTGCACATTTCAAAAACATATCAAAATATTGCTCATGTCTACACTAGTCATGTCAATAACATTTTTCTCTTTCATACATATTTTATGAGTAATGCACATAATTGAGGTTATTTTTACATTCTTTTCAAAACATATCATGTACATTTTCATAAATTAACCTCGGTTCATTTTTTTTTATGTAAAATCTAGTATAAGAATCCCGCTTATTTGGACTTTTTAACTTTTTAGAATTTTGCCACAACAGTGCTGAACGAATATTAATCGTCACCTATAATTGAGCCACGTAACTTTCATAAATTTTCAATTAAACATGTATTTCAATACGTAAACCTGAAATACTAAATAACCTATTTTTCCTGAAATCTAACATTTTCATAATCTTAAAATATCATCATTTCTCAAATAAATCGATATTTACCGATACAAGCACTAACAAAAATTTTGTTTAATAAAATAGATTTTATCAAATTTAAACCGTTAAAAAATAAAATTAAACACTTACTACTAAAAATCTTTATATACATAAAGTGGCTATCAAATGGATTTTTCTTGTTTTAACAGTTTTTGTTGTTTTACTGTTAAAGTTAGCGCCATCCGTCAAATTCTTTCTATTATTTGTTGTTTTACATTTTGATTTATAATTTCAAAAGAATAATTTATTGATGTTTAAAGCCCACTTAAAAATAATTGCCGATACAACTGCATGCACATGCATTTAAAAATAACGTTATATTTCTAATTGACAATTACATTGCATTCTGTCCTAATTTACGTTACATTTCTCTAATTGACGATTATATTGCATTCCGTCATTCATTGCATTCTGTCAGCTAAAGAACACTCATTTGTTTCTCATTGAGTTTGTTTTCATCTTTGCATTGCATTTTCCTCTATTTTCATCTATGCATTCTAGTTTATCTTTATGCTATTGGGAGGTATTCAAATTTTGTTGCATTTAAGGAAATCATATGTATCTTTATTACTTTGTTTTATGTTAACTATTAGAGAAAAAAAATTCCTATTTTGCCTTTAAGATCTGCATATAAATACGATAGAATAAAAGTCTCAATGTAACTTACATTTCCTAATTTATTCTTCTCTTTGTTTGTTTTATTTTTGTAGCCTTAGATCTTAGTAAAGGACATCAAATCCAATAGATACAATCCAAAACTTTATCTCCATTAATTTCCTCACCAATCCCATACAACCATCTTGCAGGCATCAGACACTACACTCATGGTTTTCTTATATTATTTTGCATGAAAAGCCTAACCAGTATAACTTCAAATTGTAAAAAAATAGATCTAGCTAAAAATTTCAGTATAATTGGCAACATCAAAATTCAAGTACTATGAAAAAAACCTAATATGTAGCCCACGAAAAATAATGAGTGTTGAATCATATATGTATATGCATACATACTTGTATGTTTGTGTGTATTATTTTATACCCATCAAATTCAAGATCATACTTTCAATTATGTTTTGTTCCTTTTTTTGTGTTTTCTATTTTGCATGTTCTTCTATTTAGTTGTTTATTAAAATGTAATTTAAAAATCAAATTGTAACCTCATCTTCTGTTTTTGGTGTTTCCTTTTCAAATTTTGGGTGGGGGCTTTGGAGCTTAACATTTATTTATTTCAACTTTGTAAGTATATGTTTTATTAAGTATTATGTTTCCCTATTTTGTTGTGGTTTCATGCCTTGATTTATTCATTTATGGTTTAATTGTTTATTTATACTAACCAAGATAGTTATTTAGTTTCTTTTGTTTAAAGTCATTTTATGTCTTCCTTTATTCATTTATGGTTAAATTGTTTGTTTATATGGTTTAGTTGTTTTAAGATTTGTCTATGCATCTTATTCATTTATCCATTGGCCTATGTATATGGTTTTTTCATTTATAGTCTAATATTATAGACTTGGTTTCATTATGTAACAGTTAGCTGTTTAAAAAAATAAAAATAGAAAAAACAGATTTATAAGTATTGAAAGGGTTAGGTAATTCCATAAAAACACAAACCCAAAAGACCAAACCCACATTTTTTTTTCCCATAGACCTAATACAAACAAACAAACACAAATTTCATGCTAGAGTAAAAAATTAAGCCTCTAGCTAATCCAAATTCAAAACAAACACACATTTTCCGGATCACAATCCAAATTTCATAAAAATACAAACAAACAAACAAACCAATAGATAATTTAGACTATTTGTAAAAAAATATATTAAAAATTAGATAAAATATTTTATTGCATACCAGAGTAAAGACAAATATGCAGTTGTTTAAAGCAAACCACAATCCAAAGTCCTTGAAAAAAAAAAACCCTAGATTAGGTCAATTAAACTGTTAGAACACACACAAAGTGAATATTGCCCATAAAAAATAGAACGACTATATATTAGCTGCTCATCAGTTCTGTGTTGGTTAGATATAGTTTTTGTTTTTGCATGTCGACAAAGCAACTAATAAAGAGCAAATATTCCGCCTTCACCACATAGAAAAAATTTTCAAGGAACTTAATGGCACGTCATTGGCCTAAAAATAGAATAATATGTCCAATCAGTGTGAACAATGCAACTAATATCAAATTGTAGCATACGACTATAGGTGGCATGCAATTAAAATTATTGAATACATGGTAAAAAAATTCATTTTCAATAATTGCCATACAAGATAGGACGTGTTAAAAACCTAGCAAATTCTAATCTAAATTTAATAATACAAATGGGCTACCAAATAATTGGTTTAGTTTGCTTATATAGCCTCAAAAAACTAGAAGGGCAGTTTGGCGTTTTGAAGAAAGAAGGAAATAAACTTAAGGAGACATATCACAGTCAACTCAGTTCAAAAGGTTGCAAGGAGCAAATCAAATCAATTAATAAAAAAGGAAAAAGAGAATAAAACAACGGCATGCAAAAAAAAAAAATGAAACACTCAAAACAACTTCCTCAATCAATCACACAGTAGCTCTCACAAAAATTGAATACCAAGCAACTTTTTGCTTATAAAACAAATCCAAAATTTCAAAAAACTTAAAATTAACAGACATAATAAAAGTATCACTGAAAGTAAAATAGCAATAAGATTTTCAGGAGAAAACAAATCCAAAACCTCAAGAAACTATTGGATAAATAAAAACTATTTTAAAAAAAAACTGCACGAGAGCCCAACAATAGAAAATGCATAGAAATAAAAATTAGAAACTCACAAACCAAAAATATAAAATAAAAACAACAGTATATACTATATACCAAGATCATGCTATTGCTTGAAGTAACTCTTTGCTATTTTTCTTGAAATTACAATCAATATTAAGTAAAGTAATCATAAACCAAAAATATAAAATAAAAACAACAATACATACTATATACCAAGATCATACTCTTGCTTGAAATAACTATTTGCTATTTTTCCTGAAATTACAATCAATATTGAGTAAATTTCTCGCTATTTATTTAGTCATTGAATGATAAAATTTTCCATTGAAACCCAATTAATAGAGAAAATAAAGTGCAGAGTCTTTTTTGAAGAAACAAAAAAGTATGGAAGGAAAAAATTTAAAAACAATGCTGTTTAATATTACAAAAGTTTAATACTACAATAATTGAATATTACAAGTTAGAAACAAATCATTAAAAAATCGAGAAAAAAAAAAGAAGCAATTTTCTGGATATGAAAATATATATTTCTACAGCACTGACTATTTAGAGTATCATTTTAGTCTAAATCTGTTGGTGTTTGCAAAGAACAAAAAATAACGTCTTTTTGTTCATAACTAAGAGGTAAAAACTGTAGATCTTAAGAATATACACAAAAGAGGGAAAATATGAATTGAGTTGAACCAAAGAAAAAAGAGTACCGTATCCGCTATCTTCTAAAACAAATAGACATGAGAGAGAAAGAGAGAGAGAGAGAGGTTAGCAGAAGGACAAATCTTTCTATTTATTACTTAGGAAGATTCTTCTAGAAGGTAAAGTATAATGGATGAAGTGGATTAAAATTTAGAAAGATATTTCCCTTAGCTAATACATGAATGGTTGGGATTTAAAATTACTTTTTACTTTTGTCTCTTCCCTTAGAGCATTCACATTCGGTACCCCAAAGCACTGGATTTCCTATGATTTGAGGTTTATTATACGGTTTTGATCAAAATACTCCATACATCAGGATCCCTATTTTAGGGAAAATGTTTAGGGAATGAACAATGATTCCCCATATTTGGGAAACCACTATTTATACCCTAAATAATTTTTTATCAATATTTTATTCTAATACATAAAATAAATTATTCTTTCAATTATTTACATTTTCTATCATACTCATATTTGTTATAGTTTTAAATCATATTTTTAAAAATAATTTAAATAAGTACAAAAATATAACAAAATAATTTTAAAAATTATTATCATACCCACAAAAATAATTTAAAATTTTGTTTAAAATATTTACTAGAGTAATAGTTCAAAACATAACAAAAAAATATTGAGTAGTTAAGTTTGTAAATAAAAGTGAAAAAACAGTAATAAAGAAATAATAGAGAAATATTATTTATAAGAAAATATCGAAAGTATAGGAAATGAGATGTAGGAGGTTTTTTTAAAGATGAGCAAAATTTAGAGAAAACTTTTAGAAATGTCATTTTTAGCTAAATTATAGGAAATTTTATGAAGAACCCAATGTAAATGCCCTTAGCACATGCATTTTACTCTCGTGACCTTGTCTGCCATTAGCTCGTATCCCTCACCTCTCGGCCATGATTAAAACAAACAAAGCACACATATGGTCTTTATTTTATTGCCCACTATTAAAGTGTGGTTCCACGTTACTTTTGAAGACATATTTTAAAATTTCAATAACTTAATAATAATAAAATAGAATATTAAAACCCCAACTATAAAAATAATGGTAGAATTTATTAATAATATTAATATTATTATTAATAATAATATTAATAGTCTTTTTACACGTCTAAGAGATTTAACAAAAATAAATTCACAAATTACGGTTCCATGTGATATATTTGAAAACTAAAGAGAGAAGAACATAAATGAGAGAGAGAGAAGAGAAGGCCTAAAAAAAGGAGAAATGAGAGAGAAAAACTGAAGAGAGAGAGAGATGGAATGGAGACAAGATGGAAATGAAATGAAAAATTATCATATAGAAAGATATAATTAACATACAATATTTCTATTTTTATATTTTTTTTCTATGAAATTTAGTAATGCATTAATAAAACTTGAAGCAGCGTTTATATGTTTATGTGATTGACGCACATAAACCCTCTCTCTATATATAATCTAGACAAAAAGAAAAAATTAAGCAAATAATAAGAAAAAATCCAAAATGAACAATTAAAAAGGCAGAATTGATTGTTTAGTAAAAATTTTAGATTGATTGACGCCCATCTACTTTTTGTTCTCCTTTTTTTTTTTTTAGCTAAGTTCATACTTATCTAAAGCAACCTGACACATTGACATATAAATCTAAACATTCAACCTATATAAATTGGAAGATACAAATTTTAAAAGATAAAAATTAAAAATTAAAAACATTTGTAAATCTGAATGATTTAGATACAATAAGAAACTGACCGACACAAATCACATACCACATTGATCGATCTCTTTTCCCAAGACTCAAACCATTCATTTTTCCCCAAAAATAAACAATAAAAAAATCATAACATCCAAATAAAAAATTAGTAGTGAAATATTTTAAAATAATTAGTAGAGAAATAGTTGATAGTTGCTTGTAATAGAGAATTAAGTTTGACAAATAGTTTCTTAAACATTTTTTGTATGTGATATTGAAATATTCTTTTGTTAGATTCCAGTTTCATTGTATTTTATCATTTGATTATTTATTTCATTGAGCGTAGGAAATAATTGCTATTTATTGCTTTTATTTGCTTGTGTAGGATAGTATGTGTGACACCCCGTTTTTATGTGTATTTTCACTGAAAGAATATTTTAATTTAATTAATATAATATTTCTTTTATTTTAAATTATCGAATTTTAATTGGATTTTAATTGCTGTTGAATTTAAATTGCTGTTTAATTTATTTTAGCTTGTCTTTGGATTTAAAATTAAATAGTTTGTTTTTACTAGTTAATTATTATATTTTAGTTTTACGTTGTGTTTAAAATATTTTCTTAGTTTTATTGGTTTTAAGCTTATTTTCGTTGGATCAGTTGTTGGACTCTAGAGGTGAGGATTGGACATCATTTCTTTTCTTTTCTTTTTCTTTTTTCCTTTTGCCTTTTCTTTTCTTCTTTTCTTTCTTTTCTTCTTTTTTTTCTTCTTCTTTTTCTTCCCGTTTCCCCCTCTCCCCGTGCGCAGCTCCTCTCTTTTCTCCTTCCCGTCACCTCCACTTTGACCGGCCAGTTCTCCACCGTCCGGCCACCGTTTAGTGCACCGTCACCACCATTCTCTTCCCCTTCCACCAGAAATCATCCCCACCAATTTTCAGAGCCATCGGACCAGCCGTTAGCCTTCGAGAGCCGCCGGAAGTCGCTGCACCTGCTCTGTTTTTGCCCCTGTCACCGGTTGCTTTCGCAGCCCAGAACCGCCGCTCGCCGCCCAGAACCGCCGCTCGCCGGCGGCGTGGCCTACACCACCCACCCAGTTTTCTTCCCCTCTCACCGGTGAACATCCCCACCAAGTTTCACCTCCATCCGAGCCACCGTTAGCCGCCACGAGCTCCTCCAAGCCATACGATTTTTCATCGTTTTCGGTGCCGTCGCACCACCTCCGGCCACCATCTTTTCACAGCTTCTTCCTCTACCTCTTGCCGACCTAAACCACCCATTTCCGACCTCGATCCGTTGCCGGAGCAGCTCCCACGAGCTCAACTCCGTTGAGCCCCTTTTTGGCCTTCGACCGCCATTTCCACCACCACCCACGGCCAAAACTCATTTTCCTTATTCATAAATATCTCAAGGTCATTCCCTATCAATCCCGAGCCTTGGTTTGTCCCCGTTCAAAAGTGGGTATTTTACAACCCACGGCCACAGTGTAAATTACACTGTTACGTTGCTTTTCCTCCGTCGTTTGCAACGCCGCAAGCTTTCTAAAAATACCGTATAGCGCTGTAAGTATTTTCCAAACCCTACTTTTAGATTTAAATATATTTTGCTCTTACAATAAATTATTGCTGCTGGTTGGTTGATTCCGGACTGAGTCCGAAGAGTTCGGGGGTCGGATGGATGGAGGACGGAGTTGCTTGATTTATTGATTTATGGTTGGTTGATTGTTTTGTGAATTGAAATTGCATTTACATGGTGCATGCACGTGCATTTTATTTTATTTGAGAAATCCTGTTTTGCTGGCGTGAATGGATTTTCGGGTGTGTGTGTCTCACGAGCCCAAGCCGGGATGGGTTATTATCTCGGTGGAGCTCCTCTGGTCACTCGGGAGTGGATAATACTGAGTGACGTCCCCTGAGTTGTCGCTGGCCGACGACGGGAGCGGGGCTAGAGGATGGCATCGCCAGGTACGCGCTGGGCGCGAGTCTGGGCATCGCTCTACTCACCGACTCCGTGGCCCTTCGCTGGTGAGGGCTAGAGGATGGCCTGGCCAGGTACGCGCTGGGCGCGAGTCTGGGCATCGCTCGTTTAGGTGTCACATGCGTAGTCGTTACCTGCGGTGTGGCACAGAGCCAGGGTGTGCGGGTGATCCCTTGGGGAGATCATGGTGCATGCATAACCGGATTGTTTTTATGGTTTTCGGATGTGGGCCATTTTCTGGAAAAATGGCGATGTTGGTTTTCGAGGCATTGATCCATTTTCTGGAAAAATTGTGGTTTGGGCCATTATCTGGGATAATGGCGAGGCTTGGTTTTAAGGATATATTTTTATGGGCCAAATGGGTTTTTGGCGTGCGTGGTAAAAATGTGGTTTTGCGGGACATGTGCATTGGCTTTTCTTGCATCCATGTTGTTTGAGTTTTATATATTTTTATCTAGTGGTGTTTGGAGTTTACTTACCTGCGGCACCATTTTTGGTACCGTAGATTTTGGTGCAGTGATCGAGGATGAGGAGGAGGAGGCTGAGCCCGAGGATGCGGCTCCGCCAGGATGCTGATGCTATGTTTTGTAGTTGATATTAAATTATATTCGTGTCTTGTAATATTTATTTATGTATGTTTTGAATAGCTTTGTATTAAAATTAAGAAAAATTCGGGTACTTAGTTATTGACTTACTTTTCGCTGCGTATTTCTCGTGCACATTCTTCGTTTATACACACACTTGGCACACGTCGATAGGGTGATGACCCGTGAGGTCATCATCCGGACGTCTCGATTTCCCCGTGTCCGTGCATGGGGATTTGGGGGCGTCACAGGTGGTATCAGAGCGGTTCGGCTCTGGGTAAAACCATATGTCCCATAGGTGGAGTACCAGAAAGTTTTAAAAGCTGGTGTTAAAATTATTTTAATTTATTTAAGTTGAATTTTTTTTCTTTAACTTGATTCGATTTTATTTGATTTGAATTTATTTTATTTAATTCCATTTGATTTGGTTTGGTTTGATTTGATTTTATTTGAATTGCAAGTATGTTGTTTATTTGTTTTATTTATTTTGTTTTAAGTTGTTTTGTTTGGTTTTGTCTGGAGTTAAAAAGCGGGGTTGAGAATTGTGCTATGGCAGGAGGATGGTACTATTGAGAATGTCACTGAAAAAAAAAAAAAAAAAAAAAGAACTTAGTGAAGTAGGGTTGAATTTTATAGAGGTGGGTTACTTTTATAATATTGTGGCTAGAAGGGAACGACATGGATTAGGCAATTTCTTGGGAGTAGGAATGTAAGTTGCAACTAAGGAGGTGAGTTAGCTTTAAGTCGCTTAAGATGGTTGAGGTTTTAGGTTTTGTAGAATTTATGTAATGAGGCTATAGAATAGGAGAGTGTAGGTTCAACGAACTTTAAGGATTGGTTTAAGATAATTTTATCTAAGGTTTGAGGCCTTATAGATTTTAGGAAATAAGATTTTGGTAATTAAGGTTTTAGGTTCGACAAGCTTTGGGGGAAATAATTAAATTTCAAGTTTTAAATTTCGCTGATTCGGATGAACAATTTGGTGGCAATTGGGGTTTTAAAATTTACAGGTTTTAAGGTGAATGTTTTGGATTAAAGCCATCAATCTCGAAGATTTCATAAAATGACTTATTATTCGTTAATGTATTAGATTTTAAAAGCTTTGGGAGCCGATTGTTCTATTATGGGGTGTGATGACCCGCTTTTGAGTGTATTTTCACTGAATGGTTGTTTTTAATTTAATTAATATATTGGTTTATTTATTTTAAATTATTGTGTTTTAAATTAGTTTTTTTTTTTTTATTTATTGGATGTTGTGTTTAATTTATTTAGTTTTACGATTTTAATCTAGTTTTCGGCGGATCTGTTTTGGTTTCCGGAGTGAGGACTGGACCTCATTTATTTCCTACATCTTTTCTTTTCTCTTTTCCCTTTTCTCTTTTTCTCTTTTCTCTCTTTTTCTTTTTCTTTCTTTTTTTTCCTCCCTTTTTCTTTCCGTGCGTCGACCCCTCCCCGTGCGTTTTTCTCTCATTTATCCATCCCGTCGCTGCCCCTTTGACCGGCCGGTTCTCCGCCGTCCGGCCACCGTTTGATGCACCGTCACCACCATTCTCTTCCCCTTCCACCATAGATCATCCCCACCAATTTTCAGAGCCATCGGACCAGCCGTTTGCTTTCGAGAGCCGCCGGAAGTGGCTGCACCTGCTCTGTTTTTGCCCCTGTCGCCGGAACTGTTTTCTGCCCAGACTGCCGCCGTCCGGCCACCATTTGGCTCGCCGCCGGTCTCGTTCGAACCCCCTCCCTCCGGCGCACCTTCCCACCAAATATCTCCCCCATCCGGCCGGCCGTTTGGCCGGAAGAGCCATTTCTTTCCCCACGGATTTTACTCCGATCCGCCGCCGTCTCTCCACCTCCGGCCACCATTTCTTCACCACTTCATCACCGACTCCTTGCCGTCCTAACCCACCTATTTCCGGCCTCCAACGACCACCGGAACAGCTCCTACGAGCTTGCTTTCCGATTTGAGTTTTCCGGCCTATTTCCGGCGTTTTCGCCGCCACCCACGGCCAACCACCACTTCCAATAGCTTCACAATCATCCCTAAACCATTCCCTATCAATCCTAAGCCCTGGTTTGTCCCCGTTCAAAAATGGGTAATTTATTACCCACGGACACAGTGTAAATTACACTATTACGTTGCTTTTCCTCCGCCGTTTGCAACGCCGCGAGCTTTCTAAAAATACCGTATAGCGCTGTAAGTATTTTTCAAACCCTATTTTCAGATTTAAATATATATTGCTCATTCAATTATTTTACTGTTGTTGGTTGTTGATTCCGGACTGAGTCCGAGGAGTTTCGGGGGTCGGATGGATGGAGGACGGAGTTACTTGTTTTATTGATTTATATTGTTGGATTATTTTATTATGCATTGATATGGCATTTCATGGTGCATGCACGTGTGTTTTTGGTTCATGTGTGAAAAGCCTGTGTATTGGCGTGAGTGGTTTTACGGGTGCGTGTGTATCACGAGCCCAAGCCGGGATGGGTTATTATCTCGGTGGAGCTCCTCTGGTCACTCGGGAGCGGAATAAACTGAGTGATGTCCCCTGAGTTGTCGAGAGAGATGACGGGAGCGGGGCTAGGGGATGCTTGGCTACGAACGCGCCGGGCATCGCCCTACTCACCGACTCCGTGGCCCTTCGCTGGCGAGGGCTAGAGGATGCTTGGCTACGCACGCGCGGGGCGCGGAACTGGGCATCGCTTGTTAGGTGTCACATGCGTGGTGGTACTCTGCGGTGTGACACTGGAGCCAGGGTGTGCGGATGACCCCTAGGGGAGGTCATGGTGCATACGGTTAAAATTGGATAATGGTTTATGAGGCCAAATGGGACTTTTGGCGTGGGCCAGATGGACTTCTGGCGAGATATTGGGCCGGATGGACTTCCGGCGAGATATTGGGCCAAATGGACTTTTGGCGTGTTTTTCGGAAAGGATATGTTTTTGGGCCAAATGGGTTTTTGGCGTGTGTGGAAAATCAGGTTTTATGGGCTTTGTGCATTGGGCATGTTTCATGCATTTTGTTTGAGTCCTATGTGTTTTTATCTGGTAGTGTTTGGGTTTTACTTACCTGCGGAACCATTTTTGGTTCCGTAGCTTTTGGTGCAGGTTTGGAGGATGAGGAGGAGGAGGCTGAGCCCGAGGATGCGGCTCCGTCGGGTTGCTGATGTTATGCTTTCTTTTATGGTTTTAAAACTGTATTTGTGTTTTGTAATATTTTATTTAAGTATGTTTTAAACAGCTTGTATTATGTTAAGAAAAATTCTGGTACTTAGTTATGACTTTCGTTATCCGCTGCGTGTTTCTTGTGCACATTTGTTGCCTTTGCACACACTTGGCACCCGTCGATGGGATGGTGACCCGGGTTGTCACCATCCGGACGTCTCGATTTCCCCGTGTTCGGGCGTGGGGATTTGGGGGCGTCACATGGGGTGTAAGCTCATTGATCTTAGAAATTCTAGAAATTATTCTTATTTGATTTAAGGATTTAGAATTGCAGAGTTGAAGGACCAATTTCTAATAAGAGTTGAGTTCTTAGTTTTACAGACTTGGGGTGCTAGCTTGATCCACTCTGGAGAGTGATTAGTTTGCAACCATTAAAATGGGGTTGATCAGAGTTTAGTTAATAATATGAAATTTTTCTGGGGTACATTTCTTTGAGAATGGAAGGTAATGATTTAGCTCATATACTTCTTTGAGGATTGTAGATATTGACTTAGTTTAGAAAATGACTATTGTTAACTCGAGGTTGTAGTAATCGATTTTAAGAAATGATTTTTGTCGGTTCGGAAGAAATAGATCCATTGAGGTTTTGGAAGCAATAGTTTAATTGTTGGTATTGAATTCGATTGAAGTTGACACCTTATGTTCTAGAGACTTTTGGGAACGGATTATTAGCAGGTTTAAGGTTATTTTCAGTACAAAGCTTTAAGCGATAACTATTTGCTGATATTAAGGGTATAAGTTAAGCAGATATAGGAATGATTCATATTGATTTGCGGATATAAGTCCAGATGATGGAAATAGTAGTAATGGATTACTTGTACGTTGGAATGACTATTGGTTTCGGCTAAGGACGTATGAGACTGACACGTGATAGTGGTGAATTGATTGGAGCGTTCAGTCGAAGCGTGTTACTCAATGGAATGTGGGTTGGCAATAATTGTTATAGCTCGAGGTTATAGTGACAAGTTTTAGGATTGATTCATACCGAGTTGAGGATAATAGATGATGCAGGTTTTGGGAAATGAAATTTTGTTTATTTTGAGGATAAGGTACGGATGTTGGAAATGGAAGTGATGGATCACTTATACGTTAGAATGATTATTAATCTTAGCTAAGGGTACATGAGATCCATTTATAGTGGTGGTGAGGGTGTATGGATTTCGAAGAGTACAAATCCTAATCTCTTTTTGGCTTGAGAGAAGTGGCTTTGGTGAGTATTGAAGTGGATTAGATGTGATAGTATTAAATTCAATAGATTTTAACTTCGAGTTCTTAGTGAGTTGATCGGAGTGTACAGTTGAAGTGGGTTACCAATTGGAGTGATGGTTGGCATTTATTGTTGAGACTATCTTCAAGAATTAATTGTGACTTGAGGTCACACAGGAATTTAAATTTTGAGGCTATACTTTCCTTTGGAGTTTGAGTGTCCAGCTGGGAGAATTATATACATTTTATTTAACTTGAAGAGAGATTGTTGAGTCGCCATGTGTAGTGGATAATAAAATCTTGAAAGTGGAAGTTTGGGAATCAACGGTGATTAGCCTAAACAGGTACGTAAGGTAATTAGCAGTAGAAGTCAGGAGGGTAGTGCCATAGTTTCGATGGATTGGAGGTTTGAATAGCATGGCCTGTCTTGAGATTTAATTTTGTATGCAATTGAAGGAAATAGTCGTGCTCATATTAGGGTTATGAGAATAGAAGTAGGTAAGTGAGTTTATAAGAAGGGTTTATTAAGGTTATCGTGAATTTAATCATGGTTCGTAGTGAATTTAGTTATCTCTAAATTAGACGATATTCAGAATTTAAGTGATGATCTTGAAAGTGTAAGTTGTTAAGTAGGAGTTATAAGTGCTTTATTAGTTGGTCGGGACGGATTCGAGCCCTATGTTCTTTATCTTAGATGAGATTGGCGTATTTTGAGATAATGATACTTGTTTTTAATTTGGAAGGTTGCAATTGATTGATATCGTCTTCTTTGTTGATGATCATGGGTGTCGTTGCGGAATTTTGATTTAGTTAAGGTAGCTAGAGATAATTGAGGAAATAAGAGTGATAGTTCATGATTAGGTGTGCTGATTTTGAGTAATTAGTGATGACTTAAAATTTTGAGAAGGTGCTTGTAATTGGAGAGTAATATTTTGTTTCGGCGAATTATGTTTATTGATGGTTTATTTTGGAAGTGACTATTAGGTTACCAAGATATAGTATACAATGAAAGTTTCGATGATATAGCATGAACGTTGATTGAGGTTAATACAATTCATTCTAAGAAGTAATAATTTTTAGAATTTTCTTCGTGTGGTTTTGAAGTTCTTGACAATATGGTGATTCCGGTTCACGTGGCTGCTTTAGGAGTTCTAGACGTGATGCGTCGCTGGGAGACTAGTACGAATATGATGGAATTGCTTTAGGAGTATAATTGGAGAGATCTTTAATCATACTTGTGTGGAAATGGCTGATGGTATGATTTTCTCAAGTATACTCTGAGATGCGTAGTGTATCCTACTTGGCGCTGATATTGATCTCACAAATTTCGATGACGAAATTTATTTTAAGGGGGGAAAGATGTGACACCCCGTTTTTATGTGTATTTTCACTGAAGGAATATTTTAATTTAATTAATATAATATTTCTTTTATTTTAAATTATCAGATTTTAATTGGATTTTAATTGCTGTTGAATTTAAATTGCTGTTTAATTTATTTTAGCTTGTCTTTGGATTTAAAATTAAATAGTTTGTTTTTACTAGTTAATTATTATATTTTAGCTTTACGTTGTGTTTAAAATATTTTCTTAGTTTTATTGGTTTTAAACTTATTTTCGTTGGATCAGTTATTGGACTCCAGAGGTGAGGATTGGACCTCATTTCTTTTCTTTTCTTTTTCTTTTTCCATTTTTCCTTTTCTTTTCTTTTTTTCTTTCTTTTCTTCTTTTTTTTTCTTCTTCTTTTTCTTCCCGTTTCCCCCTCTCCCCCTGCGCAGCTCCTCTCTTTTCTCCTTCCCGTCACCTCCACTTTGACCGGCCAGTTCTCCGCCGTCCGGCCACCGTTTAGTGCACCGTCACTACCATTCTCTTCCCCTTCCACCAGAGATCATCCCCACCAATTTTCAGAGCCATCGGACCAGCCGTTAGCCTTCGAGAGCCGCCGGAAGTCGCTGCACCTGCTCTATTTTTGCCCCTGTCGCCAGTTGCTTTCGCAGCCCAGAACCGCCGCTCGCCGGCGGCGTGGCCTACACCACCCACCCAGTTTTCTTCCCCTCTCACCGGTGAATATCCCCACCAAGTTTCACCTCCATCCGAGCCACCGTTAGCCGCCACGAGCTCCTCCAAGCCATACGATTTTTCACCGTTTTTGGCGCCGTCGCACCACCTCCGGCCACCATCTTTTCACAGCTTCTTCCCCTACCTCTTGCCGACCTAAACCACCCATTTCCGGCCTCGATCCGTTGCTGGAGCAGCTCCCACGAGCTCAACTCCGTTGAGCCCCTTTTTGGCCTTCGACCGCCATTTCCACCACCACCCACGGCCAAAACTCATTTTCCTTAGCTTCATAAATATCTCAAGGCCATTCCCTATCAATCCTGAGCCTTGGTTTGTCCCCGTTCAAAAATGGGTATTTTACAACCCACGACCACAGTGTAAATTACACTGTTACGTTGCTTTTCCTCCTTCGTTTGCAACGCCGCAAGCTTTCTAAAAATACCGTATAGCGCTGTAAATATTTTTCAAACCCTACTTTTAGATTTAAATATATTTTGCTCTTATAATAAATTATTGCTGCTGGTTGGTTGATTTCGGACTGAGTCCGAGGAGTTCGGGGGTCGGATGGATGGAGGACGGAGTTGCTTGATTTATTGATTTATGGTTGGTTGATTGTTTTGTGCATTGAAATTGTATTTACATGGTGCATGCACGTGCATTTTATTTTATTTGAGAAATCCTGTTTTGCTGGCGTGAATGGATTTTCGGGTGTGTGTGTCTCACGAGCCCAAGCCGGGATGGGTTATTATCTCGGTGGAGCTCCTCTGGTCACTCGGGAGTGGATAATACTGAGTGACGTCCCCTGAGTTGTCGCTGGGCGACGACGGGAGCGGGGCTAGAGGATGGCCTGGCCAGGTACGCGCTGGGCGCGAGTCTGGGCATCGCTCGTTTAGGTGTCACATGCGTAGTCGTTACCTGCGGTGTGGCACAGAGCTAGGGTGTGCTGGTGATCCCTAGGGGAGATCATGGTGCATGCATAACCGGATTGTTTTTATGGTTTTCGGATGTGGGCCATTTTCTGGGAAAATGGCGATGTTGGTTTTCGAGGCATTGATCCATTTTCTAGGAAAATGGTGGTTTGGGCCATTATCTGGGATAATAGCGAGGCTTGGTTTTAAGGATATGTTTTTATGGGCCAAATGGGTTTTTGACGTGCGTGGTAAAAATGTGGTTTTGCGGGACATGTGCATTGGCTTTTCTTGCATCCATGTTGTTTGAATTTTATATGTTTTTATCTAGTGATGTTTGGAGTTTACTTACCTGCGGCACCATTTTTGGTACCGTAGATTTTGGTGCAGAGATCGAGGATGAGGAGGAGGAGGCTGAGCCCGAGGATGCGGCTCCGCCGGGATGCTGATGCTATGTTTTGTAGTTGATATTAAATTATATTTGTGTCTTGTAATATTTATTTATGTATGTTTTGAATAGCTTTGTATTAAAATTAAGAAAAATTCTGGTACTTAGTTATTGACTTGTTTTTTGTTGCGTATTTCTCGTGCACATTCTTCACTTATACACACACTTGGCACACGTCGATAGGGTGATGACCCGTGAGGTCATCATCCGGACGTCTCGATTTCCCCGTGTCCGTGCATGGGGATTTGGGGGCGTCACAGTATGCAATAGTAGAAACAATCATTTTCTTCATTAACATAATGAGAAGTGGTAAGATTTAACTTAAATCATTTTTTTTAAAAGTTACAAACAAAAATATAAATTTCTATAAAATTTAACTTTGTAAACTATTTTTTGAAAATTGTGAAAAACAACATGCAAAAAAAATCCTATATAGAGATTTACCAGAAGAGAAAAAGGAAGAGATCTGTAGAAAACAAAGAGAGAGATATGCTAAACAAAGAGCATCCAAAAGCAACTAGATTCGTATAAATGATTCCACATCATTTGGTGATGATAATTTCGATACATTTGTTGGTGTCAAACGACTACGTCAATTGCTCGATATTCAAATAATGATGTCCAATATACAGACAACATTCAAGACTTTAGTCTTGTTCAAAGAGTATCAAAAAGACAACAGAATTCTGATGTTCATATTGATATCGTTGAAGTGGATTCGTCTCATGAATCATGTGTTCTTCGTGATGTTGAAGTCCGTTGCCTTATTTTCATTTTTGAACAAAATAGGTCAGTCGCATCACGGTTCTACTGGATTTAGATAATTGTTGAAGGTAGTGTCATCTAAAGCATATTCTGTGCCAACGATTCCATCATGAAACAACTGACTTTTGCTGTGCTGATGAGACAATTTCTTTAGCCACAAGTGATGTTTCTGATCAGTTTTATGCGTTGTTTATCTTCAACATAGATGAATATACACATTTTAGGACATACATTCGAACTTATAATAACAAATTCTCTTTTACATCATTTGGAGTTAAATTGGATAAAGATCTTTGTAGGAGAAATAGAATAATTTATACTTTCAGAACTCAGGGACAGATCTATCACTATATCAATGATTTGCTTCATTCAAATGGTCGTCTTTCTTATCTCCAGTTGCAATTAGAAAATTGCATTTCTGATTCAAATAAAATGGATCCATCAATTATAACTCATCGATATTCTTCGCATCAATCCATATTCTATTTTTTTCGCTCTCTTGGTTATTTGCCAGATTTGGAAAATCAAATAATTCATATAAGATCAGATGCTGACCTAGATCAACGTGAAGATCAATTAAGAGGACGTGACATTTTTGTCTTTAACCATTTTTGTGGAAGTCATATAGTTCATTACTATTTTGGATGTTATGATTCATTACAATACCCGTTGTTATTTCTTTTTGGCGATATTGGTTGGCATCAAGTGATTGAAATGGTTAATAAAGAAAGCAAATCTACATATAATGAAACAAACCGATCAATAAATCCTCAACAATCAGTGACTGTAAAAGAATTACTTACAAGAGAACAATGAGGTTAGATTGCAATATTAATATTAAAAAATTTCATTTAGTATGTACGTCCAATTTAGTAACATTTCATTCACATTCAACTTTTGTAGCATTAAACAGAAAATAGAAGGATCCAATTGTTTCGTATTGTGAATATTATTACTACAAATTGCAAATAAAAGAAAATGTCAGATCAATTTTGCTACTTTCTAGTCGCCTATTGCAACAATTTGTAATAGATATGTATGTTAAGATTGAGACGTTAAGATTAGATTATTTTAGAAACAAGCAACAACATATTCGATTAGAGTTATATTAGGGTATTGTTGATACCATTATGCTTGGGGAAACAAATGCTTATAATGTTGGAAAACAGATTATATTGCCTTCATTATTTATTGGAGGTCCAATAGACATGAGAAAAAGATATATGAACACAATGACTTTAGTTCAGCGTTATGGCAAACCAGGCATTTTCTTAACAATGACGTACAATCCAAATTAGAAAGAAATTACAAATAAACTAAGTTTGCATGAGGAGAGTCAGAATCGACTTGATTTGGTTGCTCGAGTCTTTCGTAAAAAATTAGAAGAATTAAAGGATCACTTATTCAAGAGACAAATATTTGATAAAGTCTCAGCATATATCTACGTTATTGAGCACAAAAAAAGAGGTTTTCCACATGTACATTTTTTTAATTATCTTATAGAAAGATTTGAAAGTTTATGCGCCTAAATCTTTTGATGAGATCGTATCAGCAGATATACCTGATAAAAATATAAACTTGCATTTGTATAACATTGTTGTAAAGCATATGATACATGGACCATGTGGAGTCTTGAACCCATCAAATGTTTGCATGAAAAAAAATAGTTGTTGCAAAAGTAATTATTAGAAGAATTATGCATCTGCTACAATTGTTGGAAATGATTGCTTCTCAATATATAGGAGTTCAAACAATGGAATAATTGTCAAAGTCAGAGGCCAAAACTTAGATAATTGTTGGGTTGTTCCATATAATCCATATCTGCTTGCAACATTTGATTATCACATTAATGTCGAGATTTGTTCTACGATAAAAGTAGTCAAATATCTTTATAAGTACATTTATAAAGGGCATGATTGTGTTGCTTTCAACTTGATTTTTGAACAAAACAATCAACAAGTTAATGAAATCCAACAATTTTAATCGGCCCAATGGATTGCTCCCCTCGAAACTATGTGAATGATATATGACTTTATTATTAATAAAATGTACCCAGCAGTGTATAGTTTACATTTACATCTAGAGGATTAACACCCAGTGACTTTTCGAGCAAATGACGATCTAATTAATGTAGTCAATTTAGATCGTTCTAGAAAATCGATGTTAACAAAATTATTTACATTAAATCGAGTAAATGAGAATGCAAAGAGATTACTGTATAAAGAATTTCTAAAATATTATGTTTGGAGCCAACAATACAAAGAGTGGACTCCTCGGAAAAAAAAAAAAAAAAAAAAAAAAAAAAAAAAAAAAAAACTGTTATAGCTAATAGTGTTACAGTAAATCCATTTGAAGGTGAGAAGTATTATCTATGGATATTGCTAAATCATGTAAGATGACCTTTGTTGTTTGAAGATCTTAGGACAGTTGATGATGTTGTGGCCTCAACATTTCGTGAGGAAGTAACAATGCATGGTTTGCTACAGAGAGACAGTAGCTTCGAGGATTGTTTACACGAAACATCTCTATATCAAATGCCGTTCAGTTTGAGACAGTTATTTGTAATAATATTGATTTATTGTAATCCAACCAATCCGAGGGAGTTTTGGGAACATTTTGAGCAAGATATGTTAGTTGATTTCAAATCAACAGAAGATTCTATATTAAATGTAAGAACCCAAATATTGCACTCATTCTCTTTTACAATTGAATCAATAAGAAAAAACATTAATTCATACCATCTTCTTGATGACGACATCTGCTTAGATGAATAAGAATTTCAATCTAGAGAAAGCGATGATGAATTGGCTGTTGAAATTCTAGAAGAAGATATTGCCACATCAGAATCTCTTAATAGTGACAACAACATGTCTATAATGCAGTGCTAGAAAAAATATTTGCAAACCAAAATGTTGCATTCTTTGTAAATGGCCCAGGTTGGACAGGGAAAACATTCCTATATAAAACACTTCTCGCAACAGTTTCATCAAGTGTTACTACATCTATTCTTCCGGGAGGTCGAACAGTACACTCACGTTTTAAACTTCCACTTGATACGGACAAAAGAAGCACGAGTTGTGTCAGCAAACAAAGTGCCCTGGCAAACCTACTACGTGCAACAAAATTAATAATATGGGGGCTCCAATGACAAGAAAACAACACATAGAAGCATTAGATAAAATATTACGAGACATCAATGATTCAGACATAACATTTGGTGGCAAGGTTATTGTTTTCGACGAAGATTTTCGACAAATTTTATCAGTGATTCTTAAAGGAACAAGACAATAACAAGTTTATTCCTATTTGTGGTTTACATTGACGAAGTTCTGATTAACTGAAATATACGAGCAAGATTGGATCCAGTTTTTTCAAATTATTTGTTAGAAGTAGGCAACAGAATGCCACCAAATATAGTTGATGAGACCATAAAAATTCCGAATATGATGCTTGTTCCCTATGATCATGACAACACTTCTTTAAATCATTTAATAGAAGATGTTTTCTACAATATTTATAAATATTCAATAAATATTTTAACTATAATGAATCAGGCCATATTAACACGGAAGAAATGTTATGTTGACAGAATAAATGCATTGTTAATTCATAAGTTCCCAGGTGAAGTTCAGTGATATTACAGTTTTGATGAGACAATAGATGCATTTGAACAATCAGTTATGGAAGATTTCTTAGATACTCTAATCCCAAATGGATTTCTGCCTCATGAATTATTACTCAAGAAAAACTGTCACATTATGCTGTTTAAAAACATTAATCCTTTAGAATGGCTATGCAATGGAACCCATTTAATTTGTTGGGCTTTTGATTGAAATGTCATATATGCAGAAATTGCAATTGGACACCATATCGAAAAAAAAATGTTCATTCTAAAGATACCATTCTTACCAAATGTTGATAAAAATAATGGTTTTCCATTCAAATGAATTTAGTGATTGAGCTGAAATATTGCATAGTTTAGCTACTTAAAATCAATGTATTTTAAATTTTTCGTGACACTATTATTGGTTTTAGATAGAAAAATGGTTAATAAGCATAAATACGAGTTGTGATTTTTAATTGATTGATATTATATTTATGTTTAATTTTATAACTATGATTTAATTGAACAATATTTCCTCACATATATAATCTATTTTTTTTTTATAATCTAGTTTTTTTTTTTTGAATTTGTATTTGAGTGCTATTTTTATCTCTTATTTTCAGCTCAAATAAAATTCACATGAACGAAGTGGTGTACTTCAGCAGCTAAAAAAGAAAAGACGAAGATTTTTGGTGGAGTGTGAACGTAAGAAACGGTAGCTTGTTGATGGCTTCCGTTGGTGCAGCTAAAGTGGACTTGATTGAAAGTGCTTAATCCTCCGGTGCTAAAAATGTGGTAGTTGATAGTCAAGCATAATCCAATAAAGTTGATGGCTTCGGTTGGTGCAGCTAATTTGGAGTAGAGTATCGTTTGGTGACTTGAGTGAACTATGCTTGAATGATTAGAAGAGAGAGTCGGCTACTTTTGAAGTGTGAAGGTCGGTGCATGATTAAATGGAAGAAGAGTGTCGTGCTTGAATTTTCAACCAAAGAGGAGATTAATTGGCTGAGTACTGTGAGTGAAAGAAAGAGAGAGTCGATAGAGGTTTGAATTGAGGAGAGGAAATCGGTGCTTGATTGAATAGAGAATAGAGAAGTCGGCGGGATTATTTCTTTATTTTCTAGGAGGCGGCTAGCTGTAAAAAGTGGAGTGTGAATGTAACTAGAGATAGCTAGCTGGGAGTTGTTCCAGTTTGAATTTTCGGTGGGTTGAAAAGCTTTTATGAGAGAGACGTCTAGAGTTCAGCTATTTAAAAATATTTTCCTTGCTATAAAAGGAGGGAAGAGGTGGAAGGGAAAGCGGGTGAGTAGAGAGGTAGAAAGGGTTAGTAGAGAGGTAGAGAGGGTTAGTAGAGAGGGAGACGTGTAGGGAAAACGTGCAGTGCCGTGTTTGACTTGGTTTGAGTGAGGTGTCTTAATAGGTGAGTCGGTCATTTGTTTGGAGGGAGGGTAGTGAACGTGAAGTGGGAATTTGGAGGAGAGGTGCCGGTGGTTCTCAAAAAAGAAAGGAAGTCTGTAGGCACGGGAGAGTTTTGATTGGGTGAGTGAAAGAAAGCAGTCGGTGGTTGCTTTTCCAGGAGAGTAGAAAGGGTGTCGGTTGAAAGGAATTGATTTTGTTGAGTAAATTTTCAGTGAGAGGGGGGCTGGACGAAAAGGAGTATTTTCGTTTGAGGAAGCTGGACGTGAGCGACTTGTTGGACAGAACATGCAACGGAAGGTCCTAGCTTGAGCAAAAAACCAGAGGGCTACGGAAGTCTGAGGGAGTCTTTCGGGGCTTCATTTTCTTTCTATTTTTACTTGCCTATCGTTATTTTTTAGTATTAAAATTTGTGTTTTATTTTAGTTATTTAATGGAAGATATTTATGTGATTTCTATAATACTTATAATGAATATATTTGGCTAAATTTTCATACTAAAGTTAGAGGTGAAGTTAATAATTTAAATATTATTTTCGGACCCACGTAAAATTTATTCTGTGAGCTTGATCGATTGAAAGATTTTATGATTGGATATTTGATTATCTATATATTTATCTTGATTCATTGTGACTTCTGAATACAATGAATGCTTGAGGAATCCCTGTGATATTCAAATAGATTTGTGAATATTTTAATCATCAATCGTTCACGCTCAATCATAAGCGACTATTTTTCTTGATCTTAAATGCTAAATCTTCCAATTAAACAGAATCATTATTTTAGTTTAATTGAAGTAAATCGATCAGAAATAATATCATAAATTATTAGACGGATCCTCGAAACCTTAGTTTTTCTCCATATCAATTCATTTTATCATTTTAGTTTGATTCAGTTATTTTACAAATCTTCATCTCAGTAATTTTATTTTATATTCGATTACTCGTTTCTTTTAGTAATTTCGTTTTATTGTTTGAATTTATTTTCTTTATCACAATAGTCAATCCCTGTGGATTCGATCCTGTAAGATACTATAACACCTGTATACTTGCAGGTAAAACTGCACTAAATTTTTAGTTCATTAATTTAAGTCAAAGTTTAGGCGCAACACTTAGTTACCAAATGAACTCATAAGATTAAGTTTCGCAATGACTATAAATAAGTTACAAGGGCAGACATTGGATTATGTTGGGATTTATTTACTTCAACCAATTTTTTCGCATGTCTATTATATGTGGCTTTATCAAGGGTGAAGACAACATCTGCAGTGAGGATTCTAATACGACCAATGTCCATTGAACAATGTGAAAAGAACTGCACAAAAAATATTGAGTTTACAGAATTACTAACATTATCATGTTTGAATTAATGTTATATAGGTAATTAGATTTAATTGTATAGTTTCAATTTATAATCTATTATAATATTAATCTTTATATTTCTAATATTCAGTCATTTAATTAAATGTTTTTGTCAATTGTTTTGGTAGTTCATGAATTTAAATTAAGATTTGTTATACTCATGCATCCGATATTTTCATATCTAAAAAAGGGAGAAAATGTGGACGGTATATACATCAATAAACAATATCACTCCAAATAAAAATAACTGGAAAATCAAGATGATCATTGCAGAGAAGTCACTTAAGCGAATAAGCCAAAGCACAACAGTTTAGTACCAAAATCTGATATTAATTGATCAAGAGGTATAATATTTTTTAGCATATATTATGTTTCCAATTTTTTATGTTCTTTGAAACTCAAGGTTGTTAAATTCTATCATATTATAAAAAATATTAATGATGTTGCATTTATTTATTTATCTTTTTACAATATATTTTGTTTAAAAAAAATCAAAAATACAAAAATTATTAAAAAAATTATTATTGTAAAATAATCCTCATAATTTTATATAATATACTATTAATCACAATTATTTTTATTATTGGTCCAGGGAAATTGAGTGCAGGCAGCAATGTTTGGAACTGATATTGACTCTCGGGACGACACTTTAAATATTTTACAGTCGTATTATATCAACAATGCACATGTCAAACCAATAGATCTAAAGTACAAAATTGGAGAATATCCATATTATTGGATTCTGAACTCAAGAACAATAATAGAAGATGTTCCACAAAATGAAGAGTAAATAGATGCACCAAATATATGAGATCGTCTCATTTAAGGACTTAGAAGCTTATAAAGGGTCAATTTGAGAAATAGGTAATTTAATTTTAATTTTATTGTAAATTAAGTATCAATAAATTAACATTTCATATTTGAATATTTAGATATTTTAGCCGTTATAATAAAAATTAAGACAACTAAAGAGGTAACGATAATATTTGGACAAACAACAATCCAAGGGATATATATTATTGATGAAAGGTAAAAAATTCTTATGATTTCTCATTTCT